>NC_050450.1:80609614-80960864 GCF_903995425.1 Onychomys torridus | reverse complement strand
AGGAGTGGAGGGAAGGAAATGAGTACTTGGGATATATTGTATGAGAGAAAAATCTATTTGCAATAAAAAAGAGAATTCATAAGAAAATAATGTAAATATCAAATTCCTAAAACCATTGGTTTAGTTAACAAAGAATCTCTTTGGGTCAGTCTACCATCTTCATTTTCAAACTGTTTTTCTGTCAATCAAATATGTCATATAAGTTTAGCCCACACATCAGTGGATGGAAAAACAACAAAAACACAGACTATGACAAGTTATTGAAATAGACCAAGGACATACAGAGGAGGATCTAATTAAAACTGGGTGTTTTCATTGGCCAGCTGTATGTATTGTTTATAATGAAGGGTTGTGATCTTAATGAAGCCTTGTTCCAAGATTCCTCCCTACACTTGGTCACTCCTATAAGTGTTACAGCTTTGGAGGGAAAGTATCCTGGCCATCAGAAGCCAGGCTATACCCACAGCTCTGAAGGTAAAGGTATCCTGAAGCCAGGCTATACCCACAGATCTGAAGGTAAATGTCTCCTGGCCATTGGAAGCCAGGTGATACTTACAGCTCTGCTGTGGTGGGGGATGGTTTCCCTACAGGAATGTAGCAGTTCTGCTCCTCTCAAAGAGAGCCCTTAAAGCTCAAATCTGCTCTGCTCTGCTCTGCTCTGCTAAGGGAGTTTCCCTGCAGAAATGTAATAGTTCAGTTTCTGCTCTGGTGAAAGTTGTTACTTCTCTGCAATGGCTTCATTCAGGAAAAAGAAGTTTGTCACCCAAATCTCATTCAAGAGATTTATTTGGAGAGAGGAATCTAGAAGAAAGGCTGGATGCCTCTGCCAGGGTGGAAAAAGGCAGCTTCAAACTGAACAGGTACAGGGCTTATATAGTGTTTTCTAGGGATGGACTTTTTCCAGGGTGAATATTTTTCAGGGTAGGAATTGGTCAGATTTCAATCCCTGAGCTTGAACAAGCTCAGAGATTGGCTGGATATTGTGCTCAGGGATTGGTTGGTTTTCATGCTGAGATGGTCAGGGGCAGAGTGGGTTTTTTTGGCTGTTTTCAGGGTCAAAGTGTATTTCTTTCACTGGCCCTTTTTAACATTTTGGCCCTGGTTTCTGGGTCATGGTGCGTTTTGTTGGCTCTGGATTTATGGCCAGGGTGTGTTTCTATGACTGGCCTTTTTACCTTGCAACTCACAGAACAGCCTTGGCCACAGAAGGAGTTCTTAATCAAAGCTTCTTCATTTTTTTCAGGGTTCTGAGTTTGGGCTAAAACCCAGAGCCTCTGCTATACACATGTCATCTCTGACTATATATTCAGCTGCTACAAAAAAGGAACTCCTTCCTCTAACTTGATTACTGTGTGATTGTGATATAGAGGAGAAATGGTAGTTTCTGAGGTTACCAGACCTTGTCTGCCATGTGATCTGTGGGCTTGGACTAGCAACCTCATGGTCTTTTTTAATGAGTTTCTCAGACAAGCATTAGAAGTGAAAAGAAAATTGCATTTTGGCTTTCTCCGAAATTCTAGTAATTTGTTCAATGCCACAAAGTGTATAGGGTGAGATTCCATGAATAATAGGACTCCATTCATTCAATATGAAGTCAGGAACACAGTTCTGCTCACAGACTTCTGTTCTTAGAAATACTAAGGAGAACTTCATTTCTTAAACATGGAATTCATAAAGTTAATTCTTACCCATTCAATATTAGTCACAAATAAAAGGAGTGTGATTCAGTTTGTCTTCACTGTATGTCTGAGGAAGATATGCCACACAGAAAGCTAACTTATATCAAGGCAACACTGGATTTGGCCTTGGAAAGCTATTTCCCTTATCTTATTCAATAAAAGGTATTTTTTTTTAAATTTTCAAATCTCACTGTTAACTATTTTAACCATAAATACTCAAAGAAAGGCATTCAATTCACTTAACTACTAATTAATTTAGATTACAGTTTTACAATAGAAACCAATGGAACAATTTCATTGCTTAAAAATGAAGCAGTCAAACCACTTGCTTATTTTCTATGGTGACAAAAACTAGCTGAGTGAAAGAAATATCAACCTTCAACAGGTCTGTCTGTTATCATCTAAATGACACTAGGTCTCCTGTTCAGTTGGTAGTGGCATACATTTTCACACACTTTCTTATCAAGAAGAAAGATAAGACAGTTTTAGTTGCTTATCACCATGCTTTCCATAAAACCAGACAGAGAAACATACTTTATCTCTAATTCTCTAACATCTGGGTGATATAAGCATCTTTAGTCCTGTTGGTCAGATGCAAAAGGTGAGCCACTGAATACTTGGTAATTGAGAGGGGGGTTCTTTAGTAAATGATTGTGGGATATCAACACAGAGAGAGACCCCAAACATATGTCCAACTATTCAACTTATGCCCTTTGGCTACATTAAACTACAATTTAGGGTCTTAGGGAAAAGAACAGAAATATAATTACCTTGGCCAGGACTAAACATAAAACCGAGGTCTTGATATAAAGGTTTCAGTTTGGTAAATGACCTGCCTCTATAACTAGCTTCATAATAATGCCCAGGACTCTCTACAGAGGATGGCTGGCCATATTTGTAGATCCAATGTTAAGAGCAGGGTGGAGAAGTGACACTGGAGCATTCATTTCTAGTCAACTTGCTTTGCACTTCCCATTTTCCTTGTCAATTATTATTTTTAACTTTATGAGAAGCATACATATCCTTTCCTTTTGATGCTCATTATATTTTGTTGCCTTTAGATTTCTGAAATACATTTGTTTATGTATTTAATATTTTGTGATTTTATGGGGTGGCAGGACTTTCCTCAAAGCCACAAAGATTCTCCTCCTATATTTCTACTGGGCTGAGTGTGCTACCATGCCTGCCTAAAACTGCTTTTTAAATGTTTTATTCCTTATATCTCTTCAGTGTCTGTTTTGTTTCCAAAGTTCTTATGTCTCCTATTAGTTTTGGAGCATAGCTTAAGTATTAATGCCTATCCTCTAACATTGCTGGTCATGTAATTATGCTGAAAACTGAAAATTTCACAGGGAGACACAGTGATAAGGAAGGTCCTCATCTTATTTAGATGGTGATTGAACAACAATATTTTCTGGATGAAGTGCCCATAGTTCAACATCCATAGGCGTTTAACCTGATGCCCAGCAGACAACCTTCATGTAGCCTCATGGGAGTCAAACATACCATGTTAGTGTTCTACACATTGAAGAAACAGGAAGGGGGCATGGCCATTTTAAACGTTATGTCACTTATTTATACAGTACCACTTTTCTGATCTCTGTTATACACAAAGATCTATGAGAAAAAATGAATGATGATCACTTTTCTAGAATTGAAAATAGTCAGTTGACTATGAGGCATGAAGTTAAATGGAAGTGAGTCCCATGTAAATCTTGTCTTGCTGTTCTCTTTTCCACTCAGCCTCACATTTATTGATCCCACTCTCCTTATGTTACCAGCCTCAGGGCCATTCAGAATTTAATCCAGCTTATTTTTTTTCCTATGGATTGCTCTTTTCTCCTATTCCTTTACTGTCTTTATAACTTCTTTCTTAAGAACACTTATCATTAGTTTATTTCATTTTGATATTTTTTGATAAAGACAAACTAGTTATCTCCAAGCAAAGTTGACTTGCTTTTCTGGGAGAACATAAATTATATTTCTACATTCCTGCATGCAACCAAGAACTAATAATGAAGTATGATGAAGGTAATGGCAACATGTCCAGGGATGATCCCTAATGCCATTGATGTGTAGTTTTATTTTGTTCATTTCATATAATTTTGAGGAGCATAAGGACAGAATTTTCTTGCCCTTCGTTCAAAGTGAAATATATTGAAGCTTTTTATCCTCAGTGCTTTGTTTTAGGGAAGAGGGCATTTAGGAGGCAGTTGAAGTTAAGTGAGACCTATTAAGGACATGATGATGCCCTAAGGCGATAAAATTAGTATTCTTAAGTGACACTCAGAAACTCCTTTCTCCAATATGTGAGAACAATGCCCACAGACTCTAGCTCCTGCCTCTATAACTCTATTTCTATATTTTTTTTTAAAAAAAGTCTTTAGTGCTTTATTATTGCAGAGCAAGCTGTCTGATACAAGTAGTCATAGGATGGAAAGCATCTATGTCCCTGAGCTCTACATTATAGCAAAACTGGCAGCCTGTTAAAAATGTCCATCAAGAATTTGTGTGAGGGGGAAGAAGCTTGTATAACACTTGATAGTAAGGTTTGGAGATTTTTCATTTAAAAGGGCATATTCAGTCCAGCAGCTTAGAGTTCTTACGAGTGGTGATCATCTTTCCATTTCTTTCTGTTCATCCACATCTTTCATCAACACCCTTTGATTGGAGGGAGAGAAAATTCCTCATGTCTGAGTTACCATTTTTTTCTTGTGTTCCATATGAGATACTTTTCTTTTTCCCTCCTGGTTTTAGAACTGTGACTTAAGGAAAAACCTTGCCTTTTAGTTTGTAGAACCTTACAACAGTTTTCTAGTTATCACTGATCTCTATCTCATGTCTTTGAGCTTCATCAGCACAAGGCAGTAAGCTCTAGTTCCCAGGGGACTAGCTATGAAATAAACAGTATTATCTTTTACCTTGATTTAGAATATTTACTTGGGGAAATTAGTTGCCTCAAAAAGAGAATGAGAGAAATTTTAACTTCAAGGTCATATTATATAGCAAGGAATATGTTTATGGGTATGATAAGAAATGTTGATTAAAAGTAATCTTTCCTTGGAGGATGTCTTACTCTTAGACATGAAACATTATTTCTGTTTTTACTGGCTTCTTGCAGAATAAATTAACAGGTACAAATGGATGTATGTGCTTAATTTGTATAGCTCACGCCTCTAATTCCCAAAGCCATAGAAAAAAGACCACAAGAAAAAGAAATGTCTGTCCTTCTGGGTTTGGATTACCTTACTCTGGATGATTTTTTCTAGATCCATCCACTTGCCTGCAAATTTCATGCTGTCATTGTTTTTCTCTGCTGTGTAGTACTCCATTGTGTATATGTACCACATTTTCTTAATCCATTCTTCAGTTGATGGGCATCTAGGTTGTTTCCAGGTTCTGGCTATTACAAATAGTGCTGCTATGAACATAGCTGAACATGTATCTTTGTGGTATGATTGAGCATTCCTTGGGTATATGCCCAAGAGTGGTATGGCTGGGTCTTGAGGTAGATCGATGCTCAATTTTCTGAGAAACTGCCATACTGATTTCCACAGTGTTTGTACAAGTTTGCATTTCCACCAACAGTGGTATGTACTCACTCATAAGTGAATACTAGATATAAAGCAAAGAACAATCAGACTGCAACCTACAGAACCAGAGAGGATACATAGCAGGGGGGACCCTAGGATGACTGTGGCTTATAATAAGTCTTGGTTTTACTCAATTACTGGGCAAGCCTCAATCAAACATTTCACTATTAGGATAAGAATTTATACTGTATCGAGCTGATAATGGATAAATAAAAAATAAAAATGAAAAAAAAAAAGAAAAAGAAATGTCTGCTCTTCAACCTATATGAGTCTGTATTGGCATTATATGACACTATTTCTGGGGAAATGTGAACAAATATTTGGTCACCCAAATATTTACTCACCTACTCAGACAAAATTAACAAAATCACTAAAGTACAGCTCAGTGAATCAATGAGTATCTTGGAGGTGACTAGAAAGAGTATTGGTGAAAGATTACTTACAGGAATATGACTAACTCAACAACAGTCTATCATCAAAAGACCACCAAAGATTAGGTAATGGCTCATGAAGTTAAAACACTGAAGTTCTATGCATGACTTGTAGATTGCTGGAAGGGTTGGAGAATCTCCTTTCCTCAGTGGTCTATATGGTTTATAACTTTCAGGGACTTCCTGGGTATAGTGAGTTGTTTACTTCTTGTGTCTCTTCTTTTAAAAGGCGCATTTTATTATTTCTAATGATGAGTATGTATGATGGGTAGCTGTTGTAGAATATTATTTTAAGGTGTATTATTTTGTTTATGTTGCATTTGTTTAACTCTGTGAAGCTGTGTTACTGTGCCTGTCTAAAACACCTGATTATCTAATAAAGAATTGAACAGTCAATATTGAGGCAGGGGAGAGAAACAGGTGGGGCTGGCAGGCAGAAAGAATCTATGTTGGTTAAACTCCAAATGTTGGTTAAAGCAGCACTGCTGGTGGCTGGCCACCACCCATGGCAGCCAGCCAGAGGTTGTGCTGGTTGGCAGAAGAATCACTAGTGATGGTTACCTTTCTAGAGCTTTATTGAGAGAGAGAGGGAGAGACAGAGAGAGAGAGAGAAACAGAGAGAGAGAGAGAGAGAGAGAGAGAGAGAGAGAGAGAGAGAGAGACTACACGGTGGGAAGAGAGAAGGGGAAGGGGGAAAAGGGGCACAGAGAGGGCCTGCCTGCTTTTTAGGCTGGCCCATGTCCCAGGATTATGATGCAATTAAGAACAAAACTCTTACAATATATAGAAGAAGACTTCTGAGGGAAAAGGAAGGACCCAGAGAAGGAGGAGGGCTCCAGGGGCCAGCCACCCAGTTATACAACTAGCCATGGAGAAAGAGTAAGATTTACAGAAGTAAGAAGATGGGAAAAGTCCTGAGGCAAAAAGTAGATGGGATGGTTTAAGTTAAGGAAAGCTGGCAAGAAACAAGCCAAGCCAAGGCTGGGCATTCATAAGTAAGAATAAGCCTCTGTGTATATTTTATTTGGAAGCTGGGTGGCAGGCCCCCCCAAAGACCAAAACCAAACAACTACATTTTGGCACCCAGTGTGGGGCACCAATTTTGCCCTTTAAAAAAAAAAAAAATTATTGGTGTCTTTTAAGCCACAGCTGTCAGAAACAGCAACTGTAACTCTGCCGATACCAGTAGCAGTTAGACAACAAGGGCCATAGCTGGACAAAATTCTGTTCCCTTAGGCACTGACTCTTTCAAAGCTACAAAGGGAACTTAACTAAACCTCTTTCCCTCTAAAGAACTCAGTATTTAAAGATTAAGATAGAATGCTGCTCTTCAGAGAGGCTGAATAGCAAGTAGCTCACCTCCTTATTCATGTCCTCAAAAAAGCCCTCATGCTTCTTCTTGCCCCTCCTTAAAAACCATTCTCCCCCTGGCTCCTCCCTACCACTTCCTGTCAGCTAGTTTCTGACTCAGCCTCCTGACCACAGGTGAATTTTATTAAATCAAACACATCTTTGCATCATTAAACAAATGTTCCAGTGCATATACAAAAATAAGATATCTTAAAATAATATTCTACAACAGGTGGGTATGTGCACATGAAGTGAAGATACCTGCAGATTCCAAAAGAGGGTATCTGATCTCTTGGAGTTGGAGTGACAGGTGGTTGTGAGTTGTCTGACATGGGTGCTGGAATTTGAACCTGGGTCCTCTGTAAGAACAGTGTTGGATCTTTCTAGCTGATCATCTTCCCAATCGGTACTTCCTGAATCTTTTTTTTTTAATTAAGAAAAATTTTATTCATATTACATACCAATCACGGAACCCTCCTCCCACTCCTCCTTTACCATCCATGCCCCCCATTCATTCTTTCAAGAGGTAAGTAAGGCTTCCCATGTGGAGTCAGCAGAACCTCATATATTCAATAAAGGCAGGTCCAAGCCCCTCCCTCTGCCTCAAAACTATTTGAGGTGTTCCACCATAGGCAGTTGGCTCTTAAAGAGCCTTGTGCTGTGGGGTGGTCTTTCTGTATGCTATGAATATGTGTTGCTACTATTGGTTAATGAAGGAGCTGTTTTGGCCTATGGCAACACAGGATATAGCCAGGTGGGAAATCCAAGGGAGAAGAAAGGTAGAGTTGGGTAGATGCTAGCCTGTTGCCCAAGGAGCAACATGCCAGCAGACCAGTAATGCCACAGCCAGGTGGCAATACATAGATTAATATAAATGGGTTAATTTAAGATGAAAGAGCTAGCTAGCAAGAAGCCTGAGCCATAGACCAAGCAGTTTATAATTAATAATAAGCCTCTGAGTGATTATATTGTAAGCTGCTGTGGTCTGGGGGGGGGGGTGGGGGACACAGGAAAGATTCCAGCTGTAGCCTTGTGTTAGATAGGATAGAATGTTTCAATTCTGAGAAGATTGCTAAACACCGATTATGATTATGTACTGTGCTTCTTTTAAGGTATATATTGTTAAACAGTGAATACTTATCGCCGACTTGTTCCATTTGCTAGGAGAAGTAGTCTAATAAAAGCACATGTAGCATTATTTTCCTTCATAATTAATAAGATTCCAAGCTCCCGTTCACTAGGCCCACCATTAAAACATATTTCAGAAATGCTAAAATGAAGATAATATGGAAATTGGCCCTATTCTTTATTACAGAATTAAGTTAGGCTGGTCATTTGCTCTGGGCCTTTTTGCCTTAACCTTACCAAAGTATTCACTAACTACAGGGCTTCTAGCCCTAACTATGGTACTCAATGAAGGTTCTTAGAAAGCTTACTTCATTCTCATCTTCGCTTTTTATATATTGTCTTCATTAGAAGGATTCTATAAGTGCTAAGACATGAAGACATGCCCAACCCTAATAGAATTAATGGAGTCTGTTATTTGAGTTTTTTAGGGTTTTTATATTCACTCCTTGCTTCTTGATGATAATTTCCTGAAAGCAACTTTCTGAACTGCACTGATTATGGTCAGAGCAAATCTCCTGTGTTTTAAGGGGAACAGTCTTTAAGCAAATACAACTATATATTTGGCTTCAAAATAAGCTAATAGTGAGCACATAGTGAACTCCTGATGGGTATAAAAAGGACTGTGTAATGCTAGAGGAGGAAAAACCATAATCCCCAAACACAGATCTCTTTACCATTTCAGAGCCCAGGAGAATCTTTTGTATATTTCATTGAATCTTCTGTCATAGGGAATCTCTCTGTGAATATTGGGAGTAGGTTGAGCTTCCTCTCTGTTGCACTATCTGACTATTAAAGAATGGAAGAGAAACACTGTAGTTTCTAGCTTTGGAGAAACTGAATTTCTCACAGCCATTCTCACACTAACGTACACCAAAAGAGAAATGTTGGGTGCCTATGAAATCTTATATAATGTACCATGCACAGAACTCCCCTGTGCAGTCCCTTCTTAGGTATGCACAAGGAGAGTCACATAAAATGATGGCAAATGAACTCTATACCGGACTTGAGAAATTAAGAAAGTAGTGGGAGATTTTTATTAGTTAATTCTCCTGTCATTGTGACAAAATACTTGATGTTAAAAAACAATCAAGGAGAGGAAAGATTTATTTAAGCTTTGGAGGTGTTGCTCCTCTGCAGCAATGGAAGCATGACAGAGAAGAGGAACTGAAATCATGGCTTCCAGGAAGCTGGAAGCAGAGAAAGGAGACACAAGATGGCAAGATGCAGCTCTCAAACAACATCCCCAGTGACATTTTTCCTCCATGAAGTTCCTCCTCCTATTTTTCACTGCCTTTCAATAATGCTATAACATCAGGAATCCATCAACAGATTAACTCATTGATTAACTACAGCTTTCAAGATCCACTCACTCCAGTTAATATGCACAAGTAACACAAGTCAAGAAAAATAAACACTTCTATGGTTTCGGTGTTAATGCCTATTATTTTATAGTCTCCTACCAGATTTCCATGGATGAAATTTAAACTCAAACATACCTGTCTATGAGCTATTCTTTTGAACTGCATTTTAACTGACCATTTCTGTGGGAATTGGTGGTAAGTGGAGGTATCCAACTGCTGTACCCAGTATGATGTGAATTAATAGCAGAGAAGATGATGTTTAAAGTGTTTGGTTGAGGAGCTGTTGTTTTATGGCAAGATTTAGCATCATTCCATGTCAGAAATTGATTTTCTTTCAGAAATTCTTGTTTCTCAAATCAGTAATGTGAGCAAGTACATCGCTCCACTTTGATAATGCACAAAGCGCCTGATTCCACTCCTCAAATGGCACACAGGAAGTAAAATAAACAATCAATTGCTTCTGACATTTTTGACTAAATTTTATGCTCTGAGTTTAAGTAACCCAAGGAAGAAATACTTTCAATTGGTGCTTGGCTCCCTCCTTCCCTGCCACAAGAGAAATGGGTTTGTTTGTTCAGCTGCTATCGGAGCTCTATTTCCTTGGATTATGGCCAACAGACTCAAGGAAGTGGAAGTCTTTTGTTGCAGGTTGAGGTGGCACGTGCTTCCAAAACCCTTTATCTTCTCACAAGTACTCAAAAGAGGACAATAGTTCAACATCTATGGTAGCATAATGAACCGTATGCTGGTTCTTTTGTGTGTCCTTTATAAAGCCTCATGATACAGATACTAGGATAATGCCAATACTACTTCTGAAGAATGACAAAACTGTTTGTAGGTATTATAGACTCTGGTCAGGGTTGACATGCAAGGTTGTACACTAATTTCCACTTGTCTGCTATCACACACACACACACACACACACACACACACAGAGAGAGAGAGAGAGAGAGAGAGAGAACAAACATACACACAAAAGAGAGATCAATAGAATCAACATTTGATTTGAGTTCTATCAAAGGTAGTTCCATATTCTTCTTTTGTATTTTTAATTGGTTACAATACGATACAGTAGAAAATAATACAGGATAATACAATACACTGAAGAACAAAAAAAAATACAACCAATGCCATGCAATACACAATTTCCTTGAATTGTCCTAATTGACATTTCATATCATGGGATGAGTATTTACATATGCAATGTCATTTTTCCCATTCTCCTCTGATGCTTCTTTTAGAATAAAAACTTAACCAGTGCAAGCATCATCTAGTAGATCTGTGTGAGTGTTTCGAGAAAGGCTAAACTGACAGAGAAAGACTTGCTATCAAAGTGGGTTTCATCTTCTAATGGGTGGCCAATACCCGGGAGGCATAGGCAAAAGGATTGCCACAGTCCAAGCCCAACTGGTCTACTTCCTGATTTCCAGGACAGCTAGCTGGGTCTACATAGTGAGACCCTCTCTTGAAAAAAAAAATCAAAACTCTGTGTAAGGGAAGAGTGACACAAAGAGCAAACAGATAGTATTTCTCAGCCTGAAGAATTTGGTATATCGAGCTCCTCAGTGTTGTTTTGGAAAGAGAAAAATAAAGTTAATTCAACCAAATGAACATCAAAACGCTACAAGAAAAGTCTTAGTACATTTTCTATGAATTTTAGAGGTAAAATTAAATATATCTGTGTCACTTTTCTAACCTAGTATCATAAAATAAATTTATTCCAAGTGTTTCAAGTGTTTAGAACCAAATGACCAATGGTGGTGAAAGGTGATAAAATCCAAGCTAATAAGATGCACAGTGAGTTGGTGCTACTTTCTTCTCCTGGGAATAGCATCATGGAAAACAGGAGAGGAAGAAGAGTGTGCCTACAGGTGAGGTTCCTAGATTCCAGCCTTATAATGCTCTCAATTGTGATGTATCCCACAAGCTAAAATTAGCAATGTTTCACTTGTAATTTCAGAGTTTAGCTGTGTTCAATTCCTACTGGAATGCTTTCCAGTTAAATCATTTATAAGTCATGCCATATTTGTAGGAGGCTGTTTGCCTGTGCCTCAGTAACTGCAGCTAGCACACTAGAAAATTCTCCAGAGCTTGATATCATATTCCCTTAACACAAGAATCCTGAAAATAGAGAGAGAATTCAATATAGAATATGCACTGTTATTACACATGTAAAACTATTCCCTGTACATTCCTCTGTGTGTGTGTGTGTGTGTGTGTCTGTCTGTCTGTCTGACTGTGATTACTTGCTCTAATGTTATTAGTACAGTGGTTCTCAAGCTTCCTAATCCTCCAAGCCTTTAATACAGTTCCTCATGTTGTGGTGACTCCAACCATAAAATTACTATCTTTGCCACTTCATAACTAATTTTGCTACTGTTGTGAATCATAATGTAAATATCTTTGTTTTCATTGGTCTTTTTAAAAATTTTATTTATTTAAAATTTTTATTTTTTTTTCATTTTACATACCAATCCCAGTTCCCCCTCCATTCCCTTTGCCCACCCTCCCTTCACCTCCCCCAGTCCCATCACCCATCCACTCCTCAGAGAGGGTAAGACCTCCCTTGGGGAGTCAACAAAGTTCGATGATCTTTGGTAACCTACTTGAATGGGTTGGTTGACTCCCATAGGGTCCATGAGCCACATGTTGAGAACGACTGTTATAGTGCACCTCCAGGAGTCCTCAACCTGTCAACTCTCTATTTCCTCCTTGTAAAGCACATGGATAATTATTGGGTCCATTACAAACCTGACTCAAAAAAAAAAAAAAAATCAATGTGTTTATAATTATATTTCACATCAGGAACATTACCTCTCCTTAATTCCTGTCTTCAAACTATTATGTTAAAACATATTTGACTGAATGAAATATTTTGTATGAGAGAAGAATCTATTTTCAAAATAAAATAAAATAAAATTCTACCAGGTGCCTAAGGTCACAGTGAAGTTAAAACATTTATGTTTTTTAAAATAATTAGTGGGATGGTTGGAGGACAGAGACATTGCTCAGTGGTTAAGACAGTTTCATGCTCTTACAGACATCTGGGTTGCTCAAACACCCTCATGGGAGTTTATAACTGCCTTTAACTCCTGTTCCATGGATTTGACTTGTTTTTCTTAATCTCTTCAAGCTCCTGCATACATGTGGTGTACAAATATATGTCCCCCCCACATACAAATAAAATATAAATTATTACATCTTTAACAAACAGTATTTTTATTGTTTGAAGACCTCAGGCATGCGTGGAATGTGCTTGGACCAAACTCACCCCTCTTTTCCTCCTCTTTAGGTCTTCTCCTGTCTGTTCCACCACCCACTTTCCCCTCCTCATGTCATGTGCTTTATTTTCCTAATCCACTAACTCCACTTCATACTGGTTTTATGGACATGGGTGTGGGACCATCTACTGGAGCATGGGTAGCCTTTCAGGACCCACATCCCTGAAGAAAACTGACTCTCCCTCCTTTAGTAGCCATCAATTGCCAGTAGCTCCTCAGCAAGGAATGGGACTTCATTCTCCTCCCCTATCCATGCTCTTATTTTGGTTGATTTGATCTTCTGAAGGCCTCATGTATACAGTTGCAGCCTAAATGTAGAAATTATTAACTATGAAAAATTCATTAAAGAATAAATTCCAAATTCTGATTAGTAAGAATGAAACTTTAGCTGGGTGGTGGTGGTGCATACCTTTACTCCCAGCACTCAGGAGGCAGAGGCAATTGGATCTCTGTCAGTTTCAGGCCAGCCTGGTCTACATAGTAAGTTCCAGGACAGCTAAGGATACACAGAGAAACCTTGTCTCACCAAAACAATACAAAACAAACAAAAATAAAATAAAATAAAATAAAGAAACTTTAATTAGTTCTTTGACAGTCTACATGTTTTCAAAAGCATGAACATGTACTCATTTTTACTCATGATATGCAAACTACTTGAGAAATATGAAGTATAATTCTCATGCTATGACATTTGTCTGTTTTGAAACAAGATCTCATATGGCCCTTGATTTCTGTGAACTCCCTGTTTATCTGAAGATGGCTTGGAATCAGATTCTTCTTTCTCTATCTACGAAGTTCTTGCACAATCATACCCAGCCAATGCTGTGAACTTCTTACCCACCACATGAAAGAAGAAAGAATTTATGACATTCTGTTACAATCAAGAAAATGGTTAAAGAGATGATTGAAACTATAAGTAGTGGTGAAAACAGCATGAATCTTATAAGTGAGATGTAATGTTAAAATTAATATTAAATGTGTAAATGGTTATTGACTTCTCTACCAGAAATTTACTCTATATATGTGCAGAGAGAGAGAGAGAGATGATAGAGACAGACAGAGAGACAGAGACAGAGAGAGAGAGAGACAGAGACAGAGACAGAGAGATAGAGAAACAAAAAGAGAGAGAGCATCTAATTATAAGCACTTTGGGTTTTTTCATAATATTAGCAATGACAAAGGACTAAAACCAAATATTAAATACCAAAGAAAAATGAAAATATAGAGTGTTCTCTAGTACATTAGTAAAATAAAATACTTAATAGCCATTAAAAGAAATATAAGCTTTGCACATGAAATAATTTCCCAAATGTATAAATTGAGAAATATGAGTAGACTGTTTCCCCACTGTGTCTATGCAGCACATTGCACACATGTTCATGTGTGGAAATGGTTTATATAAACCATTCTACACAGGGAAGACTTTCTCTAAGATGATGATAATGAACTAGAGTTGTCTCTAAGAGAGACTTCTTAGTTCTTAGAAGTTGTTGGAGAAACAAATAAAGACACTTTTACTGACCGCTCTTTGCTACCTCACATTTTCTTTCTTAGTTGCATATAATTTATGAAGACTGACTTAAAAATATTTAGTATGCATTCTACAGTGTTGGACTTAGTACTGAACTCAGGCTTCGTGGCTCATGAAGTTCCCAATGGTCTAGTTTTAAAATACATTATTTAATATCAATGTACTACTTTAATTACATACTTATTTTAAACTAGACTTTAGAAATGCCATGCTTATTGATGTATAATGTATAGAAATGTGGTTTTTTTAGTGTACAATTCAATGGTTTTAAATAGAATTATGTACAACCAAAATGAAGATACAAGTATTTCTTTTAAGGGAAAAAAAACAATCCCTCCTATATGCATTCAGAGAAAGGGTGAGATAAGAATAACTACTAATTAGAAATAATCTAACACTTTGTGAACACCCACATTTGTTTCCTTGTTACAGGTATAGGAATGATTAGTAAGTTTTGAACTTTCTAGGTCATTCTTTAGCTTAGTGGCATTATCATTGTCCTGATGAAATTGTCATTCTGGGGCCCCATCATCCATCCTTTTGGAGACTTCAATGGTTGCTGTTAGGCATAGTCATGGTTCAGTGCAGAAAACTGATATTTCGAACCTGAAATCATGTACAGGAGCTACATGAAACCTTTTTTTTCTAGAATTAGTTAGTATTCTATATGACCATTAATATCACAGCAAAAGTTTAATATGTGTGTATGTGTGTGTGTGTGTGTGTGTGTGTGTGTGTGTGTATTAATCTTACAAATTTTGATATAAAATTAATACCTTTCTTGGGACATTTTTTTCTGGATGATTTTTACTTTTTTTTTTCAAATGTCTTATTTGTCCAGTGGTCTTCAGATTCCTTAGCCTTCATTCTCCTGAAAGACAAAACAAAACCTTTCCCCAACCCTAACTTTGAGGAGGTTCCCTTTTGGCAAGTTGTATCTGAGCAAATGAAAATCCTATAAGTTAGTTTAAATTGAATGGTCACACTGGTTGATGAATTATCACCTCTCCTATTAAGAGGTCTCTCTTGTTCAAATCGATCCTTTATCGATTTTGATGGTATCCATAGCTATTCTTCTCCTGTGGAAATAAGAGGAAAAACTCATCCCCAACATAACAGGTATGCTGGTTTCTATTCTGAGGTCAGCACATCTTTAAAGTATTCAGCTCCTGCCTCCAGGTTTCTGCCCTATTTGAGTTCCTGCCCTGACTTCCCTCAGTGATTGTAGCTGAAGTTTTCTCTGGTCCTGCCCAGCCCCGCAGACTCCACAGCCATTTATAAAATAAACACTCAGAAGCTTATATTAATTAAAATTGCTTGGCCATTAACTCAGTCTTATTATTAACTAGCTCTTACACTTAAATTAACCCATAATTCTTATTTATGTTTAGCCATGTGGCTTGGTACCTTTTCTCAGTTCTGCCTTCATATCTTGCTTCTCCTGTGTCTGGTTGGTGACTCCTGACTCAGCCTTCCTCTTCCCAGAATTCTCCTTGTCTGTTTATCCAACCTATACTTCCTGCCTGGCTACTGGCCAATCAGCATTTTATTTATCAACCAATGGGAATAACACATTCACAGCATGTAGAGCGCCATGTATTCTTACCAGGAAGTGTAAGCTGAAATAAACCCTTTCCTCCCCAAATTGCTTTGGTCATGATGTTTCATCACTGCAATAGTAACCCTAATCAGGACAAAACTCTAGATATATAATTTAATACCTTAGAAAGTGAGCTTTCACATGTTGTGAAATATCAAAATGATTATCAGTGGTTGATGAACTTCCAGATCATAATGCTGATTTCAGTTAAAGTATAGAAGATCTGTTTAAAATCATATAGTCATATAGTTCCATATACATGAAACCACATAGACAAGGTGTTCAGTGACCTGCTCAAAGAGTAGAACCAATTAAAAGTCTGATTCTCATCCCCAGTCTAAATTTCTTTCTTCTGTGTTTGTAGTTACAAGCCCAACTAATATTGATCAAAAGGAGAAATTCAGAATGCAGTGAAAACACTTTTATTTATTTCAAAGGACAATGGAATCTTTGTAGTTGATATTCAAAATAATGCTAAGGATTAGAGAACAGTTTAGTTTTTATTCCTTCTGGGACAGCAAATAGATATAACGATCTCCTAATGATCAGTCCAGAGGGGCACTGTTTGTTTTATTTATTTATTTTTCCTCTGTGGTCGAGGTCTGTCTTTTCATTTCTATAAATCACCTTCTCATCTGCTGTGCCCGTCGCTCCACTGTGATAACGGAAAACGGCATCTTTTGGTGTTGACTTTGTTCCTGCCAAAAGACCTTTGTGACAAATTGTTTGAGACAACCTTGTACTACACATCAAAGCAAGGGGAAATTATTTCTTCCAGAGCACTAATGCTGTTGAGAAGGTCAAAAGGGTTGTTGATAAAATATAAATGGGGAATTACTTGACTCTGAATTGCTGTGCTTATTCAAATACAATATTCTGGGAAGGGATAAGGGGGATTAAAGCTTTCTGCAGTTACTTACAAGGAAATAGCAGGTGATAATGGCTATGCCCTAACCACGGAAATATTAAATGAACAAGGTGGAGTTCAGCTTCACTTCAATTCACAAACCTCCCTCTGCTCCTCAGACAGGTGAGAAGTAGCAATCAGGAAAAAAAAAAAAAAAAAAAAAAAAAACAGAGCAGAAAACAGAGGCAGTCCAGAGGACAAAGGTGCATGAAACATTGCAATAGCAATGTAAAGAAGGTTGATATTACGTTCTACTCTTTGCTTTTGCAAAAATTCCTGGCATATCTTTAAATAAAACAGTATTTTTCTTTAGGTGCACATAACCACATAGTCAAAAGAAATGAAAGAAGGAAACTCGAGTTATTTGGATGTTTAGGATAGGCAGGGCATTTTACATTATTTACTTGGCCTTATTTAAATTCCACAGGTTTCTGTGGAAGGAAATATCTCAGAGAAATTGTGTAACCTACTGAGAGTCACATAGCCGAACCAAAACTAGAATATAACTCCAAGCATTTCTGACTTGAAAGTTTAAATGAGTGGGTCATTCATATTTTAAGGACAGGGATAACTACTGATAAATAAACTACTGAACAAAAAGATTTAGTTTAGCATATAGAATGCAGTAGCCATTGTTGCATTCTTCTCCTTTTCAATTCCCTTCTCAGCTTCCTCCTCCTCATTATCATCCTTAGTCATTGCAATGCTAGGCAATGCCAAGTATTGTATTTTTTAAAGTTTTTTTCATTATTTTCAAGATTTATATTTTATTTTCCTGACCTCTATTGATTCCTTGCTATGACTTCACAGAAAACAGATGCCAGCTGTGGATGGTGGAGGAGTAGAGTGCCCGCTAGATCAATGATGACATTGAGGACTATAAGCTGAAGGGGTTGGCAGCCCTAGGTGAAGATATGGTCAGCTGACCTGGCAAATGAGCTCCCCTCCTCAAAGTCTCCTGCAAAATAAGTGTCATGTGTCTGAGTTCCTTCCATCTCTCCTTTTCCACCTAGGAGCCTGTCTGTGTCTGAGGCTGGCTGCAGCCACATGGGGTGTGAAGATGGATTGTTGCCTTGAGGGGTATGACATGATCCCTTTGGGTGGTTTCCTTCCCAATGAAGGTTTGTGTTCTGCTTTCTCCAGGTAACTGAGCTGGCTTACCCTCAGCATCTCTGTAAAGACACAGATGACCTTTGCTGTGGTGAGTCCTCTTCAAGTGAAGTTAAGGCCATCACTTGTTTCAAGATTCTTGCCACTCAAAACTGAATTAGGCCTCTGCTCTTGGAGGGCTGCTGATTTACTGACACAAACAGCTGGAACACCAGGGTGGAGGAGCGTTTCTGTGACCTGTACTATCACCAAGCCAAGATCTCGCACCCGTGGTCACTCCTTAGGTTGAAGACTTGAAGACAGGGAAGGGAAGCTGCTTCAACTTGGATACCAATTATAATGAGAGAAAATAAAAGGATGGGGTTTCTGAAAAAAATTGTGTTATGTTTCTTTTATATTGAATAAAGTTTCTACAGGATCCTATGGCTGTTCCACTTCAATTTAATTGTGAAACATCAACTTTTCATGATTCTTGTTTGACTTTATTTTGTGGTAATTTTAATCAATGAAATGTTAATGAAAATAAATAAAATGATTGTGTAGGGCTCTTAGAGATGTTGGTATACAAAAGTAAATAGACACTCTAGCTTCTAGGAACTTATGTTATATTTAATAGTAACAGGATTGTGCATTTATAGAAATCTTTGCAGTTAATAAAATACTTAGACCATGTAGTACTTCTTAATGAGATATTTGCAGAGACAGAATTAAACTAGTTGGGATGTGCTATGTGTAGAGAAAATTATAAACAAGATTTAATTATAATCAGTGTCTAAATCTTTTAGCAATATACCTTTATAAGTTTTCACCTAGAGAAATTAAATTGCAGTTCTTAAGTATTAGAGAAGGATCACAAGAGAAGAAGAAAAAAATTCAGGAATAAATTTTGTTTGCTAACCCTAGAGGCCTGGCTGTTTACATCCCACACACATAATCCCACAGAACTGGTATGACAACTATGACTTGCTGCAGAATCATAATACATATAATCAAATTATACTAAAGGTTTTTAAACTATCAAAAACCTATGAACATTTGAAATGTATTGTTTGAAGTTAGTCCAAGGTGATAGATACTGTGTTCTTTAAAATTAGTCAGGTGGTTCTAGCAGATAGACAAGAATGCTATCTGTCAGCATTTGCTGTAATTCAGCTCAGCATCCCTGGAAGACCACAGGAAACCTTCAATTTATACTTTACTATGTCTGTATTGGTGGCTAGTATTTAGTATTTGTAAAAATTTCAACTCATTGCTGCTGTCGCAAGGACCGCATTATAAGATACTGGACAGAGAAACTAAAGCTGCATGGTAAGCGGGATTCATTTACTAACTGATTATATTTATCCAGAAATGACCAAATGTATGAAATAGGTATGGAGCTATGGTAAAGTCTAGGAGTTGAGAGATAAGTCATTGTAAAGATCCTACAATTCAGGTCCATATGACCCTACCATGTGTTCCAGTACCAATTTTATGCCAAAATACAACAAGGGCTAGGACAGTGGTTTAGTGGGAGAAGTGCAAATATGGGAATCTGAGTTTGATTTCTCAGAACATACTTCAGAGCAGAACATGCTAGTGTGCATATGTGATCCTAATCCTCCTACAGTAAGCTGGGTAGTAGAAACAGAAGAATCACTGGTTGCTAGTGGCTCAGCTTGTCTAGCATCTGCCTGGCCAATAACAAAAAAAACTGATTCAAACAAGGTGGAAGGCAAAGACAAACACCTGGATTTGTCTTCTGACTTCCATGTGCACCGTGGCACATATGCACCTGGACTTACACACAAATACTACATACACACATGGGGGGAGAGAGAATAATTCTATGTGACAGTGAGATGGTGCCTATAAGTTGAGCACTATGGGGAATGAGGCTGGGGAATTTGAATTCCCACTTTGAGCTCTTCTAGCTATAACATATGTGAATCTTCTATCCAGTTGCATAATATGGAAGGAAGAAAAAGGCTCAGGTCCAAAAACCATGCATGCTTCCAGATTAGGAAACCCATGTTTTAACATCTCTACTAGAATTTGGACTCTTGAGATTTCTAGAAACCTATCAAGGCAAGCTGCACAATACATTTGGGTGAATTCTGTTGCAGAGACTTGCTTATGTCCTCTGAGTTAAATCTTCAGAGTTCAGTAAATTATCCTTTGTACACAGGGCTATTTACAGTCTCATGAGAGGTTGACACCTTATGACTCACTGTGATTGAACAACAGTACTGCTCCTCTAATGTTCAGAAGCAGGTGTCTTCTCTCTCTCCATAAAGACAAGTTTGGTAAGTTACCTTGATGATAGGCATAGTATTTTCGGTGTAAAAGGTAACAATAAACTTCTTATTCCCAGGTGCTTACAAAGAAATATGAAAATCCATAGAGCCTGTTCTGCCTGAAAATATGTTTCTTTAATTTTCTCCTTAAATTTCCTCTGATATTTATTTTTCTTTATATAATAGAGCCCAGTATATGGAATTAATACAATATAGTGTAGTATTTGGGATAATGGGGTAAATTTTCTTGATATATATCACATTTGTTATAAAAATGACTGATTTAGTTAATATATTTGACTAATTTTAATGAGAGAAGTAGTAAGTCCATATACAGATCAAAGAATTTCTCAATAGTATGATGATACCATTGTCTATTACTCAGGAGATGGGCCAGTAATGAGTAATTAGGATGACTTCCCTAGGAATCTCTATAGTACTATAATAAACTATTACTTGTTTCTGAGGGTGTTCTTTACCAGACAATGATAATGTTGAATACCCTAAAAATAGCAGACCTAACTTCCAAGAAGAATTACTTAGAATTTATCTACATGTGAAAGGAAATATAAGTAAAAATAGTTTCCCTTTCAACAGCAGGTTATTCGTAAAAGAATGTATGTTTCAGTTACAGAGGAAAGAAAAGGAAACAAACAAAATTTATCCTGAAACACCAAGAAGCTGAGAAAGTCTACATATGCAAAGCAAATAAAGGATTTAATCAGTCATTTTGCTGTTTTATCCCCCAAGCATTGGTATTAATGAAAAACGTGGAATGTTCTGAGAACTGAGTTAGCAATTGTGTTGCTTTATCATCCTGATAAATGATTGGTCATGTATTTCACTGTCCTCCTTGAATTTAATTCGCTCTGGCAGGTAAAATTCTTACTCATAAAGTGTCCAGCTAGGGAAATCACTTTGGAAGAAGAGGGAAGTCCAAATTTCTTAGAGGAGCTAAGAAAAATGAATCTGGAAATCACACTGAAGGTTCTGGAAATGAATACATTTTTACTTCCCATACATTGAAAATGCCACTGAAGGTCTCTGACTATGAATCCATATGTATTCTGCCTGATTTCCAACTACCAAGACATTGTGTCCATGGAACAATGAAGCGGCACTGTCTACAGGATGAGGAGACAGTGCAGGGTCTTCATCACTTCAGTTTGTCCAAGGAAAGGACCTCATCTGCTCCTTAAATAAGGTTGAAATTCCCTTTTAAGCTGATGCATGAAATAAAGCAAGGCACATATTTATAACATACCATGTACTGCTTTCATGCATGTATTCATTATTTAGTATGTTTTTTCTTTTCATTTGAGTTTATTTGTGACAAGTTTTCTCTATGCAGCCCAGGCTAGCATTGAACTTGCAATCTTTCTGTCTCTGTTTCCACTTCCAGAGTGCTGGGTTTAAAAGTATGTGCTAACATGCCACCTTTAGTAATATTTATATAATATCCCCATGTCAAAGTAAGTATGTGTACTTACTTTCATTTTTTCTATCATGTTTTATGGATTTTCTCTTTGTTAGTTTTCTTAGACTAGTACCTTAAAATGTATGTAAACAATTTGCTATAGAAATGAGACACAGCAAGTTGTGGGATAGCTGCCATCTCTGGAATTTCTGGTTGTACTTTTCCATAACTTTTCATAACAATATAAAATATTAAAATATAATTCTTAATTTCCAGTCAATTGCAGAAAATGTAAAACTCTGCATTTCAGTCAAGATAAATCATTCAGAAACATATGGTTTTAAAACTTTTCTATTATTTTTTGTTTACTTAATTTTATTTTTTGACAGTTTTATACTTGTTATGTACTGAATTTTGCTCATTTGCTCAGGGCAGATGGCAGAATAATTTTCTTCAGTGGAGTATCCACTGATAAGATTCCCAGGCTTCAGTAAATCAGTAACTAGCATTCTATACATGTTCATTTTTATTTGGTACTAGTAATAATAACAAAAATAGATTATGACATTCAAATTTAAAAGGTTGTCTAATGAAGACTTTTGTCACCCAGAGGTTTCAAAGCCTTTTCAAGTTAAAGCCTTTAAATAACTCAAATTAAATAGTCCTTGCTGGAAAAGAATTTAAACATGGATTCATGGAAAATGTTCTTTTTAAGACATTACTTTTTAAAAATATTCCAGCTGTCTTCTGCTATGAGATCCTTGCATGCCCAGACCAATTGGTAAACAGTTCAGCTCCCCAGACCTGCTGAGCCTACTAAATTACTAACTGCCCTGCTGAGTTTAGGGGACAAGCTGGAGGGAGACACCTAGCTTTGTTTCTTGTGCTGATGAAGTTTAGGCCATCCCCTTGCCTTGAGGAGGCCTAGAAGTTCTCCGGAGCAATTTGACTGAGAACAAAAGAAGTTTTTACATATTAAGGTGAGAGGTAAAACAACATTCCTGAGGAGGCAGGGAACCATGTGCCCAGGGAAAGAAAGGGCAAGGGTTTTTAGTAGACAAGGACCGAACAGCTTGGCCAGAGAGAAGAGAGGACAACAGTGGTTCTGCAGAGGATAAGCAGATCTCAGGTAGAGTCTTCTGAGTGCCAGCAGTAGAGAGCAGCAGAGATGGATAAAGAGGATACAGGGATGAAGATGAAGATGAAAGCATAGGAGTTTAGTCATTAGCAGAACTGAAGCCATGGGGACAGGGTTTCATCCCAGAGAAATAAAGTAGATGGATAAAGAGGGCTTGGTGTATCTATATTTAGTCTTGTCCTGAAGTTCTAATAGAGCTATAGCTAAATGGATGTAATTTTGTCTTACAGGAATAAAGTTAACAGACATAAGGAAAAAAATTCTCATTAATTTTCTAGACATAGCTTTTAAGCAGTATGTTGATCTTCTTTTAAAATAAATGTTCTAATCTAGGTTTCTTAGGTAGCACACTGCTGAAAAAGCAGTAGAGTGTGAGCAAACAGATAAATATTGACTGTCATTAATACCCTAGGGGAAAAAAAAATCTGTGAAATGTGTCAGAATGTTGTTTTTAGCATGTGTTAGTTTCTGTTGAGTTTCATTCAGCTTTTGACTCCATACATCAATCAGTGGTAGAGTGAATGAGAGAAGCTCAAACCCAGGTTATGAAAATTTTATAGACTAAAAATACCATTAAAATATAATAATCAGAATAATGGTTGATTGACAGGTTGACTATCGCAGTGGTTTATGACACAGGTTTCTAAAATTCATGTCTTCTCCTGCCTCCCATTTTAAAACATTGGTTATGTTAGGGAAATGAAATCACACTTGGCAGATCAAGATTCAAGGCCCATTGCTATGCTGACAGAAAAATAACTCTTCTCTTACCAGCAGAGTATAGATGCACTGTTTTAAATTGTAAACAGCCAGGATAGGTAACTTATCACTGCACCTAGTACAGTTAGTACAGTTCATAAACAGTGACTCACACCAACTCTTCTAAACAGAAATCATCCATTGGTGCAGCTGGATTCTACTGTTTGTGTAGCTTATCTCCAGAAACTCTACATGGCCTATTAACTAATCCAGTAACATACACTTAAGATTTGCTGAAGAACTCACCAGTAGTCTACTTTGCAAAATGATTGTGTTTTCTGTGTTTAATACTTCCCTGGTAAAAACATTTATTTTTGTTACAAAGATGTATTTTGGATATGTGTGTGGTATCTTCACACATCCACACAGGTGTCTATGTCTGTGTCTTCTATTGCTCTGTCTTTTTCCTTTGTGACAGGGTCTTTCATTGAATCCAGAGCTTGCCATATTGTGTTTATGCTGGCAAGTCCCCTCAATTCTCCTGTCCTGCTACCCTACCCCTCTGCACTGAAGTTGTATACACAGGCCCAGCTTCTTGTGGGGGTGCTGGGGAGTTTGAACTTGGGTCCTTACGCTTGCACATCAAATGGTATTATCCACATCCATTTCTACAGCCTTGTCAAAACATTTCAGCAGGATCATATCAGTGTGACTTTTTACATCCAGTTACTTTTACCAGGAGTGAAAACAAGACATTTCACTTTTTTCTCTTATTAAAAAAAAAAGCAAATCAATAAATTAATCTATCCACTACCACCAAACAACAGAAATTCATTCTCTCAAGCAGTTCATATTGTGAAGGGGAGGGCAGGTACTTAACTGGAATGCTTGATTTCTCTCAGGAGTCAATGGAATGACGATTGAAGAAGAGATGTTCCCGCTGAGCTCAGAAGAATGAGGTTCACCTACTGTGTCAAGGATCATTCCTGAACACAGCATAATGTACATGTGTTGTATGACACTTCCTGTCTTTGCATGAACAAAAACCTATTCATTATAGACAGGAAAGAAGGATAGCCACAAAGTCCAACTTGGTGAATCAAAGAGTTTTATTGGAGTTACTTACAGGTGTGGAAATGATTCAAGACAGCTGTATCACCAAAACCCACCTTAGTGTGGGAGACAGTGAAATCTGAAAACCTGGAGCTTACACCATAACATGCTGGCAGCTGAATCAGTTGGGGAGTGTCTCTTTCAGGGGGCTCAGCTGCAGGGTGGAATATTTCACCTCCCTTTAGAACCCCCTGTTGTTCCAGTCCCTTTTAAACATTCTGTGTCTTAAGGAGCTTCACTGCAAGTCTGCCTGTTTTGTCTCAAGGGAAATTGCTACAGAGCAACACATCCTGAAGCAGAAGGACATGGATGATTCAATGGACTAAGACAAAACCTAGCACGTAAAAATGAATTGAAAGGCAGATGACTCTCCTTGGGGAAACAACACCCGAAGGATATGGAGACCGGAGTCCAGAATGAGGACTAGGATTTGTATTATAAAAGCAATGAAAAACTATGATGGAATGCTTCCAGTAGGAGAGCCCTGCTGAAAGGGTAGAACACATTAATGAGTTTGGAAAAGCCAACTTAGAGACTATAAAATAAGGGAGTAGTGGAATGGATATTAGCAAAGGAATCAGAAAGAATGAAATATGTTTGAGTCGTTGCCATGTACATTTCTTGGGTAGCAGGGTATATGTTAAAAAATATTGGGGGATGAATGAGATGTCACACAAATGGCTATGCATCTAGCAGAACTAAACCATGGGAGCAGAATCTGTGGTGGGGGAGGGAGCCAAGAGAAGAGATTAATAAACCTTTGTTGAGGACTTTGAAATCTCAGTGAAATACCCAAGTACAATTACCAAGTGGACATCTGGAGAGCTGGGACTGAAAGGAAGGGGAGACATTTAGACTGGAGTGTGATGATACCTACTATTTCCAAGGTACTCACCAAAGACCAGGAGTGCTAAAACCCAGCAGGTTCTAATTAGTTAATCCTCATATTATTATTCCCAACTTGCAGGGGAGGAGAAAGTAAAGAGAGCATCAGCAACTGTGATCCTCTCCCCATCAGTAAAGTAGAATGGAAGATAAAGGTTAGCAGCAGACCTCAAATCCATTCTTTTTCTTCACCATGAAACATCTCAGGGGATACAGGAAGATACTCCAATGAAAGCTCCTTGTAAATACACTGATAATAGACACCCCTTCCCAATAAACACCCAGTAGTCAACAAAGGCCATTGCTATGTAACGCTTTGGGGAGATGCACCTAGTATGACAAGGATACTGAAACCTGTGAACGTATGAACATGGGTCCCAAAGAAAATGTCAAATAGACTCTGTGACTGCCAATATAAAATGGAGAATTGTGTCGCTACTTTGGTAAATGATACGCATTCCACGCATGCATGCACACAGATTAATCACTTATCACTTATTATATATAGGCTAATATATGGCCTTGTCTATCCTTATGTGGACCAAAGAACATAGGAGTTCTGAATTTCTCCCAACTCGTCCTTGTACATAATCATATACTTGAACCTAGGATCTAAGAATAACCTAAACAAAAAGAAAACTGGGGCTATTGAAAATTGGGGCAGTGAGAATGAGGCAGCAAAGTTATATGAAAAGCAATTGTCAGATAGGTAAGAAAACAAGGGGCAGGTGTTAAGACACCACATAGTTTCACCAACGCTTGCCTGATCCTTATCCTAAACTATCATGAGCCTCTGTGAGGAAGGATGTAGGAGTTTGGCCCCAATCTTGTTAAACCAAGTATCAGCAAAATGTATGACCCCTGCTTAATGCAGAAAAGCCCTTCAATCATTTTAAGCATAGTGTTTGCTCATTTACTAGTAATTCTCTGATATCCCAAGGGGTTTGGCGCTCATCTTCTCTAATTACTCTGTAAACATGTCATAGTTATTTACTTTCCAATAATTTTAAGGCACTAATAGAATCTATTGTGCCTTCCATTTGAAGAGCTAGACAATGGTATTGTCTGCTTTGTAAGTTAATTGTGGTTATTTTATTTGATTATGTTAGGAATTAAAGTAGAAAAGGGAAGGGATATTGTATGTGGGTCCAGAAAATATCCCTTAGACTCCCTGTCAACCTCAGAGTTAAGCCTCAATTAAATGTTATTCTTGGTTATTTCATTATAGTAAAGTGTCAAATATAAATTTTTAAATTATCATTTTATTCTAATGAATTTAGATCTTATGACCCAATCAAAAATAGATACCTTACTTTTTCAATTTTATGAAACTAATACAGATGATAAAAATTCTAAAGTATTAAAGAAATGAATAGAGTAGAAAGTGGGATTGCAATGGTTGAGGGTCAGAGATGTGTGCTTTGCACCTAATTCCATACTTTTAAAAAAGAACCATTTTTATGTAAACATGTCAAGACTTAATACTAAAATATCTTTTGCATAGATAAGACTATATAAAAATAATTAAATTTAAATGGCATTCCAGATGAAGTCTTTTGCCAGCTCCAAGTGCCTGCAATAGTGCTTATTAAAGATGTTTCCAGGGCATGGTAGTTCTTGTGGAATGTTCTGAAAAAATATAGGTTATGTGTTATATTCATTTTGAGAACCACTGCACACTATCATCTTCTTTCAGATCCACAGTGCACACTAACATTTCAAGACTATATGAAATATTTTGCAAACCACTTAATGTTCTCTGGTTTTCCCAAAGCTAATTTGACCAAAAGAGCCTGAGTATGTGTTTATAAAATGTTACTACTATTTGCTGCTTATTTGTTCCACCTAGGGTGCTATTTTAAATGTTTTATGTAAGCATGATATTTTGAATAAATCTTAACCAATGAGGCCAAAGCTACTTCTGTTTCCACTTTGGCAAGAAGCAGGAGATGGAAAAATGTCTTCTTAAGTTGTTACTTTAGGAACAACTGTCTGGGACTAAATCTGATTCAGATTTCACAGAATCTTTGACTTGGCTTCTTAATCAAGACACTGAACTGAAAGATAAAATTAAACATGTATCAGACACAGCTGTTGAGGGGCATATTAATTCATTTATGGAAAAAGTCATTAGTCTGGTCTTACATTTTTTTTCATTCATTTCTATAGTGAAGGATATACTATAGTTTTATTTTGGACTCTTTATCATAGCCAACAGATGTTTCTTTAATTGGCCCTACAGTCAAAGGATATTCTAGATTTCAATTTAAGTTCAGTTTAAGGGCCTATGTCCAGAGTGCAAAACTCATTCCTTTTCAGTGTTATGAATGATATCAACTGGACAGATCCACAGAGAAGGATGTCTTTCAGTCAATCATTATGAACTGCATTTTAATGACAACCATACTTTTCAAGAGATGTTACTGAAAACGACCATCTCAAGCTTGCTTTTACATTGTTTTTTGTATAATTTGCTGATGTCACCCATTTCATGCAATGATTTATAGTCATTGATTTACACAGTGCCTGGGAAATCTTGCAAAAAGAGAACTTTGATCAGTATTGAGGTTCAGGCATAAACAAGCTTATAGAGTAGAATAATCATAAGGTTCAAGGAATGAGACAGAAAACAGATGATAGAAGATAGATGGGCCCTTGAATCATCAAAGCCAAATAGCCAACTAGGGCCTTGGTGTTTCATGGGCTCAATGTGACATCCGATGGGGAATCTGTGGTAAGGAAGATGCTTAGGCAGTGGAGTATCATTTAGGATACTACTTGTCAATTAAATGCAGCTTACCTCAGAGTGTAGCATAGGACAAGGGCCAACTTGATTTGTGTCAAGTCAGAGTGACCACTGGACAAGTTTTCTGAATGATAAGAGGAAAGCCTGTGAATATTTGAGAGAGAAAGACCTGTTTATGGGGATTAAAAATTCTATTAGGAAGTAAAAAGCAGTTTAGAGCTACTAAGACTCATTAAATTTTACTGCATGCAATGCCAGGGTTGGTAAGCACTGAGATAGCCAAATATGTAAGAATGTGTGTTTCAAGAAATAAGCCAAAACAAACCAAAGCAAAACTATCACAGTCAATATAAGTTCGAAGTTTGCTTAAGCATACAATATTAAGGTAAAGCAGTTTTGTGAGAAAAAATTCCTTTTCTTCCTCTTAACTTTGTATATTGGATTTTAAAATCTTTAGTTGATAAACTTGACATTTTACTTTACACACATATGTTTTCAAATCTATAATATCCTGATTTTTGTATCCACCATCACCAAAATACAGAGAAATGTTACCACCCAAACATCTGCCATGCTACCACTTTATGGTCACTTTTGCTTCAGCCAATTGCTAATCTATTCCATATTGTCTTCTTCAGCATTTCATTTAAGCAGACTAAAACAGCGTAATGTTTGGAGATTTGATTCTACTCAACACAATGACAGAGATTTGTTGAAATTGTTGTGTTGATATCGATAAGCAAGATACCCTTTCATGGATATGCTACGGTTTGTATATGCATTCATTCATGAGAGGGCATCTGATAATGGAGCCATTACAGGTGGCAATCTCCCTTATTGGCAGACAATTCCCAGGCATGCAGGAGGCCACTGGCTGTCACCACATGCAGGCACATATACACATACACATGTATGTACACACAGGAATGAGTTCAGACAGGAACTGCTATTGAGTATGAGAACTCATGAGTTTTGATTTTTCCAAATTAATACCTATGGATTGTTTGCTACATGATGACATAAATGTTTTCATTAATTTTTTAAAGGAAATTGCTAAAATTGACTTCTAAAATGTCTGTATCATGCAGTCTTAACAACAATTATGATTCTAAGGAGCTCTCTATTCTTGTAAGTAACAGGTTACTATGTTGGCTTTTTGATCACAATTTCAGAATTGATACTGTAACCCATTCTAATGCCCTTCACTTTATGCTGCCTCTCCAGTGGCTAAGACATTGGGCTTTATTTTCCATATTTTCTTTAATAAGGATTTTCCTGGTAGCTTTTGCCCACTTTTTAAAGGCTTTATTTTTCTTTCTGTTAAATTTTGGGTGTTCCTAAGACTATTCTTCAAAGACTTGAAAATGTCATTTTACAAGATATGTGCTCTAAAAACCAACAAATCTCCCATTCTAATTTATCATATTTTAATTGTTTTCTGATTCACATTTCATATGTTACATATAAAATTTTTCTATAAATCTATCTAGAGGTATCAGCCTACAAGGAAGAGTTCATTTAGCTGATTTCCCTGTCTATATATTTAGATACAACTAGATAAGAGATGGCACCTTTTAATATAGTCGGGTTAATGTGTTCTGGTTTGTTTCCTTTGGCTGTGAGTATGTTTAAGTCATTAAGACAGATTTTTTAAAAAGGTTAGTCAATTCTCTAAATGTAGTGGGACTGAATATTCACTTACTCAGTTTTGTTAAGACATTTTATTTATACTGTAGAACTGTACATATGCATTTACTACATACATCTAAATACTATGTATTACTCACTATTCTAGCTACTAGTGAATAACAATGACTAAAGTCATAGCCAAATAATTCATTCTCTGGAATGTATATTTGAGTGAAATGTATATTACATTTAATATACATATTTGTGTGTGTGTGTGTGATTAATAAGGGTTCAAATAGAGGAGAAACCACAATTTAATTCTGCTATTAGACCATTCAATGAATCTATGACCATAAATACTCTTTAAATGCCAGTTGTAAATCAAGTATTCATTGCATGAATATCAATTTTAGACAAATAAACTTGTGTAAGTATTTTCTAAAATAAGATAAACCTAAAACTCCTTATCTTTGTCTTGAAACAGTGTAGTTCTTCAGTTTAAGAAAGATATTTTCTTTTCAATCAAATTTTATTAGGCATTTTCAATGTTTTATGTTATTTAACAATATGTGTTAATTGAGAATTCAATACTTATAAGATCCTATAATAGAATAACATTGTGATTGTGTGTGTGATGTTTATATAGATATGTTCCTATATTTTAAAGATATTTTAAAAACCAATCAACATATTCTGGCTGCTAGAAGAAGGAGAGTAAGTTTTCTTCAGAGGTGTTTCCCCTAAGAGGTAACCATAAGTTATTAGATGATTCTACAGCAGTCCACTCATGGGAGGCACTAAGTAGACTCATTGACAAATAAGGAGAAATCAGCATGACCTTTGACAAATCAGGCATCTTCTATTTGGTAATTACTTTGAGTTAAAGGGAAGACCATGATATTTTTAATACATATATATTTTTTCCTTTTTTAATTTATTATATTTTTGTTTTAATTTTACACATCAGCCATGGGTTCCCCTGTCCTCCCCCCTCCTGCCCCCACCTTCCTCCCTGCCCCTCCCATCCATTCCCATCTCTTCCAGGGCCAAGACTCCTCTGGGGATTCATTTAAACCTGGTGGATTCAGTACAGGCATGTCCAGTCCCCTCCTTCCAGGCTGAGCAAAATGTCCCTGTGTAAGCCCAAGGTTCCAAAAAGCCAGCTCATGTACTAAGGACAGGTCTGGGTCCCACTGCCTGGGTGGCTCCCAAACAGTTCAAGCTATTCACTTGTCTCACTTAGGATACTAGATGTAAAACAAAGATGAATAGACTGCTACACAACTCCAGGGAGGCTACCTAGAAAATGGGACTCTAGGAAAGACACAGGGATCACCCAATGACAGAGAAATGGATGATATCTACATGAACAACCTGGACAACAGTGGGAGTAATGACGGGCAAGGTTTGAGGGAAAGAAAGGTTAGGGGAGCAGGAGATCCCGGCTGGATCAAGAACAGAAAGGGAGAACAAGGAATAATAGACCATGATAAGATGACCACATGAGAACAGGAATAGGCAGAGTGCTGGAGAGGTCCCCAGAAATCCACAATAATACATCCTCTGTAGACTGCTGGCAATGGTCGAGAGAAAGCCTGATCTGACCTAGTCTGGTGATCGGCTGGCCAAACACCCTAACTCTTGTCCTGGAATTCTCATCCAATAACTGATGGAAGTGGATGCAGAGATCCTCTGCAGGGCCCCAGGTGGAGCTCCAGCAGTCCAACTGTCAAGAAAGAGGAGGGACTGTAAGAGTGTGAATTGTTGAGACCAAGAATGGAAGACCACAGGGACAAATAGCCAAATGAATGGAAGCACATGAATTATGAGCCAGGGGCTATGGAGCTCCCAGATGGATCAGGCCCTCTGGATAATACATATATATTAAAAGACCATAAACATTTTTGATGGAAAAGTTTATCAGTTTGGAAGATCAGAATAATTCTGGAGATCACCAATTGAGAAATCCAAAGATTTGGATTTTTTTATGCTTCTCTCATTCAATATGTCCTGCCCACAGCCTCCCCTTCCTCCCCTACTCCTAGGCCCACAGCTCCCCTCTGAAATGTGGACATGGTATTAGTTTACTATTTGTCTGCTCCTTGCACAATCCTTGGTCATTGAGGGTGGCTGGCCTCCTTTCTGGAAAAGGTAAGAGCTTTCTTAGGAAGTCGTCCTTACCTACAATCCGTCCTGTTACAATGAGATGTTGCATTACATGAAAGAATATGTTTAAAGATTTAACTACCCATAAAGCTAAAAAGTTAACTAGAGGAAAATGCACCAATGCCTTGTACACGCACTTTAGGGAGGGTATTAATTTTAATCCTAAGTTTTATTCATCATACCATAAGTGAGAAAGGGATTATTGCATGAAAGGAGGCAGATGATGGATCCTGGGAGCTTTTCTTCACCTGGAAACATTAGGTACATCTGGTGCAATAAGGAAATGTTTTATAACTTTCAGATTAATATTCTATATCTCCTTGGGCAAAACACCTCACCAACAAGAACTTATTCCTAACTTGATAAAAGTACAGGGTTCTTCCCCCTGGCAATCTGTTTAAGAAACCCAGGACAGAGACTGAGATGTGTGTATACTTTTGCCCCTTGTTCCTGAGAGTGAAGAAGCACACTGTCAGTTTCCTTTTGAGGACTTCCAAGAAAAATTGGTTAAGTGGAAAGAAGTCTCTACGCTTCCATTTATGTCTCACAGTCGTCTACTGTCTCTTAAATGCAAAAGAGCAAATGAGAATCAGTAGGCATCTGTATTATAAGGATAATGGCCAATGAAAACAAACTGCAGACAAGGCTTCTTTTGTGAGTTGAAATGAAACAAAGAAGAAAAAAAAAAGATTAAAGAAGATAAAATGCCTAGCACACATTCAGTATCCACAGGTAATAGTTATGTATCCAGAACAGACAAAGACAAAACTTTAAAGGGCTGAAGGGAAATTATAAAGTGTGTATTGCTCTATTTATTCTTACTATAATGAAATATCCAGGGCAGGATATTTTTTAAAGGGGGTGGGGTGTCTACTTAACTCACACTTCTCAAGGTCCAAGAGTACAAGAGCACTGGATCAGCTCTGGTAAAGGCTTCGAATAAATAGCCTACGAATGTTGGGAGCCTGAGCAGGAGGCAAACAGCAAATGTGTACTGTAAAGAAAGCCAAAAAAACAGCTAGGAGGTCTGGCTCGTTGTTTTATAATTCTCTCTTGAAAGAAACTGTTCATACTGTGTAATACCCGACTCCATCCATTCTGAGAACAGTGCCTCATCAACATCTAAGCACCTTCTACCTAGTAACCTCTTATAGCATTCCCTGCGTCTATACCACCCCAGCAAGGTTCAAGCTTCCAGTATCTGAAGCTTGGAAATGCTTTCTAACCATGGCGGAGCTATGGCAAATAAATTGAGTTATTGAAATACAATAAGGGACTAAAAACAGGGAAAGGAAACATTTGAGGAATTCTTTTCAAATTACAAAGATATGTCATTTGGAATTGAATACAAAGACACAAGGAAACAGAAAACATTTGGGGACAACTGCTACTTAACAATAATGTTTCAATAAAAATAATCATAGGAATAAACAGGATAGAGACTCTCAATAATGATCCTAAGCAAGAGATTAGCAATGAAAAGAATCTCAAAGTCTACTCAAGGAGATAAAAATTACTTACACTTGAATGTATCGTTAGGCAATTACAAAACACCAAAGGTTAAAACTAATGAGAGTTGAGGAAAAATTGAGGAAAGAGGGGGGCAGACACTTGGAATAAAGCTGAAAGACTAATGTCTTATGTCTTACGGAATCTTAGTGATATTAGAAAGTTTAGGTAAACGCCCCTAAATCTCAAAGTCTTTTTACTTTTGATTTGAAAATCGAAGCATATTTAATTCATAGTCAATAGTGTGGGCATTTCAAAGACAGTCATTTTGCAATGTTCTTCAACTGCAATATTCACTTGATGATGTATTTCAGTTAAAGGAAAGCACAGACCAGGGAGGAAGGCACTACTGCCAACTGTGAAAGAAATGATCTGGATGACACTTGAACATGATTGCTGTGATTCTCAAACAATAATTGGATCATTTGGAACAAAGAGTAGACAACTTTGAAATCTAGATCCTAGAGGGGAAAAGAGGGAAGAGAGAAAAAAAGATGACTTGGTTTGTGCAGCACTACCAAGAGCAAAAGAACTAAATAATTTGGTTAGGACAGTGCTAAATTAAAAATAACTGAGAAAGAAAGATAGCTAGAAACTTCTAGCTGAAAATTAAGTCCATGCGACATAATTTCACTGTGGGATACTCTTTGCCTCTGCAGAAAATATAATTGTGAAGAAGTCATAATACTGTTAAACCTCTTTATTGCTTTTAATATTGGAATTAATTTAGAGACAAAAGGGAGAAAATGCAATTTAGAGCAAATACAAAACATGGATGTCAAAATTTGGGAGAAAATAAAGAGAAATGAAGATTGAGAACTTAGACATACTCATGTGATTCTTGTATACAGAGGAAGGCAAGATTCAGAGTGATTGTAGATGAAGCAGAAGCTTGATGCAGACACTGCCTTGACATGACTAACACTTGTGGGTCTGGCCTTCCAGAGCCTCTGCCATTTTCAGTACCTCACATCCCTGAGAGTGAGGAGCAATCGAACTTTCTTCCTCTAGGTAAGATTTACACACACTTTGTGCTCTTTAACATCTCTGTAGACTACTACCAGATAATCTGATGTTTGAATACTGTCTCCTTCATTAGTGAACTTTAAAGGTATTGTGAATCAACAAATATAAGAAAGACCTTGGGAATGGATTTCTGAAGAAGACATTAACACATGCCTTAATTAACATTTAAGCTGAGGTTGAAATTGAAATTAGCATGTATCCTAAAATATGCAAAACTATTACATGAAACTACAGGCCACTTCTTCTTGGAGATAAGACAAGTCTTAGGGGAATAGGCAATCTAGGTATGGATTTCAGATGTGAGGACAGATGATGAAGGGCCTTATCCTCTCAGTTGAACACTATGGATCTCATTCCCTAAATCCATTCTATCTCTTTCTGGGGTCATTTTAGTATTTGATGCTATCACCGCAAAGTCTGCTGACTAGGATAATTTAATTCATTTCATTTCGTTCCCCTTGATTGTGCTTGTTTGGGGGACCCAGATATCTGTTAATTGAAATTAATTTCCTACTGATAGTTATTGAAAGAAGGATAGATGCATCACATAGTTGATCCATTAGAAAAAGAATGATAAAATTTGCAAAGCCTTGATAAATTGCTACTGGTAATATATTCATAATCACTGAGGAAGGGCAGGATGGTGACACCACAGGTAAATGGAGACATGATCAAAACAAGCTGGAGTCCACTTATCTCCATTGCCATAGGACCATAAAGTAATTTTGGCTACTCAAAGGTGACTTTCAGCTCTTACTGTCTATATCTGAAAGTATCCTGTCAAAGCCTGGCGGTGGTGGCTCATGCCTTTGATCCCAGCACTGGGGAGGCAAAGCCAGGCAGATCTCTGTGAGTTCAAGGCCAGCCTGGTCTACAGAGCGCCAGGAAAGGCTCAAAGCTACACAGAGAAACCCTGTCTTGAAAAACAAAACAAACAAAAAAACAAACAAATGAAAAAAGTCCTGTCAAAAGTGCTACTACAACTGTAAACCCCTGTGAGGAGGAATAGGAGTGATCAGGAGAATGGGTATCTTTTTTATCCACACTCCTTAGACACAAAGATATTGATAAAATCAACCAAACCAAGCAAAACAGTTCTCCCCCTCTGACTTCTTACATGCACAATGATGAGAGTACTAAAGATCACATTTCAGAGATTCAATGTGTAGGAATGCCTATGGGAATTTCACTGAGAATGAATTCTACAAATAAACAGAGAGATAGTTGGGGGCAAATACATTCAATATAACACTACCCAGTACAGTGGCAGAGTAGTGTAGTAAATGTCACCTAATTTGGCATATCTTGTTGGAGCTTATAACTTACAGCAGGATGCTTTGTCAAAAGTAAAGATGAATATTGAATTATTTTCCTTAAACATTTTTGTGGTATTAGAGTTTCAACCCAGGACGTTCCTTGTACATCCTAGGCAAACACTCTACCATTGAGCCATATCCCAGTTCCCCTATTGTATTTTTTTCCTTTGGTTGGTTGTTTTAGGGCTGGTTGGGTTTAGTTCTGTCCCTGGGCATAAGAGTAATTAATCACTGTGGATCAAAGAGTGTTGAGGAAGGGTTGGACCCATTAGTTCTACGATGATGCCTTCAACTATTTCTCTCTAACATTTAGAATTTATAAGACTTACAATATACATGACTTATACACAACACCCACTGAGAACCATAGAATCTTACTCCAATATGAAAATCTGAACGAGAGAAGTGGTTAGTATTTCTAGTTGGTAGAAGGATGGATAGAAGCCTAAGTCACTCTGAGTACAATGCTTTTGGAGATGACTCTCAATCTAGAAAAGGACTGGAGACTTGCTTGTAGATGCTGAGAGCACTGCAGCTGCTCTGTGTTGGACTGTGAAGCACTCTTGATGAACTTTGATGGAAAGGTTGTTGTTCCAGAGGCAGTGTAAGAGCACGTGTGTTACATTAGGGGAAAGCTTTATTTGTGTTGATGTTAACCCAATTACCTCTTTTCCTCCTTGCAGATGGAGACTGGCTACCCAGGAATGTTGGGCAAATCCTTGAGCGGGATTTCGGCTGCCAGTGATCTCTCATGCTTTCTACAATCCCTGAAGTCACAGAACCAGTGTATTCCATGCAATGGTTTTACTACTCCTTATTATTCCCTCTCATTCCTTACTCTGTCTCTTAGAATATGATGTCCAAACCACCAGTATCTTCACTGAAGGACTTTCTAAGTTCTTATAAAAATGTGGTACCTGTGCACAATGGAGTATTATTTAGTGTTTAGAAGTCTATGTTTAATAAGCCTTTTTATACTAATGTTTGAGAAAGTATCAGAGTTTTGCTTTTAATTTTCAGATGTGTTTATGGTTTGGCCCCAAACTATAGTATGCTTTGTCAGATCTTCTGCTGGCATACATTTTCCAGAAGCTCTTAGTTTTTCAAAATCAACCAAATGTAAATGCAATGGTACTTCTGGCTGAATGAATAAAAACACAAACATACTTTGTTTAAAAAACTACTCAAAGTATACCAAGAAGTTTTCACTAAAAATGGACACCCATCAATGTATACTGTTCTCCCTAAAAACACAATTTGTATTTTCTGTTCCTTCAGACTAAATCCCCAGCACTGCAACAGAAAATCAGCTTCACCCTTCCCTCCCTTCTGCCCACATCTCCCGTGGATCCCACAGATCCCCCTCCTAACATCTCTTTCCCACTTGGTGTTTTTTCTCAGACCCAAACTCCAGCAGGCACCCCCAGCTTACCTAAAAGCCACTTCTCCCAGGGCAACAAGTAGGCTAAAGGCTGACCCCAAACCTCTCCTCCTGATCCTGTGATCCAATTTCCCCAGTCTTATCTCCAGCTTGGTAGCAGGAAATCTGCTGTGGTCTCTCTTTCCTCAATGACTCCCACCCTTGATGGATCACAAAGACCTTCTCTAGCCTTCCTTCCCCCAACTCATCCCAGATCCCAGCCTCCAAAACTAGTAGGCAATCCCTGGGAACACACCACCTGAATAGGCCAGGAAAACAGCCATTTTCATATGGATGTATGGATAGATAGGTAAATGACAGATAGCTAGGCAGAAAGGTGATAGATAGTTTCCAAGATTGTGTATCTGTATATAGGTCTATATTTTATAGAAAATCCATGTGGGTAAACTCTAGATTCTACTGTTTACTAAATGAAGACTTTAATTTTCTCAAAAAGCTATATTAATGTTTAATTTACTTATTACATGAAAATTCAGTGATCAACAATTGTCAATGATTTGAGTATGAATCCACATACATAAATATGTATGTATATGGATATATATATATATATGTGTGTGTGTGTGTGTGTGTGTGTGTGTGATATAGATTGATCTATGACTACATATGAAAATATATGAATGCATAAATATATTTCCTTAAAAACTTTGTGTGTATGTGTGTGACTGTTGGCATGTGCATGCTGTCATGTGTGACCCTCTACCTTGTGTGAAATATGGTCTTCCCTTATTGACTACTATGAATTCCAGACTAGTTGGCCTGAAAACCTCTGGGGATTCTTCTGCCTCCTCCTTTATTCTATCATAGTAGCATCAGAATTACAGACGTGTGCTACTGCATCTGGCTTTACTTGGATTCTGTGAATCCATACCCAGGTTCTCAGCATTTTTGAGGTAAGCTTTTACCCATTGAGTGGTCTACTCATCCCTTTATATTCTACCTGGTGATGAAGATTTCAGGAATATATGAATCTTTATTTGTGCAAATCACATTCTAGAATATAGTGATCACTGCTAAAAGCTGCTGATTTTTCATGCTTAGAAGAATTGAATGACAAAACTCCCCCATTTCCATGTGTAATGGACTCTGTTTTTTACCAATATTACCATAATAACTCTAAACATTACATTTATTTCTAACAAATTACTCTTTATTGACTCAGTACTAGCTGAAGATGCTACCCACAAAAACCTTTAGAAAGCCGTGTCTATGAGGAACTTCCACCTCTTTACATGAGCTTTTTCTCTACCCAATCACTCCTCTTAAGAATCTGTTGTTCAGGAAAATGTCAGTCTGATGCTCAGTTGTTTTCTATGAAATATAGACCTGTATACAGATACACAATCTTGGAAACTATCTATCACCTTTCTGCCTAGCTATCTGTCATTTACCTATCTATCCATACATCCATATGAAAATGGCTGTTTTCCTGGCCTATTCAGGTGGTGTGTTCCCAGGGATTGCCTACTAGTTTTGGAGGCTGGGATCTGGGATGAGTTGGGGGAAGGAAGGCTAGAGAAGGTCTTTGTGATCCATCAAGGGTGGGAGTCATTGAGGAAAGAGAGACCACAGCAGATTTCCTGCTACCAAGCTGGAGATAAGACTGGGGAAATTTTCATGTCAAACTTAACAGAAGTTAGAGTCATTTGAGAGAAGGGAACTTAATTGAGAAAATAGCTCCATAAGATCAGAGGGTAGGCAAGCTTGTTGGGCATTTCGTTAATTAGTGAGTACTGTGGGATGGCGCAGCCCATTGAGGGTGGTGCCACTTTGGGATGGTGGTGTTGGGTGCTGTAAGAAAGCATAGTGAACAAGTCGTGAGGTGCAAGCCAGTAAGCAGCACTCCTCGTTGGCCTCTGCATCAGCTCCTGCCTCCAGGTTCTTGTCCTGCTTGAGTTCCTCCCCTCAAGATGAACTTTTGAAGATGAACTGTTACATGAAAGTGTAAGTGAAATAAATCCTTTCTTTTCCAGTTGCTTTTGGTTATGGTGTTTTCATCACAGCAACAGCAACCATAGGACAGTGCTCTATTTATTTTGTTATGGTTTTCACCAGCTGAAACCAGGGAGGTGATTTCCCAGTATCTTTAGTTTATGCTGCAAGCTGTTTCCACTCTGGGAATGTTCCCATCTACAGTTGCCAGTCCCTGATTCCCCAAGTTGTCAAGGAAGAAACAGAATACTTTTCACTTTCCCTGAACTTTTTGATCTCAGCAAAACTATTAATCATTAGATGATACACTAAATGGGATGGATTTAGAGGAGCATGGGAAGATAGAAAACTATGTCTTGTGACACATTTTACTGCCTTCAACTTTCATAGACCAAGATGGACTGTTATGAGTCATGTGACCATGAGAACTAAGCATTTCAAGTACCCTTATTAGGGTATGAACAGAAGTCAGCACACAAATATTAAACTATAATATATCTGCCAAATGCTCACCTTCTGCAAATGCACATTACAGCCAGGTCAAACTGCCTCTCCAGATGGTTGTAACTATACTTAAAGAATAAAATCAGAAACTAGGTTTTGTTTTCCTTTAAAAATACACCCTGAAAGAACAACATTCAAATTCCTAATTTTTTTCCCCTTAGCTAACGTAGTTGTTTTTGACTGATTGTACATGAGTGCTGTCTAATGCAAACATTATCATTCCTTATAACATTCTATGATATAATGATTATTTTACAATAATGTATTCTAAATTACATTACAATTCCAGTCATAATGTGTAGTTTATATATTGTTAGTTCTATGAAATGCTTGAGGGCAGAGTTCTTATCACATTCACCTTCATATTTCTAGAATTTAGCATACAATCCATAATAGGGCAGTACAAATTGTTTCTCTGGATACAACTGAATCAGAATATCAGAAGTTCATGATTACATTATGTCTTCAAATATTCCTACGTGAAAGTTGCCTTTCCTAATAGACTAACTGAATGGTAATTTTCAGAGACTGAGTTGAACATTACACTTGTCTTTATTTTTTCATAGTATATGTTTCACCAAGGTAAAAACAAGAAAGCATCATCTATAATAGGTAAGATATGGATCTTGTGTTTTTCAATGCTATATTAACATAAATTGGTGGCATTAGAACACAGTATCTTTCCAGTATGTAAGCCAGCTAGAAAGCACAGAAACTTGCATTTTAAATTTAAGTAATATAACTTATAGCAGTAAAACTGTGACTGCCTAAAATTTATTTAAATTTCTAATAAACATACTTACAAGGAAATGCTAAAATATGCATATAGCTTCAACTCAATAATTCATATCCCAGTCCCTGGATAATGTAACATTTGAACTGTGTATGTCGTCAGTTGACTTGAGTGATCCTTCTGCTTATATAATTAACTGGCATCCCAGGTGTACCTAGATACTGTATTTCCAGAAACTATGATGTTCTGAGTGGGAGATTTGGATCAAGTGAATTATTCATGTGTTAAATTTATTTAGAAAGCTGTGAGAGGGAAAAAAAAGTTGCTTTCAGCTTTTTCTGATTTATTTTCTTTCCATTAAACCAATGGAGATGGATCATTATATAATATTTAAATATCCTAAAGAAAACATGAAACTAAATATCTTGATAGAATTATACAATAAATTCTTGAAGTGCATAAAGATTATATAACATTTATTTATACACTAAACTGATCCTAATTTCCAAGAATTCTAAGCTATACTTCTCACCACACAGAATTCTGCCATTAACTTCCATCTGTACTTCAGAAAGCATTTTTTTCTTTGTTTATTTCATGTAGTTCTTATAAACCCAGGTACTTCCAAGCAGAGTACTTAAAGACTATCCATAATCCAAAAACAGACTCTATCTTCAAGGGAACAAAAGTAGAAGAAAAGGGAATGTCAATTTTAAAATGCTTATTGTAAACCAGATGTGATGCCCTGCTGTCTATATGCTACATTCTGTGTTAGCACACTCTCCTGAAGTACCATATGTCCACTTTGATGAAGGAGCAAGCCAAATAACTGATTTATTTAAGCTGGTCCATTGTGTAGGAATAGAGGCAAGAGTTATCCTGAAGGATTTTTTTCTGTTTTTTTTTTTTCCTCTTCTGCTCTTCAGCCTGTAGTAAATGAGAGAGGTGATATAAATATAAGATACAAAATATTAACTGCCAAGTAGAGAAGTGTTGATAAATTAATATGAGAACATTAAAGGTTTGTATTTCACACTTTAAACTATGAAGGGCAGGAAAGGAATTTGGAAGCTACCATTTGAATTAGCCCCCAATAGTTCAAGCCTTAGGCAGTGACATTGAAGAGCTATACTGTTTTAAGGCAGAAAACCTTAGGAGCAACCAGATAAGCACAATATATTTTGGGCTATTACACAACTATCATAATATTAGACATTGCTTTCATCCTTTGAAAATACATTCAAAAGATAACACTCTACTTCCTTTACTCTGAAGAGGGCCTCTAACAGTCATCTCCAAGTCATTATAGTCCATGAAGTATTTACAGTAGCTGGCCTCCAAAGATGGTGACAACCATCATTACAATGGCAGGTCACAACCTCCCACATATCCCAACAGCTTTAGGGGCTATAAACCCATAATGAAGCTGCACATTCCCATTTTTATGGCTCAAACCAATCGTTTTACTATGAAGCTATAGGTAATCAATGCTTTTCTTCACATCACTCAGCAACTGGGCTTTATAAGAACCTGAGGACAGAATTCACAGCTGTTGCTGCAACTGCTCTAAGCCTTTCTCCATGTTTCATTTTCTACTTCTTTCTTTAAACATCTGTTCATTGAATATTTTCTGTGAAACCTTGTCTGACTCAAAGAAAGGCTTTATGTTGGTGCTGGACACTCAAGGGCCCAAAGTTCTAAGATGATGAGTAAATAAAAATAAGAGAGTTGGCTCTAGTCCTCAGGCCACCCACAAGGTCATGGCTTGTCTCTATGAAAAATGAGCACGATAGCTGAAGGGAAAGGACATTTGCCTCTGGCTCTGTTAGAGCAAGTTAATGTGCTATCCTTTCAGTCCCAGTTACTGGTCAGTTAGTGTTACAATAGCATGGGGGCCCAGTAAGGGAATGTTACTTCCTCTTGGTCAGGAGAAAGGACTACTGACCACAATGGAGAGGAAACATTCCAAGATACCCAAAACATATGAGTTAATCCAGTTAGGTCACTCAGTCGCCTGGCTAAGAAAACAACCCATAGAAACACAAATTCATCTAATGCCATATGACAACCCATAGAAAGGCAAATTCATGTAATACCGTACCATACTAAAGTGATGGGAGAAAACAATTATCTCCTTAATGAAATAATGTATTTTTCTTTCCCAGAATCCTTGCTCTTCATGCAGCACTACACTTTCTCTTCTTTGGTCTGTCTGTCTGTCTGTCTCTCTTTGGATGCTGGCCAGGCATTTCTCTGGTACTTACAGTTGATTATTATTATTATTATTATTATTATTATTATTATTACTATTACACTTTTTCTCTGAAGCTACTTGTCTTTTTGCCAAATAGCTGCTTGACAAACCTCTATGCTAGACTCAATGGCATTGGTTTCTTTGTTCTTCTCCATTCTGCTCTTCCAGGTACCCAAGATTTAAACATCACTTTCCCTACATGGATGTGTTTTCCTTTTTTAAACTCTAGTAAATTTGGCCTCACACTTCCTGAGTCTGTTCTTAAATTCTTTATTAGTGAGACTAAGAGCTCTAAGAAGGGAACTTGACTTTTCAAATAATATTATGAGATCCCTGGGAGACTAAACTTCATAACGTGAACAAAAAAGAGTAGCATCAGCTGTTGAGATATGTGTTTGATCAAATTTGTGGAAAAAGTGATAACAACGTAGTAAGATGTCAGCAATAAGCTAATTCAGATTGCTCAAGAATGTGAGTGAATATCCACTGGGAATTCCCAGATATATTTGAAAGGGAGCATTTTCATAGGGTTATAGATTACTGTATGGGCAAAAATAAATAAATAAAATAATAAAATAAAAATAAATAAATAAAAAATTAAAAAACCCGAAAAACATATGGTTTTAATGCTCTAGGTATATTTTCATAAAATATGAATACATAATCCAAAGACTAATTGAATTTGTAACATGTGTACAGTGTTCAACTATAGATTGCATAGATTCATATGTGAATCTTGTATGACTTGTTGTTTTACACTGGGATCTGGCCCACAATAGGTATTTCTGAACTATTTGCCGATGTGATGACTGTACGTCCTCGTATTTGAAGCATCCTCCATGAGATACCTCAGAAGTAGGGATATGTAATAATGATATTAGCTGAAAGTTAGTATTCAGGGGCCACAGGCCAGATGTTCTTTTACGTTTATAAATGTTACAAGTTCAATCCTTATACCAGCCTAAGAAAGAGCTATCTGGTACTGAATCCTGTATTTGACACTTACCTACTGGTGACCTTGGGAGAATTGTTTAATTAATCTCTACTTCAGTATCAGAAGATGTTAAACAAACAAAAAAGAAGTAGGACAGTTCTAAGTACTTGGGTGACCATAGTGAGTGCAGACTGTAGATGATGACCTTCAAAGAGCAGACAGTCATGGAAATTTTCATGTCTACCTTCCTGTTCTTTCTCCTGTGATATCCTAGTCTTAGATGATAATGAGTCTGCAAGGAACGCCAGACTGATGCTTATTTAGAAATGACCTATGTAATTCCCTTATGCTTTCTTTTTATTTTGTTATTTTAATAACAAAAAGGCTTCTTGGGTATTGGTGTGTATGGCTCTTTACATTCTTGCTACAGATTGCTTTATGTGCAGTTCCTCATTTCTCGTCTCCTCACAGCCTGCATGTTGGAGGCATCAAAGGTCGCTGGGGAGAGTCATCCATCATTTTGACACCTTTTATGAGTTTACTGCTCCTGATGGTGATTATAGGAAAGGCTGCTTAAAGTGATAACTGCCAGAGGCACTTGATGCACATGGTATTGATGATAGAAATATGCCTTAAGTTTAGGGCAATGGAAAAATAAACAAAGGACAAGCTGAAGATGTTGTAAAATGTAAATAGAACTTAAAATGTAGGTCCTGATAGAGAAATATTGATTTTGGAAAGAAATGAATCTATTACTATCCTGTCCAGAAGGTCTGTGTGCATAGAGTAAGCCTCTTCCATGAAGGTAGATTATCTATATTAAAAATAGCCACTGGGAAAAAAAATAGCCACTGAGCCACTGTCCTAATATTTTGTTCACACAACTGAGTTTCAGCAAGTTGAAAGTGCTCACTTCCATTACAAAATGATATCAATTCTTTGTTGAATGTCTATTATTATTGTGTCATGAGTATATTCTACTAAAATTATATGGTAAATATAATCAATTCTATTAAAATATAACTTACATTAATTGAATATGAAGGACATGTACCACACTGTGAGGTGCACTCTATATTTTCTTATGTAATTGAGTAGTTAGAGTTTAGTGGAGGGGGAGATTAATCAACAGTATCTTTTTCTCTGTCCAGATTTAGAAGTAAATGAAGTCTAGCCTAAGGAAGAAAACAGGTTAAAGCACAACACCATTTTATTGTCTCCAATATTTGTTGAAAAATAAAGCTTTTGATTTGCAGCCAAATGGTACAGATAATGCTTTGCCTTAAAGAGAACAAACCTCTCTTATCCACTGACTAAACTGAATACAGTGAAAGTGTCTCTAACAGTGCAAACATCTCCCCCACTATGTTCATAGCAGAGCAGGCAACACAATGGAATGCCCACCTCTGGGAAGCCAGAGAGCTCCGAAGAGCAAAAGCTTCAAGATAGGCAACTACATTCATTTTTCCACACTAGCTAACCAGATTAGGCTCTGCTTTCTCAGGAATATATCATAGGGAAATGGAGACTGTGAAGTGATTTCTCCAAAGATCTCTTTTCCCAGAAAAGAGCAAATTTCCTTCCCTCAATGGAAGTAGAAGTTAGGCAGAGATGACCTTATCCAGTACATACCACAGTGCTATATAACTAACAGCAAAAAGCTTAACATGCTAATTCTTTTCTTAGTTTGACAGAACTAGGGGTGGCAGAAATAGGTTCCTGGTAGACCATGTAAGCCAGAAAGCTTTTATTGAATCAGCCTATGTGTACTAAATCATTTGCAGGACATGGGGGAACTTTTATCTTATGTAACTTGTAAAATACAAACAATGTTAGCTAGATATAATTACTACAAATGTACAATTAATACTGAATTCTTCTAAAATGTGAAGCAGAATAGACACAAACAAGGTTTAATTCTTCTAGCTATAATAAGTTATATAGGTCAAGCGGGAAATGGTTTTCCAAGCATAGGGAAATGCCTGCCTAATAGGTTTCATAAACACAAATAATGTGTGCACCTTTTAAGAATAAAAGATAATTTCATGAGAAATGGGTGTGTGCATATGGAATGATGGCCAGAGACTTATACTAGGAAAAATGGAGCAGGATCAAATCAGAATGAGCCTTGCCATATATGCTAAGGGGTTCAAAATCTCTCCTGAAGTCATTCATGCAGACTACCCTAATTTGAAAAGGAGGGTCATTTGCATGATTTAGTATCAACTTAATAGACAAGATATGCCTGTTTTTGAAATAATAATATGACTGCTTGTGGTGTAACCAACTACTTTCTGATTGAATTGAGGCCCCCTCATAGAGGAAAATACATTCCTGGTACTGCAAACCTTGCCAAAAGCCTATGGCTGGGAAGGTTCCAAGCATATTATATATGCTATAGACTCCAGAAGTCCCATCACTCCATGAAGAGCTATAGACAGTTAATGGCTTCTGGGGGAGTGGGAGTCACTTTCTACAGGTAAGTTGCCCATTTTCCAGTATATAAAGTAGACTTCTAACCATGCTCATACAAACAATCCCAATTAAAAGGAATACACAAGAATAAGGATATGGAATTGGGAGGCAGACTAACTGAGAAAAAAAGGTGGGTATCAGTTGAAATGGGAGAGGTTAAGAGAAGGCAATGAGAGGTCATTATGTTCCCAGTACTTGTACACATGTATGAGATTGTCAACATTAAAATGGTCATATTTCACACTTTAGAAAGATTGCTTTTGTAGAAATGCAAGGAAATATCCCAGTGGGTGTGACACTTAAATATTTAATTAGAATGGAATAATAGCCATGGTTATATGGATAAATTTTCACAGAAGGGGGTGAGGGGTTTGATAAAAGTAAAAATGTCCTTTAATTTTTTTTAGAGATCTCTTCAATTCTAAGAAAGCGTATTAGTATTAAATCACAAGACAAACACATGCGCTAGTGTTCTGTATCCCATATTCCAGGTTAAAGCTTTGCAAACTGATGCAGTAAGAGGGAAAGAGACACTTGATGAAAGGACCATGTCATATTGAATGTCCTTCTTAATGACATGTCTCTCTAAAGATCTCTGTAAGTGAAAATAAGAGTTTGGTAAAGGTTTTACATATTAAAGCAAAATTGGGAAGAATTACTGGAAAGGTTAATTTATAAAAATAAAATCAGAAGAGAAAATGTTTGTTTGCTGAAAACATTGTGTATACAACTCAGAACTGTTTTCTAGTTAAGTGGCATTCTGTCCACAATCATGAGTTACACAGTGAACAGAAACAGATGGGCTTTCATTTTTTTCCTGTCTTTTTAATAAGGATCAGTAAAAGGTTTCTAGTGCTTTGTTTCTATGTGCAAAAAGCAATGGTAACATAATATACCATAAAATATATTTACTTTGTATAAACATGATGAAAATTAAAAGTTTTGACATGAACTGTACATAATTTATGTCTGACAAATCCCAGTTTGATCAATTAAAGTGGTAACAATTTGGGTGACATAAGATCTTGTGGGGCAACAGAGCTGGCTCTTGTGGCATTCCTTTTGGATTGTCTTAAGGTGGCTGTTCTAGTGTGCTTGCTCATGAAGAAGATATCAGTTGGTAATCAAGATAGCTTACACATGAAGCATTGTCCAGGACACCTAGACGGCTAGTGCTTATGTACATGTATTGAAATGTCCTACTGAGGTTCATTTCATATAATTAATATACACTAATAAAAAAAGGAAAAGATGAAGAGATGTTAAATGTGAAGAAATTACCTCCATTCAAAGAGCTTACAAAATGAAAACTTAGGATTTAAAAATATCAACCCCAAGGTCCTACCCAATGACTTTCCAGAGTATTGCTCTTCACCTTTGACCTTTGGGACAGTCCTCAGTGACTGTCCCAGCATTATGCATTTGAAGTAATCATCATCCTGGGTGAGAAACCCATCACTCCATAGAAATAGAACACCAGAATTGCTGTTTCAGATATTCTTTTGTCAAGACTCCCATGGGGATTCATTTAAACCTAGTGGATTCAGTACAGGCAGGTCTAGTCCCCTCCTGGAGGAGATGGGAATGGAGGGGAAGGGATGGTGGGAAGGTGGAGTAGGGGGAGGGAGGGGGAAGACAGGGGAACCCATGGCTAATGTGTAAAATTAAAACACAAATATAATAAATTTTAAAAAGGAAAAAAAACAAACAAACAGATATTCCTTTGTCAGACTTGTCAACAAGAGATCTTACATCAACTCAACCACAGGATGTGCATCTTTTTATAACATAGTGGGTCTTAGAAAATAGTCACAGATTTGAATGACAGTCAAAGGATGTAGAGGGGACAGGACAAAATACTGGAGTCAGTTCTTACTTTGCATTTGTTGAGGCAGGGTCCCTCTTGTTTCTGTTATGGTCCTTTCTCTGCCTCATGTCTCCTCACAGGAGTGCTGACATTACCTACACTTCTGGCCTTTACTATGTATTTCAGGCCTTGAACAAAGGGCATCAAGTTTGTGTGACTAGTACTTTTACCTTGGGAGCTATGTCCCTAGCCAGAAATTAATTTTTGCAATGGCAAATGTTCTACCACTGAGCTACACCCTCTTTCATTAGAAATTTTTATCTAATTTGTTTAATGTGAATTCAGATAACTTTCAGCCTGTAACTCAATTGATCTTCTTCTTAAAGTTAAGTCCTCATAGACTGATTTTAATATATGTCTTCTGCTTTAATTTTACTTACCTTTTCATATAAGACCACAACTTCTCTTTTCAGAAAGCAAACGTGTTAAATAAAATTATCAAGTTATTAATAGATTTTCAATTCATTTATTTTAATTAAAATCTTAGAAACTGGAAAAATTCCTTAAAATGCTTCCCTTATATTATATAAATTAATTATTTGTATAATTAAAATATATTTTCTTGTTTCACCACTACTGCTTAGCATATTCACTTAAAATTATAAAATTAGTAGATATATCAATATTGTCTTCTTCATCTGAAAGCAAATAATGTATTAGTGAAGTGTATTTGAAATTTAGCAGTGTGTTAATTATGGAATATCTCATATTAGGTTCAAGAAAGGTGACAGCTAAGGTACAATTGTATCTTTATAACTGCTAGAATTCCTTTTAAAATTAGAAGACTTTAGGTAATATGTGAAATAACACTACAATCTGTGCTTACAAGTTAATTGGTATTGGCTTATGGCCAAAATCTTTTTTTTGTTTTTGTTTTGTTTTATTATTATTTTTATTATATTTGCGTTTTAATTTTACACATCAGCCATGGGTTCCCCTGTCCTCCCCACTCCCGCCCCCACCCCACCTTCCCCCCATCCCCTCCCCTCCATTCCCATCTCCTCCAGGGCCAAGACTCCCCTGGGGATTCATTTAAACCTGGTAGATTCAGTGCAGGCAGGTCCAGTCCCCTCCTTCCAGGCTGAGCAAAGTGTCCCTGTGTAAGCCCAAGGTTTCAAACAGCCAGCTCATGCACTAAGGATGCCTCCCAAACAGTTCAAGCTATTCAGTTGTCTCACTTATACAGAAGGCGTGATCCAGCTGGGGGCTCCACAGCTTTTGGTTCATAATTCATGTGCTTCCATTCATTTGGCTATTTGTCCCTGTGTTTTTTGCAATCTTGGTCTCAACAATTTACTCACTTACAGTCCCTCCAAAAACTTTGCATATTCTTTCACTTTCCTGTCTTTAGTCATCCAAATAGTGTCTATCTCAGATAGAAGTCAAAACTTTAGAGTTAAAAACCCAGTAAAATACTGAATAGTTTTTTATTGTTTTTTTCTGAGCTGCCTAGCTAGCTTCTAACTATTTTTGTTTCTTTGTCTGTTTGAGAATTACCCGTTCCTCTGCTGTCAGAAGGGGTAGCCACCAAGATAAAGTTATGTGTGATATACCACTTCTTTGAAACCAAGCAGGTGAGACCCATCTTCTTAGTAACTCTGCATGTACTGTGCTACCCTTTGTGTTGGGAGAGGCATGGATTCCTGTACAGTTCAAAGATGGATGATGCTGATAGAGACAATTATTGAGCATAAGTTTGTACCTCAATTGCAGAATGGTATAGTGATATTTTATTTGTATTGAAATGTGATTTTATTTATATGTTAATAAAGTTGCCTTGAGGTCAGAGCAAGCCAGAGCAGAAACTGGGTGGTAGTGGTGCATGCCTTTAATCCCAGCACTTGGGAGGCAGAGCTAGGTAGATCTCTGTGTGTTCAGGGACACAGCCAGCATGGCAGACACACACCTTTAATCTCAATAGCAACCATAGAAGACCTGGAGGTCTGTACAAAAAGCAGTGACAAGGAGGTCATGTGGCTGGGTTTACAACCAATGAGAAAACAGAACAGAAAGTCTATAAATAGACAGGACACACAGAAGTAGGTCTCTTGCGGAGAGGAAGAACAGCAGAAGCAGTGAAGGGTAAGGTTTTCCGCTCTTGCTCTGACCTTGTGGTTTTTAACTCTGAAAAAAAAAAAGAAAAAGTTATAACTAATATAAGAAAAACTATATACAAAAGTACAATAACTATATATACCATATATACAAACAATAAATACCTAAACAATGTCTAGTCCATTTGCATTTGACAAATTCAGAGAAAATAATTCCATTATCTATCCTATTTTGGTAAGTCCAAAATGTACCTGATTCACTTTCTATCCTAACTTATATTGCTAACGGAACTGTCTTATAGCATCATTCAAATTTATACACTTACAGCTCTTAGTGAGTTTTTCTGAAATCTTTAACAAAGATAATTATAAATATAACTAACTGATCTTCAACTCCCTCAGAGATCCAAGAAGGAAATAATACTACCTAATAAAAAATAAAAACAGGAAGTGCATGCAAGCAGCTTCCAAAAAAAAAAAAAAAATGTCCGTTGATAGAAACAGCCAGCTGCCTGGACAGTCACCTGAGGTTTCTCCACAGTTTTGGGGCATCATCTTCAGCCTATAGGTTTAGCATACACTTTTGTGAACTAGGATGTATACAAGGTCAACAGTTTGACCTCACATTTGGTGAGAGCAGTCCATGTTCCAGAAACACCTGAATTCCATTAGTGTCATGTCATGATTCAGGATTTTAAATTCTGGAAATTATTGATGTTTCTTCAATTCAGCTGTCCATTTTTCTTGGCTGTGTATATGTGGCTTCATCTAGGCATCCTGTTCTTCTCCACATTCCTCTATTAAATGCCAGTCTACTATTGAGAGGGGTGAGCTTAGTTATTCTTCAAGAATAACTGTTTCCTCTGCTGTTCCATTGCACATCAGAAGCCATTGGCCCACTCCCTGTTCAGCTGCCTTTGAAGAAAAGGGCACGGTACCTTTTACAGATTGCAAAGGTACTCACTTCAGGGATGGTGCCATATTGTCCTGGCTTCAGAAGATGCCTTTTGTTAAAGCCACAATCACACTTGTTTTGGCAAGAATCCGTAGTCCTTTGTTTCATGTCCTGTCTGTCCTGTTTGTCAGCAGTTGATTAGAGGATATTTTGTTGTCCAGTGGCTAACTTTTGCCACAATGAAAGTTAACTCCATATGCAGTTTCTTCAATGCCCATATTTTCTCTGAAGTAGATTGGTATTGCCAGGAGCCAACATGTCTCATAGTCATAGCAAAAAAGAAAAATTCCTCAGTTATTAAAACATTTTAAATGCCATATTCTGTAGATCTCTGAAGGGTTTGAAGATGACCTGTCTATCTAAAATATCTCTGTTCAATCTTGAAAACACACCTGATATGACTACAAGTTCAATTGTAATGTCTAACCACTATTTTTCATTTCTATATATCCTAATAGTTGGTAATACTAACATTCAAGGATTAGCAAATTGCATTACATTGTTAAATGAATGGTATAAATATAATATCTTGAGCAAGATTAGAAATACGTGTATGGTATATTCTAACAATCTCAATCTCAATAATAATAATTTGTATACAATATAAAACAATCCAATCGAATGTAAAGTATTTAAAACTAGTAATTGTCTTTTTCATTTTTCTTTTTCTTTTTTTTTTTTAACAAGCACCTTTTGCCTAGCCCTTTTCCTAACCCTTAACAACAACTTGTAACCAACCCTCCTAAATAATGAAAACTATGCCAGACCCAATACACATAAAAAGACCAAAAAACCACCACCCCACACCACCCCTTTGGGAATGTGGGCGTCATATTCTTAAAATTGCTTCCTGCTGGGTATGGGCGAAGTTATCTTTATTCTGTATAGAAAAATTTGGGGTTAATTGACAAATTCTAGGAAAGGTAACTATATTCTTTGTTATCCATAATGCCAAAGTTCAGGGTTTATCTCAAGCCCTTATTCAAGTAGTCTTTGAAACTTTCCTTGTTTGTTGGCATCTGTATAAAATGTCAGAACTCCAGATATGGGTTTTTCATGTACAATTTGAGGCAAGATCCAATCAGTTCTCTTTATAAGATCAATTCTATTGCTTTTAGGATATTTGCTGTTAATTTCTCCCAAAAAAATTACTGCAAGCCCTTTGCCAAGGTTCAATTTCTGTCCATAATTTTTCAATGTCCTCTTTAGTTAAAGGTACAACAATTTCTGCTGGGTCTATTCCTGCTAATTGATGAAGTCTCAATTTTCCTTTCAAAATTAAGTCAGAGATTTTTTCCACATAAGTTTTTAATTTTTCATTTGGTTTATTTGGTAAAAATATCCAATCCAGTATAATATCTTCTCTCTGCATTAATATTCCTGTAGGAGAATGCCTAGAAGGTAAAATAACCAAATTGCAATCCAGCTTTGGATCATTACGATCTACATGTCCTTCATGTACTTTTTTTCCTACCAAGGCCAATTCTTTCTCAGCTTCAGGTGATAATTCTCTTGGACTATTTAAGTCCTTGTCACCTTCTAAGGTTTTGAACAAATTATTCAGTTCATCATTTTTTACCCCAACAATAGTTCATAGATGAGAAATGTCCCCAAATAATCTTTGAAAGTCATTAAGAGTCTGTAGGCGATCTCTCCTAATTTGTACCTTTTGAGGTCTAATTTTTTGTAGCTCTATTTTATATCCTAAATAATTAATAGAATCTCCTCTTTGTATCTTTTTAGGAGTAATTTGTAATCCCCAGCAAGGCAATATTTTCTTTACTTCTTTGAACATTTTTTCTAAAGTATCTGCATTTGAGTCAGCTAGTAAAATATCATACATATAATGATAAATTATAGATTTAGGAAATTTTTTACATATCACTTCCAAGGGCTGTTGTACAAAATATTGGCACAGGGTTGGACTATTCAACATTCCCTGTGGGAGGACTCTCCATTGAAATCTTCTAACCAGTTGAGAATTATTGAGCCCATTGGCTGAATTACTTTGTTAATTGCTCTAAGGTCTGTTACCATTCTCCATTTACCAGATTTCTTTTTAATAAAAATACAGGAGAATTCCATGGGCTAGTAGATTCTTCAATATGGTAAGCATTTAACTGTTCTTCTACCAGCTCTTCTAAAGCCTGGAGTTTCTCTGTTGTTAAAGGCCATTGATAAACCCATACAGGATTGTCTGTTAACCATTTTAAAGGTAGAGCTGTTGGTGTCTTTGGAAGATCATCAGTTTTTGTGCCCTGTTCTTGTTTAATATGGATGGCTGGTGACCACTCGTTAGAATAATACCTTCTAATATTTCTCTCAGAAACATGTGCTAGTTTATGATTTATTTCTGAGGTTGGAGGGATGTTAATCTGAGTATTCCATTGTTGTAACAGGTCTCAACCCCACAGGTTCATGGCTATGTTAGCCACATATGGTTTTAATCTGCCTCTGTGTCCTTCTGGGCCTATACATTCAAGCCATCTTGCAGTCTGTTTCACTTGAGATAATGTTCCAATTCCTAACAGTTGAACATTTACCTCCTGAAGAGGCCAAGATGGATGCCAAAATTCTGGTGCAATTATGGTAACATCAGCACCTATGTCTACCAGACCAGACAACAAAACACCATTTATTTTTATTGTTAATTTTGGTCTTTGTTCATTTATAGAAGTTTGTCAAAAATTTTTCTTTATGGTTGCTCCTGAATTTTCTATTCTCTCTGTCTCAGTTGTTCCATTACTCTGAGTAGCCTGGTTTATTCCAATAGGAATTTGGTTATTTAACTGCTCTGAGTAGGGGTCTCCTCTATGATTGCAGGAAAGGCCTGAACTGGATTCACTGTAGGGGCCTGCCTGAGGCCCCTCTGGGAGTTTCCCAAAGACTGAGGCAAAGTATTACCTTGTCTGTCCCTTGTTGATCTACATTCACTGGTCCAGTGTCTTCCCTTACCACACCTTCTACATATTCCAGAAGGAAGGGGCATTCTGTTGCCATTGTTCCTTGAAGAAACATTGTTTCTAGAAGTGCCCTGTTTACAGTCCCTTTTCAAATGTCTTTGCTTTCCATATCCAAAACATCTGACATTCCTCAAACCTCTTGAAATTGCTTCTCCTACCCACATATTATCATGATCATGAGCCTCAACATTAATCGTGTCTCTATTCCAATTTTCCAAGGGTGCAGATCTTGCCTTTAATGGCCTGATTATTCTCTTGCATGCTTCATTTGCATTCTCAAAAGCCAAAGATTCAATTATTACCTGGCTAGCTTCTGAATTTGGGACCATTCTCTTTACTGCTGAAGTCAGTCTTTGTAAGAAATCTGTGAAAGATTCTTTTGGGCCCTATATAACCTTTGTAAATGACTCAGTTTTCTTTCCTGGTTCCTCAACTCTGTCCCATGCATTCAAGGCTTCCATTCGACATAGAATTATAGTTTGGATATCATATAAATATTGTGTTTGTACTGCAGCATATTGGCCTTCTCCAACAAGCTGATCCTGGAAGATTTGTATACCTCTATCCCTACATTGTTTTGCTATGTTTTTAGCTTCCTCTTTGAACCACATTTGCCATTGGAGCTGCTGTCCGGGTTCTAGAACAGCCTGTGCCAGCTCCCGCCAGTGGTATAATCCTATTATAAGTTGACCAGAAGTTTAACATTTGCTTTACATATGGAGAATGCATGCCATAAGATACTATTGATTCCTTAAACCTTTGTAAGTCTAGCATTTCAACTGAAGTCCAAATATTTTGAGTATTCACTTGACCAGGTTGCTGTTGTATGGTTACCGGATAAATAAGGGTGATTGTGTGAAAACAGGCTTTCTTTCTGTAACCTTATAATCCAATCCTGAAACAACTTTACTGTTAATTTCTTCTGTCTGAATCTGAATTTCTCTATAATTAAATTTAACAGGTTTAACAAGTTTTTCTAAGATTTTTATCCTGACACTTAAATTGACTATCTTTTTAAATAGTAAAATAAGGATAAGAAGAATAATAATGTACATAATTCGATCAACATTAATCTTCTCATATAGTTGTTCCATTGTCAGACTGCCTAAAATTTCAAACAATTTTCTTCCAATGTGCACATAAAACACATTTTTTTAAATGTGGAAAAAAAATCTCTTTTAAGTAGTTTCCTTTAAAATATCTGATATAATTGACTTATCAGTTCTGTGTAGAATTTCAACACAGCTACCTAGAGTCCCAGGTGGGAATCAAGAAAAAGAGAGAGAGAGAGAGAAAGAGAGAGGGAGAGAGAGATGGCTTAGTGGTTAAGAGTTCTGGCTGCTCTTTCAGAGGACCCAGGTTCAATTCCCAGCACCCACATGGCAGCTCACAACTGTCTGTAACTCCATTTCCAGGGGGACCCAACACCCATGGCAAAACACCAATGCACATAAAATAAAGTTAAATTAACCTGAATGAAAATAAAAAAGTGAAAACCAGATTTTGTAACAAAAATCAAAACTGTATCAAAACATGGATAGAGGAAAGTATAGGAGGCATCAACCATACACAAAGAACTACAAGTAACTAAGGGATGTTGGGGGGGGATAGTTGTTCTCAGAGAAGATCGTACTAATTGGTTACCCAGTTCCAAATGATCAGCACGGAAAACCTGCACATATATAAAATTATACAGACTGAGCAAGTTTTATGTATTGTGTGTTGGAAAATATATATGTTTATATGTACAAATACATCATATGCATATACATATATTGTGTAGTATGGACCTGTAGTTTGAATGTAATTGACACCCATAATCTCATAGGAAATAGTACTATTAGGAGATGTGGCCTTATTGGATTAAGAATGGCTTTTTTGGAGGGAATGTCACTGTGGGGCTATGCCCAGTGTCGAGGTTGCATATGCTCTAGCTATGCCCAGTGTGGTACACAGCCTCTTCTTGTGAACCCTGTGGATCAAGATGTAGAACTCATCTCCTTCAGCAACATATCTGTTTGCATGTTGCCATGTTTCCCACCATAACAATAATGGACTATACATCTGAAATCATAAGCCAGCTCAATTAATGATTTTCCTTTATAAGTGTTGCCATGGTCATGGTGTCACTTCACAGCAATAGAAACTCTAAGACAGAAATTGGTACCAGGGTCCAGGATATTGTTGTGATAGGTCTGACCATGTTTTTGTTTGAAGGAATGTGGGCTTTGGTGTTGGAAAATATTATTTTAAAGTGTGTTACTTTTGTTTATGTTGCATTGGTTTAACTCTGTGAAGATGTGTTACTGTACCTGTCTAAAATATCTGATGGTCTAATAAGGAGCTGAATGACTAACAGTGAGGCAGGAGAAAGGATAGGCAGGGCTGGAATGTAGAGAGAAGATATAGAAGGAAAAATCTTGTGGGGGGAGAAGAAAGAGCAGCCAGAGAAGGAAGAGAACATCAGGGGCCAGCCACCTAGCTATATAGCAAGCCATGGAGTAAGAAATAATGAAATGTATACAGAAATAGAGAAAGATAAAACTCAAAGTCAAAAGCTAGATGGGATAATTTAAAGTTAATTAAAGCAGGCTAGCAACAAGCCAAGCTAAGGCCATACATTTATAATTAAGAATAAGCCTCCCTGTGTGATTTATTTGAGAGCTGGGTGGCAGGCCCCTCAAAAGAGCTAAGAATAAAAAACAAGTAACAACCCCTTGGGACTGTGGATTAGAAAAGTAGTTGAATACTTTAAGAGGGGCTGAATGTACCATCCTAATAAGGCCATGTAAGTGGTACTGAGGGTGACTTGAACTGTGGGGGCTCAAGAGGTTTCAGGGGAGAAGAATTCTAGCATGTTGCCTAGAGATTATTCTTGTGGTATTTTACTTTTTACCCTTGTCTGAAGAGTCTGCCTGAAGCTAAAGTGAAGAGGTTTAAATGAATTCTCAAAACAGCCTAATATTGACTATGTCATGTGGTTATTAGTAGTCTCTCTTAGGCAGTTTTAAAATGAAAAGGAGCAAGATGAGCAAGTAAAAACACAAAATGAACAGAATGAGGAGAAAGAGGGCAGTAGAAAGTAGAATGAAGCCAAATCCTGTGTTCAAGTAGATAAACAGATTAAGAAATAAAATAAAGGGAATGGGGACCTCAGGGTAGGACCACACCCAGCTAAGGTTCTAACTTGTGAAAAGGAATTAAAGAACAGTTAAGGTCCAAGCTTGATGGTACGTGCCTTTAATTCAACTACTCAAGAGAGAGAGGCAATTGGATCTCTCAGTTCAAGGCCAGTCTGGTATACAGAGTAAGTGCCAGGACAGCCTGACTTTGGCAGTGAAGGAAACCATGGAAAACATGACAGAAGGCTGGTCAAGATGTAATTGAACAAGGAGGCCATGTTTAAATCCCAGCAAGCAGCAGAACTTGGCAGCTTTGGTCATGTAGTTCCGGCTTTAGAGTCAAGGATACACAGCAAGGGCTTATGGAATCCCCCTTAGCAACTAAAGAAAGCTGTTGAGGGCAGGCATTTGGCAGGGGTGTCCCTGAATGGAGGCCCAGAAAGCCCATTGCATGAACTCTGAAGGTGAAGCCTAGATTGCCTGAAGAACGTTTTGACATCAAACACGGAGATGCAGAGTTTGGAGTTTGCCCAGCTGGTTTTCAGTCTTACTTTGGTCCAGTATTTCTCACTATGCTTCCTTCCCTACATTTTTGAATGTTAATATATATCCTATGCTATTATATGTCAAAAGTCTGTGATTTTTTTTTACTTTGATTTATAGGGGATTGCCATTAATTGCATTTATCTCAGAAGAGACTTTGAACTTTGGACCTTTAAACAAGTTTGAGATTGTTATAGACTACAGGGACTTTTGAAGTGGTATTAAATGTATTTTGCATTATGTTATATCTACAAACCTATGTGGGCCAGGGAGTAGAAGGTGGTGGTTTGAATAGGAGTGGCCCCATAGACTCATGCATTTGAATGCTTGGCCCTTAGGGAATGGCACTTTCAGGAGATGTTATCTTATAAGATTAAGTGTGGCCTTGTTGAAGAAGTGTATGACCGTGGTGGGGGCAGGCTTTGAGGGTCTCATGTGCTCAAATTATGCCCAGTGTGGTATACAGTTTTCCCTTCTGCTGCCTGTGGATCAAGATATAGAACTCTCAGTTCTTTCTTCAGCACCCTGTCTCCCTCCATGTCTTCATGTTTCCCATCATGCTTCCTGCCATGATGATAATGGACTCAACCTCTGAAGCTAGAAGCCAGCTCCAATTAAATGTTTTCCTTTGTAAGTGTTGCTGTGGTCATAGTGTCTCTTCACAGCAATAGAAACCCTAACAAAGACTTATATATGTATATAAGTATGCATATGTATATATATGTAATAAAATTAATGAAAAAGATCATGAATTTGAGAGAAAGCAAGATGGAGTATATGGAAAGATTTGAAGGAAGAAAAGGCAAGGGAGAAATGATATAATTATATTGTGATCTTAAAAAAGTAAAAGAATTTTTTAAATTTACTAACAAATATTTATTTCTAGTACTTTTCACCTGAAAATACAACCACAAATCTAGTAAAATGCAGACACACAGTAAAACTTTTTACCATTTTACATATAAAGATAACATAAACCCAGACATAATTGCAAAACTCTTCTTTATTCTCTATATTGACATCGCAATTAATATTTTGACATTCTCCTGAGTGTTAAACTGTTTTTTTCCTTAGTTTTCCTCCCATTTTTAAATTGATTCTTTATCAAATTTACATCATGTACCCTAGTCCCACTCATTTCCAAGTCCTTGCATATCTACCTTCCACCATTGTAGAAGGTAGCCATCCAAAAGAAAATAGGAAGTAAAAATTCAAAAAAAAAAGTATCATCTTAGAAGCTGCAGTGTGTCCCAGCTGTCACCCTGTGCAACCAACTTTACTTGCAAATATTCATTGCAATCATTGCAATGGATCATTGGTCTGGTTTGAGGCCTCTGGCTTCTGTTACACCATCTGTACCAGACCCTCATCCCTCTCCTATGTGGTGATATTGTGTTCCCCAATATATCGTGCACCTTAATAAACTTATCTGGGGTCAGAAAACAGAGCAGCCACTAGACAGACTTAGAGGCCAGAAAATGATGGCATTCACACCTTTAATCCTAGCATTCTGGAGGCAGAGATCCATTCAGATCCCTGTGAGTTCAAAGCTACACTGGAGACAGTCACACATGGTGACACATGCCTTTAATCCCAGGAAGTGATGGCAGGAAGCAGAAAAGTATATAAGGTGTGAGGACCAGAAACTAGAGCCTGGTTAAGCTTTTAGGCCTTTACCAGCAGTTCAGCTGAGATTCATTCTGGATGAGGACTCAGAGGCTTCCAGACTGAGGAAACAGGATCAGCTGAGAAGTTGGCAAGGTAGCTGTGGCTGGTTCTGTTTCTCTGCTCTTTCAGTGTTCACCCCAATGACTGGCACCAGGTTTGTTTTTGTTAATAGGACCTTTTAAGATTTATGTTACACACCTAGACTCCTCTCAGGTATCCTACTGTTGCCCTGAATCATGGAGCTCCTGAAGCTTTAGTTTTGTAGGACTTGCCCCTTCTGTCACTCAAGTAACTCATAGATGAAAAAGGTGTTCAGGTAGGCTATCTCAAAGTCCTGGATCTGGGACTAGGTGGTAGCTGAGTTCGTCAGCCCACCAGCTCTCCTGCACCCATGCCACCAGGGCCGGCTCTCTTGTACTGCCAAGGCAAGGAACAGGGCTAACTCTCCCAAGTTCTGGTGAGGGTTGGGGCTAACTCTACCACACCCATGCCCAGGGCCAGCTCAATAAACTGTCAACCATATAAAACATATGCGAATTTCTTCTTCTAGTATTCAATCACAGCTATTAAAATAATAACAACATTGTAGTCAAATGAAAGAATATGTACCTAAAATTCAAGATATTCTTAAAATATAATTATAGACCTTCCAAAATCCAAGAAAAACAATGCCACTAAACTGGAGCTTGCCTGTGGTTTTGCATGTTTTTTTTTTTTTTAATCTCTATGCCATGCAATGACAAAATCATTTTTGTTGTATAGATTACGTATACATATAGAGAGAGTACAGTAGGCAATCTCACATGCGAATTTTGCTACATCCCCCATTTACTATTCATCTCCTTGGAAATGTTTTAGTTTTCAGTTACTAAAAGAGAATTGATTCTTTGAGTCCACTTTGAAGAAATATCCAGCATTCATCTTTAGTGGGATGGGGAAGACATTGAGTTCAATTCATTCTAAGGCATGAGTAACCAATTTTATAAAGCACTTTTAAACAGCCAGGGTTGAATGAAGTTTGTTTTTAAGGAAACAGATTGGTAGCAATTGCACATATAATAAAAATGTTGACTCTTAATGAATCCATAATTGGATTATTTATCTTGGAAACTGGTAAATGGGAAATATTAAGGAGCAGTTCATTTGAACTAGTGATGTAATGGATGAATAAGTCTATAACTCAGTGAGAGGTTTCACTATGACCTTGTGTGGTGCTTTAAGATTGTTCAAGCAAGTCTCTGGAACAGACATAGGTCTGTCTGGCTGTATTTACTATATCCAGTATTTAGTTCCACCAAAGTAACTTTGCTTTCAGCTCTTCAAAATACCAAGTTTGAAAATCATATGTAACTTAAAAACAAAGACTTGGAGTCATGTGATCTGTGTGACAATATGTCCTTGTTTTAAAAATACCTAGCTATCTGGGCTTCAGCAAAACAGGAGATAAAAGGGATAGTGGATTTAGGCCCCTTCATAGGAGGTAAAAAAGTATCAGTTGTCTCCAGATAAGAAGACATAAATAATAATCTCAGAACTCAGGACCAGGGCTGAAGTACATTCTTGAGCTTTGAAAACCTGCATTAGATGGTAAGAAAGAAGGTGTTCCTCTGATGTGCTGTTGTTTACCTTCTATAGGTATGCCACAGTGCAACAGTGAGAGGATTCCCCAGGGCCTGTGATTTCAGTTATGGGGATGCATCTTCTTCCATAAATGGATGTGCTCCTCTTGGGGGTCTGGTTCTGTCATGTTTTAGGGTAAACAGAAAATAAAATCAGGAGGATTAGGCTATCAGTGTCCAGCTAGAAACAAAAGAGGGAGTACAGCTCATTGACAAGTACACAAATGCAGTTATACCAAATTCGAGCAAGCAACAGTACAAAGTTAAAGAGACCCACCAATACATACCTGGACAACAGAGCTTAGGCTGCTGTTCACAGGAGCATGGTTGACAGTTCTATCTGACCTGAGGAGCTGATCAGTTGTCCACTCAGCCTTGGAGCAAAGCCTAAGACTCTGTCCAGGCAAAGAGGAAAGCTGTGTAACCTTGAATATGTGTCTCTAACCTGTTGAATGTTAGAACACAGCCTAAGTAAGTCACACCTACGGTAAGTCACAAAATTATACACTGGCTTTTTTTGCTCATCACATTTTGTGCTAATCATTTTTCTTTTGTTATTGATTGTATATTCATTATGTGACCTAAGACAGTTCTTCTTAATCTAATGGGGCCCAAAGAAGCCAAATAGATGGATAACCAGCTACTAAACAATATACCTGATTTGGAGAAAATTCTAAAAAGAACAACAGCTCTATAATAAATAGTATCTGTGATTATTTAAAAAGATATAATTCAAATTAAAGTCAGGGAAAAGGTGTAAATGATCACACTTAGTTGATATTGACATTAGCAACTGTAGTTAGAGTTTTCCTGCCTGGCCCATAGTCAGGACAAATCTTTCTCACCCACCAGGCCCATAGACGCTCAGACCCAACCAAGTAAATACACAAAAACTTACATTGTTTACAAACTGTATGACCGTGGCAGGCTTCTTGTTTTCTACTTCTATCTTAAATTAACCCATTTCTGTTGTGTCCTGCTTGTCCAATTTGGAGACCATACTGCCATCATTCAAGGCAAGGGCAGTTTCTTTGCTTAACTGCCACAAAGAAAGCAAACTCCAGAGATTCCTGGCCAGGCACCAGGCTGAGCTCCAGGAGTCCAATTGATGAGAGAGAGAAGAGAGATTCTATGAGTAAGGGACATCAACATCATATGGGAAAATGTGCAGAAATGGCCAGCCACACTAGTGGAAATGCATGAACTGTGGACCAATAGCTGAGGAGTCCCCATAGTACTGGACTAGGCCCTCCAAATACGCAAGACAATTGTTTAGCTTGAACTGTTTAAGGAGCCCCCAGGCAATGGGATTGGCACCTGTCTCTGGTGTGTGAACTGGCTTTTTGGAGCCCAGTGCCTGGTGGGACACCTTGCACAGACTTGGTGCAGGGAAGTGGGGCTTGGATCTACCTCAACTGAATTTACCAGGCTCTGCTGACTCCCCATAGGAGACCTTGCCTTGGAGGATATGGGAATGGGGGTGGGTTGAAGGGGGATGGCTGGGGGATGGGAAGAGGGAGGAGAAAGGAATCTGTGGTTGGTATGTAAAGTGAATAGAAAATCTCTTAAAAATAAATAAATAGATAGATAGATAGATAGATAGATAGATAGATAGATAAAAGAAAGCAAACTCCATATGGAGGTTCTTTGATGTCATCTTCTTGGAAGTATATTGGTGTGTCCAGACATATCTTGCTGTCGCGAAAAGCCTTATGTAATTAAAACATCTTAAATGATGTATTCTGTGAGCCTCTAAAGTGTTTGAAGATCACTTATCCATCTGTAATACAACTGTTTAACCTTGAAAACATACTTACATGACTGACTGCAAGCTTGGTTGTTATAGATGACTAACTCCTAACCTACACTTCTTAACTATCCAAACAGTTTGAAACTAGTCTTTAAGGACTAGAACTTACATTGCATTTTAAAATGAGCTGCATAGCTAAAATACCTTAAACAAAAACAGAAACATATACACAATATGTTAAAGCAACAATAACCTTAAATTTGTATCAATATACAAAAATCCATACTGTTGTAAAACATTTGAGATTGTAGCTGCTTTTCAATTTAAAAGTAGATTTAATAGTCTATCCTTTTATCCTGTCATTCCATTACCCCACCATTTTTCTTTTCAGAAAGAGATCCTTGAATCTAACTTCCCTTGCTTAGTTTCCTTCCTTACCATGACCAGTAACAATTTGCAAACTAACTTCTTAAAAGATAACAACATTCATAAACCATCAAATGATCAAAACCACCCATCCCACCTCTTTGGAATGTGAGTGCCATGTATGTAAAATCACTTCCTGTTGTCTTGGGGTGAGGCCATATTTAGGGGACTCTGAGAAAATTGAGATAATGATCAAGTCCTGGGAAACTAGCTGTACCTTTTGTTGTCCAGTCTGTGTGTGATGAGAAAGTTCAGGGCTTCCAGTCTTGTCTGGAATAGTCTGTGAGGCTAGACCATCTCAGCTAGCAGCTTGACAGTGTTCTGGATGCAGAATTTTGAGGAAACTGCAACAGAGGCATTCTGAGTTGCTGGATCACCTGTGCTATTTGTCTTTATTGGTGTGTGGTCCCTTTATTCTAAAAACACATAAAGTTTTAATGGGAACACATATATCTGAACTAACATTAGTATGGAATGTGCAGTGTGCACAAGTCAGTTAAAGACGATTTTTTTGTTCTATGATTCAGTAGGTAAAAGGCATCTGTGAACTTTGTAAGTCTATTTGGACTGTATATCAAAACTGTAATATAAGTCACGAGGACTTTGTAACCAAGAAGACTTATCAGGTCTTATTCAATCTTAGAGCCATTCCTATGTTGAGCATATACATCACCAATCATCTGTTCTGTAATCTTTCATGGCTTTTACCCTCATGTCGGTATCCAAGATCCTAAGGAGGTCTCCTCCAAGCAAACGTGGTCTTTATTAATTTTGAAGGAATCCATAGATTTCTGTTTTCTGTGGAAAAAAAAGCCCAACCTCTACCCCAACACAACACATTTCCCAACATTCATTTTGAAGCCAAGACATGTTTAAAGTGTATAGGCTGGTTTAATTTAGCAGTGCCTTTCATATCCAATGTCTCTTAGCTGCTATGGTTCTGTGTTCATTAGCATTAAAAAATTCAAAATAAACAAAGCACTATATAAGCTCCAAACATGCTTTTACAATATTTTTCATCCTTATGTGGCTTATCTTTCTATTTGTTACTTTACTCTCTCTTTAAGACTTTACTTATTATTTTTAAACTATTTTTTTATGACTGTCTATACCCATTTTCTCTTTTTTTTTTCTTCAGTGTCTAAGCACCTTTTAAAGCATAGTATACCTTTTTAGAGGGGTGTGTGTGTGTGTGTGTGTGTGTGTGTGTGTGTGTGTGTGTGTGTTTTCTGGACCTGGCTTTTGTCACATCTGTAGCCATGTGCTTGAAGCATTCTCTGACCTCAGGAGACAAAACTTAAAGTGCTAGGCTACTGCCATGAAGTGGTGCTGTTGGCTGGGTCTATCCCCCTTAGTTCCATGAGAGGCTAACCTCTTGCCAGCTCTGCTGCCACATTCACCCACCCAAGTTCTGGGAATTTGTTGTGTCTGAACAAAATAGGCATTTGTACCCAGTGTCTGCTACTCAAGTGCTCAGCTATACAACAGGGCCTCTTAAAAGAGCCATGTCTCTATACGCCAAGCCTAGAGAGACTGCTTTCTCAGGCACTATGTGTATATTTGAGCCTCCACACTGAATGCCATATGTAGTTGAATTTTTCTTTAGGCTGCCAGCTCATAAATAATGACGTGGAAACATATTATTAATTATGAAAACTTAGCTTAGGCTTCTTTCAACTAGCTCTTATAATCAAAATTAACCCATTTATATTAATCTACATTCTGCCTCTCTTCTACCTTGCACCTCCTGTTTCTTCTCCATGTCTTGCTAGCAAACGCTACCTTTCTTCCCAGAGTTCTCTCTCTTCCTGGAAGTCCCACCTATACCACCTGACTGGTTAATTGCCCCTCAGCTTTTTATTACACCAATCATAGCAATATATCTCCACACAATGTACAAATATCCCACAGCACAGTCCAGTGGAGTCGACATAGTCTCCACTTGGTTGTACCCATCTTATTCCTGACAAAGACGTTAACAACACAGGCTGGACAAAATGACAGCTTCTCTAAAAAGTGAAACTAGAAAATGAGGCATCTGATTTGGAAGTCTGAAAGTACATGTTTCAGCATGCATAAGGATTAACTGAAAATCAAAGACATTAAGACTCCAAACTTTGAAACTACTATTGAAAATCCCTTCAAGATACACAAATGAGAAATGGTTTTCTGAATGGAACTTCAACAGCTCATGGAATACCAGTATGTAATGACTAATGAGAGCACATTAAACTCAAATTTCCCTGTGTAGCATAAGAATCAACAGCACATAGAGACTGCCTATAGAATTGGAGGAAATGTTTACTAGATATTCCCCCAATGAGATGTTACAAAGGAAATGGGAGGCAATATGAGCAAGTAAGAGAAAGGAAGAGGAACTGAAGCAAAAATGATGATGTCATCAAAACCCATTTCATTTCAAGACACAGAAAACTTCATTACAGTTTGACTCTAGTCTCCACTGCTTTAACTCACAAAAGCATAAGGTCTAACTAAGTGGAAACTGTCAATCAATTTAAAATCAAATTATGCTCTCCACAGCAACTTCCTTTATTCCAGAGAAGTTGTAATACATAGAAAACTGAGGATGAGTGCTAGAAGTAGCGAGAACTCACAGTGTCTGAAAGACTTTAGTTTCTCTAACAGGGACAAAATGGGCCTTTAGAACTTCAGGGGACAAGACATTAAAATTGAGTCTTTTACTAACTCCAACTGATGCTCAAAACCTAGCATTTGCACAATTCATTCAAAATTTCATATTATTGATTTAAAGTCCAGAAATCTTGAATAATTAAAAGACCACTTTCCTTTAAGAACTGCCTAGTGAATTATTAGTTATCATTACAAATACCTGCCAGAAACAAGGGAGCCAAGGTTTATTTTGCTCATGGTTTCAGGGTATTTCAGTCCATCACAGTGCAGAAGGCATGGCTGAGCTCCTGCTCATGGGTGCAAGAGCCTGCAACTTCAACTTCTTTATGTGGGGACAAAACAATGAGCAGAGAATGGTGCAAGAAACAACAGTAGCTTATGATCTTGAAAGGCCTGCTCCAAGTGCCCCACCTCCACTAATGAGATCCTCAACTTCAAAAACAGTGCCATTGTCTGGGGAGCAATATTAAAACACAAACATCTGTGGGAAGTATTTTACATTAAAACCATAACACCTGGAAGGCCTTATTAAAATCTGTGTTCTAGAGAATTACTGTAACACAAACTGCTAAATGGCCTTATTAATAGAAAACCCAGAACCAGATATTGGGGTGAAAGCTGAAAGATCAGAGAAGTAGAGCAAGCCACAGCCACCAGCTATTACCTCACCAACTCCACAAATCCTGACTGAAATCCTCTGAGTCTTCACCAGAAAAATCTCAGCTGAACTGCTTTAGTTCCTGTTTCCTCACACCTTATATACCTTTCTCTACTCTGCTGTCACTTCCTGGGATTAAAGGTGTGTGTGCTTTCCACTACTGGGATTAAAGGTGTGTGCCACCACTGCCCAGCTCTGTTTCCAGTGTGGCCTTGAACTCACAGGGATCCAGAGGTATCTCTACCTCCTGAGTGATAGGATTAAGGGCATGTGCCACCACTCTCTGGCCTTTATGACTAATCTAGTGGCTGGTTCTGTCCTCTGATCCTCAAGGCAAGTTTTATTAGGGTACACAATGTATCACCACAAATTACCTCTGATTTCAAGTTTTAGAATTTCTTGGTATGACTCACGTCTTTGATTTTTTAAAAAAAATGTTCACATGCTACTTAGTGAGGCTGGCCTTACCTGGAATTTTTTCCTATGTGATTATATATGTCATATATTTAAAAAAACAGAGGTGCATTTGCATATGTTAATTAGCTATATATTTTATATATGTGTATATATGTATTTATGTATACTTATGTACTTCAAAGCATGATAAATTATATCTGTCAATTATAAAAAAAATGAACAGCTTTCCCAGGGCATGTAAAAATGGCTAGAAAAAGATGCTTATTGTATAAGAAACCCAAAGTTGCATATTTCAGGTTATATCATTAATTAATACAAGGATTTGATCAAAGAAAGAGCAGGGCTAGTCTCATAATACAAAGAAAGGAAATGAAACAAAAGATTATGTGGATTGCTGAAATATGCAAGTACAGATGTGGGTACTGGTTGATAATTCAGTCATCAAAACTAATGCTCCTGTATTAATTTCTTCCCACAAAACTGCAAAAAAGTACCTGCCCAATACATCCTAGGGAGGAAGGATTTATTTAAGCTCACATTTTGAGGATGCAGTCCATGATGTTTGGGAATGAATGGTGTGAGGAGAGAAGTTTCTGGTCCCATTGGCAGCAGAGAGTGATAATGCTGATGCTCAAATGGTCTTCTTTTTATTTTTTCCAGAACCCTAATCCATAAGAATGATGATCAACACAGCTAAGAAGTGTGAGGGTCTTCTACCTCAGTTAAATGAATCTATGTATAATCTCTCACATAGTCTATAATGTTCATAGACTAACCTATTTCACACAATCTCTCTGAGGCATGCTCAGAGACTTGTCTCTTAAGTGATTGTAGGTCTGATCAAGTTGCTAATAAATATTTATCATTACACCTACCATAGTTTTATTAATGGCCTTGATATTTATGATCAAAATAAATTCCTTACCAAAAAAAAAAGAAATAAAACAGTGCAATTACACTCAATATAGCTTTGGATGATGGTAGGAGGCCTCTACCTAGAACGTATTACACTTTAATAGCATTTAACTGTAATAGTGACAAAAATATTGCAGAGGGCTGTATTTTTTCAAGATTTGTTTACATTATAGTAAAAGGTACTTTTACAAGTATTGTATTAGGTCCTTTTAATATGTTTTATATGTTTATGTTAGTCCAGAGATTATCAACTACATTTATAGATGAGAACAAGTTCTAGAAATGAAAAGATACTTTCTACATGACATTTGACAGTGACACACTTTTCATTTTTTTTTCTAACTTCTGCTTCCTAGTTGCCCTGGATGTCACTTTACCTTTTCCTGAGAAAGCCATGCCTTTCTTCACCATGAACTTTCATACAATCCAGAAGAATGTCTGATGTGTGAACTCTCAAACTCAAACTGATTGTTTAGTAAGCACATGAACATAGAGTTTTAGATCGAGACCAGGGATGCAGCTTTGGGATGTCCTAACTGCATAAAAGGGGAACCAAACATGCCAACTTACCATTGCTCTCTCATAAATTGAATGTGAAAATAATAATCCATACATCAGAGAGAGATGTTGGAGGTATATGAATCACCTATCTTGGTGCCCTAAAATTCTTCACAAGAAATGCCACTAGACTAGAGTGAGAACCATCACCAAGTCTTTGAAGGCAGCCACGGATATATGAACCAGCACTTATCAGAAGAAAAGACTCAGGGAAATGATGAGTGGCTATTTAAAATAACTTCTGACATATAGTGAGGCATGCAATTTTTTTCTTTTGTAGGAGACAGAAGTGGGAAGACACAAAGGGTATTTATAAAAGCCTGGAGAATCTCATTGACTGCCTGAGGTTTGTTGAGACTTGAGAACCTAACTGTATTTTGGGACTGACAATTCTTTGTTTTTTCTTTTCAGTCTTGGTTTCATTGAGCAGGAGACAGGCAAAAGCTAACATGGTCTAGTTGCCTAGGGCTGGTCCCAGCTTCCTGACTGAAAAAGAAGTTGATAAATGATACCTTCAGTTTTCTTTCAAGTTGTAGTTTGATTCACCAGGGTGAGCATACAGGAATTACTTTAGGGCAGCAGCTGTGACTAGGAAAATGACTTACACATTTGTCTCAGAAAACTCAGTCTCCTTAGGACTTATGCTTAGTGGTCAGAGGACAGGAAGAGTAGAGAGATTAACCTTGACACTATTCCTAAAAGTAGGCCAACAGTGATCTTATCTTTGTAACACTTAGCATAGGCTTTTTTTCTCCTTTTTTTATTTATTATATTTGTGTTTTAATTTCAAACATCAGCTGTCATGGGTTCCCCTGTCCTTCCCCCTCCCGCCCTCGCCCCCATAGGAAAGACACAGGGATCGCCCAATGACAGAGAAATGGATGAGCTCTACATGAACAACCTGGACGACAGTGGGAGTAATGAAGGGCAAGGTTCAAGGGAAAGAAAGCTTAGGGGAGCAGGAGATCCCATCTGGATCAAGAACAGAAAGGGAGAACAAGGAATAACAGACCATGATAAATGAAGACCACATGAGAACAGGAAGAAGCAAAGTGCTAGAGAGGTCCCCAGAAATCCACAATCATACATCCACTGTAGACTACTGGCAATGGTCAAGAGAAAGCCTGATCTGACCTAGTCTGGTGATCAGATGGCCAAACACCATAATGGTCGTGCTGGAACTCTCATCCAATAACTGATGGAAGTGGATGCAGAGATCTTAGGCCAGGCCCCAGGTGGAGCTCCAGGAGTCCAATTGTTGAGAAAGAGGAGGGACTGTAAGAGTGTGAATTGTTAAGACCAAGATTGGAAAAGCATAGGCTTTTAGGACTGATGGTTTGCCTGATGTGTAAAAGAGCAACTAACTGAGACTCACAGGGCTTACGTTACATTTCTCAAGGATTTCCAAGAAGTAATTTTTGAATAGGTTGCAAAAGTCATATATTTATGTAATTTCAGAAATTGTCTTAATTAAGACATAAATTTGTCTTAATTTAGACAAACATTTCACTATAGTATGCCACCTAATATTTCACGTGTCAATTTATGTTTTCATTCATTTAAGAACTACACAAAAGAAAGGGTTGGCTGTTGTGTGAATTTTCCTGGGGACAGATGTGAACGAACATTTATTACACCCTCATACAGTAGCAATGACATGCCAAAGAAACAAGTCTAACCATAGTTAGATTAGTGAACCAGTAATTTTATCAGAGTTACCTATCTATAGTTTTGCAGGTGAGGGGTTACTTACAGGAGCCTGGGGGACTCAAATATAGATCACAGCCGAAAAGTCCACCACGGCATGGATAAAAATTCATGAAAGCTTTATCCCAGGAGCGTTTCCACAACTTGCAGATAGCTTGACAAGTTGGAGAGTTCCCTTTCTCCAGCACTTGTAACTATTTATGTAATAACCTTGAGAAGGAGCTTTGTGAATTTTATAATTTCCAGGGACTTCTTGAGACTTGTACGTTGCTTATTCTGAACCTATTTTTCTTACTTCCAGAATCTTAAAGTGCCTCTCTCCAAGATGGAATGTTTCATTTGGAGGAAATGGCTACATAACACTGGCAATTGTTATCCTTCAAGTATTACAATATTGTGATTAATCTCCATTTGAATACCAAGAGCTGAGTGACATCTTTCTTACCAAGTACTGCCTAAAGAATTGTGTATGGACTGTAAATAGGACCCCTCACCTTTACATACCTTCACTCTTGCTTGGGATTCAAACACAATACAAGAAAATCAACAAGAACAATGACCAGATGAAATCACTGATTTGATTGACTTGCCTGTTTCATTAACTGTGTGGCCAATTCTTCTTTCATAGAACACTTTACAATGCACAGCATTTATAAGCTCCCACCACATACAAATCAGCAAGGATATAATGAATTTTAGGTACAAAAGCATATAGTCTTCCCAGCATCCCAGTATCATTAGGGTAGCAATGGCAGAATTTATAAAAAGAAAATTAGCGTAACTCTACATTAATGATCAGATGCAAAGCCTGTATCCCAGACATACATTACAACTGCAGATTTAAATTTTAAAATTGCTGATAGCATGGTGTTTCAGAGTTTCAAATGCAATATGTCCTGAATCTTTAAATTTAAAATAATTCAAATAAAATATTTATTGGGAAATGATTTATAAATTTTGGATTAGGAGTAAACTCTTGACCTCCTTTGTGAGTTTATCAGCTTCCTAACTCCACCTCTCTCATCATGTGATCTCTCTTACTTTTCTCTCTGTATTCTTTTCTATTCTAATCATTATGAATAAAAGAAGAAAAAATCAGGGTTTATTTAAAATTGTGTTTAATGCTTTCATGCATTGTGTTTAAGACATTAAAATTAGGAAATTAGATGCCTGCCAGCCAAGGCAATTACTTCTATCCATTACACTTGAAAATCAGATCATCCCAATTCATTAAATGGTTTCTCTTAATTGTTTCATGCTTTTCATAGTGACAATAAATCCAAATTGCCACTTTTTTGTTGTATTGACAATGTACTGTTTGAAATATGGGCTGTGGATAGTCTCTTTAACAGTTGTTTTCTTTAATACTTCTTTTCTCACCTGCTTTCATCTGAAATTTTATGGTGTTGGAGTGCTGTCTAAATTAAAGTTTGTCATATTCTTAGTGCTACTTGTAGATATCGTCTATTATCTATCTACCTATCTATCTATTTATCTATCTATCATCCATCCATCCATGCTGTGGATATCGCTCTGTGTAAATAAAGTTCTGATTGGCCAGTGGCCAGGCAGGAAGTATAGGTGGGACAAGAGAGAAGAGAATTCTGGGAAGTAGAAGGTTGGAGAGAGACACCGCCAGCCGCCGCCATGAGAAGCAACATGTAAAGACACTGGTAAGCCACAAGCCATGTGGCAAAGTATAGATAAGCAGAAATGGGTTAATTTAAGATAGAAAAAGTAGATAACAAGAAGCCTGCCACAGCCATACAGTTTGTAAACAATGTAAGTTTCTGTGTGCTTTCTTGGTTGGGTCTGAGCGACTGTGGGACTGGCGGGTAAGAGAGATTTGTCCTGACTGGGCCAGGCAGGAAAACTCTAACTACACATCCATCTATGTATCTATCTCTCTATACATTCTTACAAGCTTCTTCTAATGGAATCAAAGTATTTTTTTCCTGGTCTATTTTTTCATCTGTCTTATCTAATGTGGACATCACTAACTAAATGTAGTTGTATAAATCTCTTAAAATTAATATTTAAGTTTCTTACAGTAGCTACTATTCTGAGACACGAAGAAAGATTCCTATCAGTAGTATTGTTACTTTTTTATTTTGAACTTTTGAGACAGAGTCTGGCCATTGTAGCCTCAGCTGGCCTAGACCTGGTTCAGAATGTCATCTTGGTAGAATTTCCTCAGGGATCTCTTGTAAATGATAAAGTGAGTTTTTCATATGAGCTAATATTGTGTGTGTTGGGGGGATTAAAAACAAAGCCAGAATAATTTCTAGGTATTTTTATTATGGAATAGCTCATTAGACACTCACTGATTATCTTCTGAAATATGGCAGAATTCTGGCAGAATATAAGCCATGTTCATTTCTAGAATTCAAATAGCCCTCATATGTAAATCACACCAAGAATTCAACTGAGGAGGGACAGTAAGATGTTTTTCAGAGTGATGTGTGTGTGTGTGTGTGTGTGTGTGTGTGTGTAAGGGACTAAGATATATGGGGAATGATAAATTCAAGAGTTTTTGTTGTAGACAAAATTTAAATAAATTGAGCTAAGGTCTCCAAACATAAGCTCCTCAGGGAAGAGACAGTTATTCCTAACAAGTGAGAGACATGCCTGGCTAGAGTTTAGAATCTCACGGGGAGCAAAGAGCATACTTCTGTGATATTTAGAGAAAAACATTACTACTTTTCCCTACTTTGAAGCAAGGATTACTTCCCAATATGTTCTTGGCAATGTGGTGCCTAGATAGAAGACTGTGACAGAGACATACACAACAGCCATATCTGGGAGTGTTGAGAGTTAGTGTCATATTCATAACAGATTAGCTGAAAGACAGGATGGCTTTTGTATTGCCAACATCAGCTGCAGCAGAACCTGTGGAAACAGATCCTGGTGGGAGATACAACAACTAGAATTATGGAAGAAAAGGAGAAGCTTCTTCTGGGAAAACAAAAACAAACAAACAAACAAAAAACCATGCAGTGAAATCCAACTACTTCTCCGTACTTATGTCTCTGGGAAAAAAAAATGGATAATATCACTGAATTTTTATCAAGAATAACTGTGAGAATTTCCTGTTTGCAGTAACAGCTAATGCTGGAACTCATACCTGTTCCAAGTCCTGAGAATGAGTGACTGTTGAATGCTATGCCCTAATGGGACATCTATGTCACCCTTTCCCAAGCTTACAGAGCATCAAAATGGGGTGGGAGCAAAACATGAGCATGAAAGCATTGGAAGGAGTACTGTGGAATGCTGTCTATTGTACATGGCATGGCCAATGCACTCACATGCTCACAGCAATTATGGGTACCTGACTTGCACAAGATGAGCCTGTCAATATTGTCTGATGGATGAGAGAGTCCTAGTTTTCCTTATGGAGCTACTGGCTGTTAGTTGTTAGTGGGTTTTGTTTTTCAGTTCTTTTGGTGGTTTTAATGAGAATTGACCATATACACTCATATGTTTGAATACAGCTGATGAGACTGTTTAGAAAGGATTGAGAGGGGCGGCTTTGTAGCAGAAAATGTCTTACTGGGAGTGGTCTTTGAGGTTTAATACCCTATTCCATTTCCAGTTAGTTTTCTCTCTCTCTGCCTACTACATTACAGATAAGGGTACAAACTCTCAGCTAGTGTCCCAGCACCATGGCTGCTTGCTTGCCTGTTGTCATACTCTCCATTATAATAGTCATGGATTCTACCCCTCTGGAAGAGTAAGCCCCAAAAAACTCTTCATAAGCTGCCTTGATCATGGTATCTACTCACAGAAACAGAAACGTAATCAAGACAGGAGTATATCCATTGGTAAGTTATGTGTGCTACAATAAATAAACTTCTACTTATGAGCAAATTTTATTTAACTTACCTATTACAAAAGAAAACAAAATGTTCCTAAGTAGGACATGGATGGGTTGGGAAGAAGGCGTTAAATGGGAGTAGGAAGGGGATGAGAGAGGGTCATGGATTGTGAAAATGACACAATTACACTCATTTAAGTATACAATTATCTGAATAATTAAAATGGAAATGGCTTAATATGTTAATTTAGGATAGCTAGCATCTCATTAAAATGTGAGGCCCTTATCAATAGACAAGGTGGCAGGCATAGTACAGCGCTAGTAGGGAATGAATACTTGTTGAGTAAGTATTTTCTCTTTTCTTTATCTCGATTCCATACTTTACCCTACTTGGCCATTTTAGAGTTAGTGAAAAATAATTTATTCTTCAGGAACTCCTAAAAGAAATTCAAGACTCATAGTATCTTAGGTTCCACAAGTGCACCTATGTAGCGTCTCCCTGGCTCCCTTGTTAGTCAGGGCATCATGATGGAATATTAATATCCTCTTCCTGCTCCTCTGGGACTATGTGAGTAAGCACTGGGGGGAATTCCCCAAAGTAAATTAGAGAGAAGGCTATTCTGTCTTACTGTGCTTCAGTAGAATTCACACACACACACACACACACACACACACACACACACACTTCATTTGTTTGTTCTTTTCTCCCTCTCTGTCATCCGAAGTTTCAGACACTTTCCATATTCTTATCAATTTACCAAGCAGATTATATCAAAGGCAATATTTATCTCAATTTTTCAAAGCTAACATGCCAACAGCAGTCCTCATGCAGCATGTGAATGGATGCCCGGAAAAGTAAGATGTACAGATGTTTATTTAATCTACGGAAGGTATCAGGTACTTTTACTAACATTTTAATTTGAGCGCTATTTTATTTTCAATAATCAGTAATGTAGCAGAATAGAAATTTAGGACAGCAAGCATCTAGAATACCGTCATTGTTGTTTGTGAGAGATTCCAAAGACAGGAGGGATGCTGAGTCCTTAGCACTAACAGAGCCTGCAGTTTGTGACATCAGATAAAAGCCTAACTTTTCCTTATAGAAAAGCTAAGGTACAGCCCTCGATTTATCTACTTGCTTTCATAAAGGACTTTCGATGGATTTACTAAAAGATGTAAAAGCAATACTTTCCCACACAGTGCTTCAGAAGGGATTTACCATGGCAGGGCTGTGGCCACATGAGAGTTTCTGTGGCATTAGCTCTGCCGCCTATCATCCTAAGGATTCTGGGAATTCCCTGATATCTCACTAACCACTTAGATTCCAGTCTACTTAAATATAAATGTTTTTCCCTGTCTATTTTCTGTCACTAAATATTTCCTCTAATAGTAAATAGTACTCATATTTAAGAAAGCAGGACTTTTAGGGTTGACTTACTTGTCTACTGAGGTACTTGCTTGATGTAATTGAATTGGTAGACATGTCAGCCAGATATCCTGCTTCAGTCTACCCCATCGAAAAAGAAATATTACATTCTGACATGTTCTGCTTTCATTTTCATATTGTGTGGCATGTATTTCTCAACATCTCTTCTCATCATTTCTCTTGTACATGTAAATGACTTTATATTTGAATAGTGTCCTCTGATTCTAATTTTATAAGTAGTCATTTAAAATTCTTAGTGTGTATATATCAGACAGAGTTAATTCTATCTTAATATTCTCAAGCCTTTAGTCTCAACTAACCATTGTGTTCTTTGAGGAAGCTTCTCATTTTACATAAAATACACATTCACCCATCTCAGAAATTGCTTCAGACTCTTCAGTTGCTCATTGGTAGGGAATCCTCATCAACGGGTGTCTGGTTTTCCACTGTCATATGAAAATATTTCTCTTATGCAGCAAATTGGAATAAGGAAAACTGGTTAGCATAAACAGAGAGAACATTAGCATGAATAACATGAATTATTCATGTGGTTGATTCTGACTTTATTGTGTAACTTTTAAACACTAAAGGAGTAATGGGATGACTTGAAGTTGATATTGAATTGGAATAAAGGTAGAAGTGTTTGAAGAACCAGAATTACCACCAGTGTTTGAGGAAGAAAAACAGAAAACTCCACAAGTGCAGGCTATGTTACATTCAGAATGCAAAGACTCTCTTGGGCTTCGTGACAGAAGGTGTAAAACAAGCTGAAATACAAGTTTATCCTGACAGCTGCTCAAGAGGTGTCCACAAAGAATGGGATGTGTCAACATGAACTCACCTTTTAGCAGATGTGTGAAGCAAGGGAAGGCTATTATGAAATGCATGTCAGAGTAGGAAGGTCTAGGGACTGGAGAATTGTCACTCAACCTGACTACTATTACTAAGTGGCAGCTACAGAGAAGTCTTATTTCTGTCTGACTGGAAACAGGGGATTATAAAGACACTGAGCAGACAGGGTTTAGATTTCTCACTAAAGCTGAGGACAGCTTTTGAGCAATATACATCAATGTTTCTAGCTGAACAATAGCCAGGCTAACCCAAAGAAGGATGTATACTGTGGAGCATCCACACAGCTAAAGTGGTAGGGAAGGGAAATAAGAGGTCTGTTACTGTTGCAAGTCAAGAAGGAGCAATAAAAGGAATCCTTATTTGTTTCTTTGTTGTGGAATATTAACTTAAGATGTGTTGCATTCATTTATGCTGTGGAGTATTTGTTTAATGACATAAAGATACATTGCATTTTTCTATGTTGCATTTGTTTAACTCTGTAAAGCTGTGTTACTTTGCCTGTCTAAAACACAATAATAAATGGCCAATAGGTAGGCAGGAGAGAGGGATAGATGGGGATGCCAGGCAGAAAGAATAATAGGAGGAGAAATCTAGGCTCAAGAAAGAAGAGGAGGAACTAGAAAAGGAAATGGAGATGAAGACGCCAGGGGCTAGCCCCCCAGCCACATAGCCAGCCATGGAATAAGAAGTAAAGAAAGATATATAGAATAAAGTTTTTTTAAAAAAAAGCCCAGAGGTAAACTGCAGTTAAAGAGAAATGGGATAATTTAAGTTAGAAAAGCTGGGTAGAAACAAGCTAGGCTAAGGACAACATTCATAAGTAAGAATAAGTCTCTATGTATTTATTTGTGAACTGGTGGCAGGCCCTCAAAGAGTAAAAATAAAAATAAAAACAAAACAACTACATCCATTCTAGAAGGTAAGAAGTCCTTGCTCCATTGGAAAACACAGTGGTGAGGACAATGTGTTGAGAAGAGAAGCTGTGAGCTGGAGTTCAACAAGACTGTCACCGAATCTGCTCTTTCCCTAAGACACTGGGAAGTACCATACATCTCCTTCCTGTGCTTTCTCGGGGAATTTTTTCACCTAGAAACTCTGGGACACAGCTCCCAATATTGTGCACCTACAACTTTAGAACTCTTTTGTTTTACATTTGATCTATTATGTATGAATTCCATTATGTATATGCAATGCATTTTAATTTTAACTATCCCCTTCAGTTTTTCACAGACCTCTCTAAATCTCCTCAATCTTCATAATCTCATTTTTCTTCATAATCTACTGAGCTCAATTAGAGCCATCAGAATGTACACCACTGTAGGGACACCCACTAGAGGCTGAGAAACCAATGAGAAGCCATAGTTCTCAAGAAGCCAGCTTCTCTCTCTCTCACTGGCGGAGAGGTATTGTCACTTGGTAGATGCTTGGGGAGGCGATGGTCAGTTTTTAACTTCAGAACATGTTAAAGTGAAGATTTATTTATGAGAAAGAATATAACCCAATAATATTATTTTAGCAAGTAACAGGAAATTTTCACTTTGATTAGTGTATTGCCCTGAAGAGATCCCAGGAGAAAGGACTGAAGCTTGAGGTTCCAGCTTTTCTATCTGTATTTTCTCTCAGCAGACAGTGGGTTCCAAGGATGCTCCTGCCTGGGAACTACCTATTCTCTCTCCCCAAGGTAGAACTAAATATTAGCATTGGTGTCCGCACATCTTTCACCACACACCTTTGTTTTTATGTTTATTTTTAGAATAGTAGCATCCAAGCCCCAAGTTCCAAGTCTGGGTACTGGGCACCCTCTGATATTACAAAGAAGTCTGCTCAGCAACTTGTTGAAAATGGAAATCTGATTCAAGACTCTGGGTGTCAAGATTTTTCTTAGTGATCTTGCCAATTCCCCTAGGCCACTCATCATCTTTCCATTTATCCCTGCCCCTGAGAACTTTATAACTTCCTCTGGTAATGAACTTTTTTGCCACTTCTACTGCTGAACCACATACATCGCTAAACTTTTTCTGTTTTATATCATGAATCTCCAAGACTGTGAAAGCACCACAAATATGGCCATATAAAGCATCTCCAGGCAGAGGAAATCATTTTATTCATCTAGTGGCTTCAAGATGTCCAGTGTGCCACAATCAAGTGGGAAAATGAGACTTTTCATTTAGCTTCATTTTCATAATCTTAGGAAACCTCTACTATTGAGCAAGGTGAGCCATGGGCCTACCTATCCAACAAGGGATAATATTAATGTTTTCAACCAGGCCAGGGACAGTAGTGGAGATGTAACGTGAAGGCTTTATAAACTTATGTGCTGTAGTGAAGATTACTGAGAAGATGCATTTTTAAAAATCGTTAAGCACTGCTTCCCCTGTGTTAAACTAGTTCCTTTGTCTTTCCTTGTTTTACTAATGTGTGTGTAGTGAGTATGAATATATGGAGATATGAGAGTACAGGCATGTGAATCCCTCCATTCAGCACACATAGAGACCAGAGCTAGACATCAGGATGGCTCCATCTAGTGCTCTCTGTCTTATTTCCTTGAGGTAGGGTCTCTTCCCAAGCCCAGTGCCCACTTTTTTTTTTTTTTTTTTTTTTTTTTTGATAGGCTGGCTGACTCCTGAGGTCTTAGTATCTGCTTATCTCTGTTCCAGTGCTGGGGTTACAACAATATGCAACAGTATCTGGTTTTATATGCATGAGCTGGGGATTCAATCTCAAGTCCACATGCTTGAAGAGCAAGTATTCTTACCCACTAAGCCATCGTCCAAACCCCCAAATTTGTCTTTCTATTGTGTCATTTGTGTTGACTAAGCCAGTACTTTTATGATAAACAGGAACTTCTAAGAGAAATTTGACATTTCTGAAACATTTTAGATTAAGATTCTTCTAGGTTAAGAGTCAAGAAATGATATCTAAATACCCATTGTACACTATGCAGTGTGATAGAGAATGCATATGTTATTCTCATCTCATAAACATCCCTTCAGAAGGCTACTTGCCATAATTTATCAAAAAGTCACCTTGCTAAAACCAAGTGTGGAAATCCATACTGAAAATTGCAGGACTTGGAAAGGTGAGGCAAGAGGACCAGTAATTAAAAGCCAGCCTGGGTTACAACAATGAGTTCCAGACCAGCCTGAGTGGTCTAGATAAGACTCTATCTCAAAATTAAATTAAAAACAAACAAATGAACCAGTAGAGAGACTGATTCACCAAAATTCATGCTACTCACTGAGCAGAAAATGTAAACTCAGTTCTCAACTCCAAGTTCAGGGCTTTTCTCATTCTCCTTTAGCCTTTACTCTGTGACTCAACTGCAGAAGCAGAAAGGAATAAAGAGTTATGCCCAACCATACAACACACACAGAATTTTTAATCCCAGTGGCTAGTACCTGTATGACTTTGCACCTGTATCTATCTATCTATCGATCGATCGATCAATTGATAGATATGGATATAGATCTCCTGGGTTTAGCACCCCATCAAGAACACTTCACCTGATTCATCCCCTAATACCATGTTTTCAATGTTTCATAGAAACATTACCTTCCTGAACAGTGGACAATTTCTTTTTATTAACTGTATCACCTCTGCCTTAAATTTATGAGCTTACATTTTCTCATTCACTTAACAGGTATTATGACATTGTCTTCTGTGACGTCGCTTCATCTATTATAGTCAATTGACCACTGGTGTCTTTTCGTTTGATGATATTTCTGTGGCATGAAGGTTTGATTTTATTCTTGCACTTAGTACTTTGTTCCATTGTTGCCTACCATTCATTGCTACACTTGCTTGGCTGATTTCCTTGCCATTAGCTCAGTTCATACACCACCCTACCTTTGGCTAAACATGACTGAAATGCCTTATAGGGATACATGAAACTGTCAAACAAAAAACAAATTAAGACAACCTTTAAGGACTAAATCAATGTGAAAAGAAACCCATACCTGACACTGCTAAGGTGACCAAGAACCTCAGGCTGGATGGGTCATGGGCCTAGTGAAAAACTACTACTATTATTCTACTAAAAGAACATTGTAAGAAAATAACTCTTGATAACAATGTGATGTGCCCATAGATAACTACCTTACTCAGCCCTCATTATCAAAGTTTCTTCTTGCAGCAGATGGAAGTTATCATGGAGAGTCACACTGAAAAATGCACAGAGAGTGAGAGACCTGGGAACACTCAGCCCCAAATGGGATGTCTTTATCAAACCCTTCTCCTCAAGGCTCAGTGATCTCTGTAGAAGATGAAGAGGAAAGATTGTAAGATCCTGGGTATTGGATAGCTTTCCAGACACAATAGGGCAGGTATGAATTTACAGACACTGTGACCTCATGCATCAGATATGCACAAATACAAACCAGAAAAAAATTCTCAGCATTGAGAAGGGGAAGTGGACACAGAGCCCCACTTCTAACCAAGGAGCTGTTTACAAGTGGCATCTGATAGGATAGGGGAAATCAGTTTCCTCTGATGATCATCATCACTGCCCCTATCAACAACACTCTTGCGATGGCCACATTCCAAGGAGTAGTTGGCCAGCATGAAATAAACCCAATCATTTGGAGGACATTTTTGTTTCTTATTTTGATTTGTATTATTTTGGCATTTTCTGTCCTAGAGGTTTTTTGTTTGTTTTGATTTTTATTTTGTTGTTGAGAAAGTTGTTGAGAAAGAGAGAAAGACAGACAAAGAGAGATACACACAGAGATATGTGGTGGTATTGTGTTCCCCAAAATATTGTGCACTCTAATAAACTTATCTGGGGTCAGAGACAGAACAGCCACAATATTAAAATAGAGGTTAGGCAGTAGTAGCACACGCCTTTAATCCTAGCATTCCAGAGGCAGAAATTCATCTGTTCAAGGATACAGCCAAGCACGGTGACTCATGCCTTTAATCCCAGAAAGTGAGCCTTTAATGCCAGGGAGTGATGGCTGAAGGCAGAAAGATATATAAGGCATGAGGACCAGGAACTAAATTAGTTAATCATTGGGCTGGTTAAGCTTTTAGGCTTTGAGCAGCACAGTTCAGCTGAGATTCATTCTGGATGAGGACTGAGAGGCTTCCAGTCTGAGGAAACAGGGTCAGCTGAGGAACTGGTGAGGTGAGGAAGCTGTGGCTTGTTCTGTTTCTCTGATCTTCCAGTGTTCACCCCATAACTGGCCTCAGGTTTGATTTTATTAACCAGGTTCTTTAATATTCCTGCTGCAGAGACAGACAGAGAGAACATGACGTTCGGTGGATAAAAAGATGAGGAGGATCTAGGAGGAGTTTAGGAGCGGAAATAGCATGGTTAAAATATAGTATATGAAAATCCTAAGTAAATAAAATATTAATAAAATTTCACTAAATTGATTGTAAACAAACAGAACCTTATATACTACGAAATCGCAAAAATTCCTAGTATATTTTAAATTCTTAGTATATTTTAAATGCATTCATAATGCTTGGGAACATTTTTACATTGATCAACCAGTATGTGTATTATATCTGTCATTTCTCAATCTCATTGGTAAAATTGGTAATGCTTTAGAGACTTGCTGGGCAACTCAAAGTGTCACATCAGTAATATCATGAACACTGAAACTGAAGAAGCATATAAGAATGAGAAGAAACACTGAAAATTTGATATGGGGGTCTGGAGAGGTGGCTCCATTTATAAAGTGCTTATTACACAAGCGTTAAGTATCTGATCCTAACACCTACATAACATCGCCAGGTATGGTTGTGTATATGCCTATCTTCCATTTACTGGGGAGGCAAATACAAGACTGTCATGTTCACTGGCCAGCTAGTCTGATGAATTTGTGAGCTCCAGGTTCAGTGAGAGAGCCTGTATTTAAAAAATTAATTAATTAATTAATTTTAAAAAAAGGAAAACAGGAAATGAAAGAGGACACCAGACCTCTCACTGACCTCTCACTTCACACTCAGATGCATACAGCAGCATAGATGTATACCCTTGTACACACAACAGTGCATGCATACATGCATAATAAAATAGTTAATGGCAATGAATGTTCTATACCTTAAATGTGCTAAGATGCAGACATGAAAGTACATTGCTAAATCTTATGTAATAGGTTAATCTTTGCATATTTGCATTGTATCACATACATGAACCAGCGGGGGGGGGGGGAATGTTTGTTTTATATCTCAGAGTTTGCTCCTTTTTGTTGTCATGCCTTTCCACATCTGTCAGTCTTAAAAAGAGAATCTGTCTTCATTGGCTCTCCTGACCTTTGCCCCAGGATGATCCAGCAATAGCATTGAACCACTGGAACTATTTAGAGGCGCTTTATGAAGTCCTGGGTGCTCATTATCTCATTTTGTTCTCACAACTTCACGAGCTAGCTGCTGTAATGATCATTATTTCATAGACAGCAAAACTGAAACACAAAGCAAGCCACTTGATGTAGGTCACAAGGAAGTGAAGAGATAAGAATAATGACCAGTTTTGCTGACTTAAATGACGTTACTAAAAGTAAAGTATCCTAGAAGAGTCCTACACTTTCAGTGAGCTGGGCAACTTTGATACTCTGACATTAATTAAAATTTATTTATTGGTCTGCTTTTGAATTGTCAAGAAAACTTTTAATTTGTTAAACATCCTATTGGTGTCATAAATTCTCTGGGCACTCAAAGCAATGTTTCTTATGTTAGACTTTTTCACTTATAAACCCATACTAGACACCTATTTAGATATAGATACTAATAACATGTATGTTATTATAAACTATATTCTCAGAGAAAGGGAAGGTCCTAAACAGAAGTATACCTGATAATTGTGGATTTCTGGCCTCGAAATGTATGGCTAGATCATACTGATAGATCACTTCTTTAATTATGTCCTGGCTATTTCTTGTTTAAGGAGGGAAGGAGTTAATGTTAACAGTAAATTTCTCTTGGTCTTCTCGTGATAATCAAAACCACTCTCCCTTTGGCCCTTATACAGAAATATGCTGGCTGTTTATGTAAATAGAGGAAGAATTGAGGGCTTTCAAAATGGACTTTGATGAATTTCCATCCCACATTTCCAGCATTAATGAAACTAGAGGGAAAGTTCCTCTAAGATTGGCTTTCATGTTCTATCTGCTTAGAGATCTCATGTATTTCAAATGAGAAGATATAAAAAATAAACACAATTCAGAACTCTGGAATGTCCTGCATATCTTAGCAAATGTTAACACAATGCCATTCTCAATAATAGATTATTGTCTTAGGGGTCCTATTGTTATGAAGTTCTATAGAGCATACTCCACCAATCTCCATAAAAAAGACATTTATTTTTATGGGGCTATCATTTAGCACAAAATTGTAAATCTGTGTATATTAAAATATTTAAACATGGTTCTTTCTTTTCAGTCCTCGAGTCTGCTTGGAAGAAAGAAAAGAAAAGACTGAGAACAAATTTGCTGTTATTCAGGTCAGGACTGGGTGGTAGGGCATAAGATTGCTTTCCACACCTGTGAGTGAGCAGCACTCATTTCCTGTGACTAACCATCAGCAGCGTTTATAAGTGAGTTTCATTATGTCTATAATAGTCAACAATACGTTACTATATTGTGCATTAAAGATATGGAAAAACGGGCTGAATAGATGGTTCACTGTTGAAGAGCATGTGCTGATCTTCCAGAGGATCTAAATTCCATTCCTAGAAACCATGTTCACAACCACCTCCAATTCTAGCTCCAGTGGCTTCCATGCCTTCTTCTCTCCTTTGCAGGCACCCGCACACATGGCACAAACACATTCACACACAGAAATGGAAAATTAATTTGCATCATTGATTTACTAAAGATATCTTGTGTTAGATGCTATTTTAAGAGTTAACCCTAGCAGAAAACCAAAATAATAATAATAATAATAATAATAATAATAATAATAATAAATAATAGAAACACAATAATAGAAGTAGGTGCTGATCTCAGGTCCTCCTCATGCTGTCAGGCTAAACACTTTCTTCATGGAGCCATCTCCTTAGACCTAAAAATGTTATTATTTCAAGATTTTGTTTTACTATTTACTTGTGTATATTTAGGTGGATGCCCATAGATGCCAGAAAATAGGACATCAGATTCTCTGGAGCTGGAGTCACAAGTGGTTTTGACCCACCAGACTTAGGTGCTTGGAACTGAGCTCTGGTCCTCTAGGAGAACAGCCAGAGCTCTGAACTTTGGGTCCAATCCTCCACCTTCATGGAATTCAACAAAAGGTAAAATAAAACATAGATAGAAATGATCTTTAAAATTGTGAACCTTTGTTTTCCTCTTTCTTCAAAGTTTATTTTTGTTACATATTTTCATAAAACTACATATCACAACTATAATTACTATTGGGTGATTGAATTTTTTTATTAAGAAATTTTTTATTCATTTTACATACTAACCACAGATTCCCCTCTCTTCCCTCCTCCCATCCCCCAGTCTTTCCCCCCTTAGCCCATCCCCCAATCCCTCCTCCAACAAGGTAAGGCCTCTAATAGAGAGTCAGCAGAGCCTGGTACATTCAGTTGAGGCAGGTCAAAGCCCCTCCCCTTGCATCAAGGCTGTGCAAGGTGTCCCACCATAGATAGTGGGCTCCAAAAAGCCAGTTCATGCACCAGGCATGGGTCCTGATCCTACTGCCAGGGGACCCCTTGAAATTTTAATGACAGCACTCCTCTGAACAAAACAACATTGTATTATATCATGCCTTTGTACTTATATGGAAGCAGAGAAAGGTTGATTTTATAGAAGAGAGTAGAATTAGTTATTACTACAGGGCAGGAGGTAGAAAGGCATAGATGATAGATATAATTTGGTTAATGTTCAAGACCATGTATACAGATAGGAAAAATAAATTTTAATTTACCATAGGACACTAGGGTGACTATAGTTAAAAACAACTTACACGTTTTTTAAGGAACTAGAATTCATAGATTGCCAACAGGAGGAAGTAACTAAGTATCAAAAGTACTAAATACCCTCATTTGATAGCCACTAACTGAATGCATGGATTGAATAATCATGTTATATGCCAATCTAATACATAAATTAGTAAATACTACAAATATGTACAAATAGCTATGAAATATAAGCATGACTTTTAAATCAGCTTCAGTGAGCTAAAATTGGGTATAATTGAAACATGTCTATGTGAAAAATATTTTATATTCTTCAATAATAGCATTTGTCTTCAATAACATATTTTCTTTATTGTTCTATGTCTGTGGATTCAAATATTTAGTAAATTTTCATAAAATCCAAAAATGAAAAGAAACAATTTTCTGGGAGTTCAAAACCATAGAAATATAATGACCATGTTGGCTGTGGGGTTTTCACCAGATCACATGCATTCAAATTTATTGAACCATGATATACCAGAAAAAGCCTTGGGCTTACATTTGCCACTTTATATTGCTATTGAATCTTAACTTTGCTAAAGTTACTTCTTTATAGCACAGGTGATGATGCATTGCCATATAGTTGCATAGAAATGAGGTACTAGGGAAAGTCATCATGAGCACAGGGCAAGAACTCAATGCATGCTAAATTTCATTAGATGGAAAGTCAAGATTTATTAATACTGGTGCATTAAACATTATCTTTTCAAAATACAAATATGAAGAACAAAAAGGGTAGCCTCTGCACCACAGACAGAGGGACTCACATAGGAGTCAACATCCCAAAGACAACTGAGCATGTCCCATTGTGCTAGGAAGAAGTGACGCTACATCAGAATGTTTGTCCCATGTATTCTTCATCATCAAGAACAAAACCTGTATAAAATCAGAGATCAGAGCCATTTGAACAAAACCTCAACAGTGAAATGACTCATGAGTTCCAAGAAAATAAAGTTATTCCCTGAAAAGATTTTCTGTTGTACAGTCTAACCAAATCCAATCCTCCATTCCTGGAACATGTCTAGAATAAGCTAAGGATACCTCAGGAAAACATGATGTTAAGGAAAGAGCCAGATACCTGGCTTTTCAAAATGTGAAGAAATGGACATGTTTATAGGTTAATATGGCAAGTGAGTCAATAATTAATACCATTTGTGTATATAATTAGGACAGGGAGCAAGGCATTAATTTAATAATCAGATTAGATATGTTTCCTATGAAATATATGAATATACTGGAAACAAACATTTCACAATTGTACTGATGGGCCTTAGAATTTACACTTGGGCTTTGATTATTAGTCATTTTACGTTCTTCATCTAAATCCCTTTTCTATCCCCAGTATCACACTCTTACAAGGACTTGTGCAAAGGGCATTAGTCTGGAAGATGGCCCATCAAGCACAAATGAGGACATGGAGTCATCCAGGCTGTAAGGGAGAGCAGAGCTGCCATAACAGATCCACAGTTGATAGGCTGAATCCCAGGAGGAATCCTAGGAGGACAGTGTAGAAACATCTCCCAAATTGTGCCACCAAGGACTGAGGAAGCAGAGCATTGGCATTTATCTGCCAACCTCTGTTGCCCTTTTGATGCTGATTGCCTCTGGGATAAGCATTCCATCAGTATTTTCTAGGATGCTCTGCCTGGGTAAAGCAAATGCCTAGGGAACTGGAGAAAACCTTTGGGACCAGAAGTAAAGAGAGAGGTGCCCTTGAGGTGGAAAGCCGCCAGAGTGCATGGGGAATGTTCAGTACATGAAGGCAAACACAGAGAGCAAACTTGTCTGCTTCTCACTCTGTGTGAAAACAATTGAAGCCTTCTCTCACAGACAAACCTATGACAACCTATGACAACATGTATACACACATTTACATATATGCAAGGATATTTATCACTTAGAAAGTCAAATAGCAAAATATTTTTCTCCTCCCTCTTAACATACCTATTTCCACTAACTGATCATGTATCTGCTTACTATATCCTATTGAAGGAAAACTTTTTTCATTCTTATAACAAAACCAATTATCCTTTCTTTCTTTCTTTCTTTTTTTTATTCAGAGAAAATCTGTATTTCTAAACTGGTGCTAATTAGAGTTGTACTTTTATGAGTTGTGTGATAATTTGATTATTGTTTCTCTCTTCCATATCTGAGGTTCTTGAAATCAGAACCAGTGCCGACTTATAACATTACTCATAAAATGTACTAAATGCTTGGATAGGAAATCAGCACAACCAAAGGGAAGATATTTATAAGAAAGTGTAAATAATGCGATGAGCAAAGTGCAGTCCGTATGAATTACAAAGGAAAGAGCAAAGACAATCGCTAATGGATCCGGAGGGCCATTGTGACTTTTAGAACTGGGTATAATGTAGGAAAATATCTCTAGGAAGAATGGAAAATCATGTGGCAGAAAGTTAGGAATGCATGTACTCTATTTAGGAGTAACCAAAGAAGTCTCATTCAACATACTATATCTTTTGTGCATAAATTGTGTATTTGTTTTTTTGTGACCGCATTTATGAATGATAATGTGTATATGGGTTATTATTTCATTGTGAGGCAATATTTAGAAAGGAGGCTATTATTTTATTTATTGTTACTATTACTGTGATAAAACATCATCATCAGAAGCAAGTTGGGGAGAAAAGGATTTATTTTGCTTGTGTTTCTACATCAATGTTCATCACCAAATGAAGTTAGGGCAGGAACTCACATGAGGCAGAAACCTGGAAGCAGGAGCTGATACACAGGCTAAGAAGGTATGCTGCTTACTGATTTTATCCCTATGACTGACACATTCTTCTTTCTTATAGAATCCAGGACCACATGCCTAAGGATGGTGCCACCCACAATGGGTTGGGCCCTCCTCCATCAATCACTAATTATGAAAACGCCTTACAGGTTTGATTACAGCCTGGTCTCATGGAGACTTTTTCTCAATTGAGGTTCCCTCCTCTCAGATGACTAGTTTGTGTCAAGCTAGCATAAAACTAGCCAGCACACCTAATGGTTTGTTCTTGGTCATAGCTATTTAGCATTATTAAAATCATTCCAGTGTATGTCACCCATTGAATAATGCTATTAGCTTGTCTAATTTGAATACTACATTTGGATTTCTTTCCTGGTTAGTTCTTTAAGTTACTTAGTAAGAATGCTTTTATTCATAAAAATTCCTATGTTGAAAGATTAACCCGTTAGTTGATGCTTTTAGTGAATGAGACATTTGGAATGGATCTTTATGATAGGGATTGATAGTCTTAGAAAATGGAATAATAGGCATAACTTCCTGGCTCTTTCCACCTTGTGAATTAAGGAAGTGTAATCTGTGGCCCAAGGAATGTGGCATCAGTACATAGTTTTTTGTTTGTTTGTTTATATCATGGTCTTGAACCACTAATTCTTGTAATTTACTTTGCATACAATATTTTATTATAGTAACCCAACACCAACAAACCAAGACTAACAAAGCAAGAGCAAACTTTAAATAACCACCCGAATACACTATACTCTATTTAAGAGACAAAATGGTTAGGACTAGCAGTCCAGACTAATTTGGCAACAAATAATCCAACACTCACTACACCTTTGCCTTGGTGACTCCTACAAGATCCACCAAGGATGATGAACAAAGGAGTTTGTCCTTGAGCTGGACACAGAACTAATAGGATTGAGTCAAACAGCATCAGCATTGAGGACCAGAAGAGAAGGGAGGAGGGAAGACGAGAAAGAGACTGAGCCCTTCGGGCTCTACAGTAAGCACAGAACATAGTTGACAGCGTTGACAACCACTCGCCTACAAATGGTAAATTTCATAGCTAAGGCTTATGACCACAGAACGGCTGAATGGTTTGACTATATGACATATCATATTTTCCACACAGGCATCTAGAATAAACCTGTATTAGAAATAAAAACAGTAAATTTGTCATGCAAAGACAGTTCTAAGACAATTCTCCTCGTTTCTGCTTTCTATCAAGTTGTCACCTGTAAGGATTGCTTATGTAGGAATTCTGGAGTTAGTCCTGCTGAGACAAGAGAAATAATAATGCCTGCCGATGATAGAATGCAGAAAGGCTGAGGTAGGGGCTCAGGCTTTCCTCCAAACATTAGCCATTTCTATTAAATTCGGGTACTCTTACTTCTCACAGACACTTTACCAGAGTGTGACCATTTATCCTTTTGCTCAACCCGACATTTTTATACACCTGAAGGATTTGTATTGACTAATGAGGATGAGACACCTCAAAACCAAGAATTACTGGCATGGCATTTTAAATTATATAACATGATTGCTTATAGGAAATATAGACCTTTTTATAGACTTATGATGCCTGCTGTGTCATGCAATTAAAAAGTTCCAGAAAAGCACTCTCAGCATGTCAGGTTCCTGAGGCTGATTTATAGGATTATGACTTTCTCCCTTTGTGATTCAATTAAAGCATTTTACACTGGGCTATTATAGGGCTTAGACTCTGATCAGAGTTTGGATGCTGAAATATTAGATTAGCATGTGAACTGATTATAAATAAATTGAATTTCTTGTTTGCAAGGGACTGTAATTAAAGCTGCAGTCATAAGAGGCAGCTGTCTAAAGACCTGTGCGATAGACATCAAAGATAAGAAAGGGAAAGACAATATGCAACTGATTATTGCAATCTATGGAGAGTTAAGTATTTTAATGGAGACCTAGCCATAAATGCTCTGGATTTTAGTCCAGCTGTTGAATCACTGCCATGATCTGGCCCACAGGGAGGACAAATTTCTCTCACCCATCAGGCCCATAGACAATCAGAACCAACCAAGTAAACACACAGAAACTTATATTGCTTACAAACTGTATGGCTGTGGCAGGCTTCTTGTTATCTACTTCTTCTATCTTAAATTAACCCATTTCTGTTAGTCTATACTTTGCCACATGGCTTGTGGCTTATCAGTGTCTTTACATGTTCTTTCTCATGGCAGTGGCTGGCAGTGTCTCTCTCTCAGCCTTCCACTTCCCAGAATTCTCCTCTCTTGTCCCACCTATACTTCCTGCCTGGCCACTGGCCAAACAGAATTTTATTTATACAGAGCGATATCCACAGCTCTTCCCCTTTTCTTTTCTTTTTTAAAAGGAAGGTTTTAACTTCTACATAATAAAATTACATATAACAAAACAATTATCAAGCAAGAATTATAGTTACAATATCTAGTCTATTTGTTTTGGCAAAATTAAACAAAATATTTTATCTATCCTATACTTGTGAGTCTAAGGTTTTTATATCTAACTTATCTTTTATCATAACTGAGGAAATTGTAACTATCTAGTCTTCAACCACATCAAAGACCTCAGAAGGATATAATATTACCTGAGAAATGGGAGAAGGATGCAAGTAACTTTCAGGAGTCTTGAAAGGTAGACAGAGACAGCTGGCAGCCTGGACAGTCACCTAATGTTCCTTTGTAAACTTGGGGCATTTGTCTTTAGCCCACAGGGCTAGAGTTTCTCGGTCACTTCTCTCAGTATCCTATAGAATTTCTGGCAGTTTCCTTTGTGAAGCAGGTACCTGAAGGACCATTTTGTCAAACAAAGTTTAGTGGTCACCTTTCTATGGGTCCTGCATGTCCAGTCGATCAAGCAGTCCAGGCAAGAACAGTTTCTTGCCCTAATGGCTATTTTTTGCCAAGGTGAAGATAAGATATGAAGTGTCTTCAATGCCCATCCTCCTCTCTGATGTAAATTGGTGTTGTCAGGAGCAGACATGTCTCATTGTCCAGAAAGTCTAAATTTTAAAAATATTTTAAATGCCTTATTCTGTAGGTCTTTGAAGTATTTGAAGATTACCTATCTATCTGAAATATCTCTATGTATACCTAGAAGACTTAACTAACATGGCTACGAGTATGATTATCATACATGATTAATTATTAATCTATTTTTAATTATCCATTACAATTTTAAATGAGCTATATAAACATAATACCTTAAACAAGAGTAGAAATATACACACAGTATAACAAAATTAACTTTAAGTTTGTATCAATAGACTAAAATCTATACCAATGTAAAACATTTTAAACAAGTTGTTGCTCTTTAGAAGTAAGTTTCTTAATCTGCCCTTTTTTCCTATTATATCTATATCATATCCCCTTTTCTTCTTTAGAAAGAGATCATATTTATAATCAACCCACTTTAAATAAAAATACTGTTCTTTTTTCTGTGCCACACCAGAGGGCTCTTCTGATTTGGGACACAAAAATCTCTTAACCTTTTCTTTTAGCAATATGTTTGGGTTTAGAGAAGGAGTGAGCCAATTCCATTTCCAAAGCCAGCTTGATAATTTTGGGAAATTGGGCGTTGTTTCTCTTACTGCTTCCTGCTGGAGGGGGCGCTATATCTTATGAGGACACAAAGAAAATTTTAGGATTATGGAGTAGTCTGTGAGTGTAAACCTCTGAGCCATTCTGGATGTTGGATCATCTGGGCCATGGTGTCATTGGAGACCATTCAGGTGGTCTTGTCTGATCAAACCTGATGTATGTTAATCTGGAACAAATCCATAGCCTCTGGCTTTCTGTGGAAATAAAAGCAGAGACTCTTTTCCAAAGCAACCTATCCTTATATCCAAATTTTGAAGTCAAGGTACCTTTAAAATTTACATATTTGTTTAACTCAACAGCTTTTATGATCAAATCGTTTTCTGCAGTTAAAAATCCCAAAGACAACACAAACCAGATTCTCTGTGTAATATCCATCTTTGTAAGACTGAAATGCCGCTGTGGCTGCTGGCTCTACCCACCTCAGCTTCCCAACATGGCAGTGGTACAGTTGACTGCCAGCTCTGGGTCTGGAGCCATGTGTACCATCAACTATCAGAAGCAGTTCTATCAAAGCAGTGCATAGCCCAGAAACTTTTTTTTTTTTTTTTTTTTTCCAAACTAGCCAAGGCTAAATCTACCACACAGCAGAGTAAAGTGCTGCTGGTAGACGCCTCATTCCCACCACACTTGAAGGTCAGACAAACACGCCAGGAACCTGCCATAGTAGCTCAAACTAGCAGGCTGCTGATAACTTGATAGAGACAACTAGGAAGCTGTTTTTAACTCCATTTTAGAATCTTTTTTTTTTTTTCAGGTTTTAGGTGGAAACTCTTGCCAACACGTTGGGCGCCATTTGTAGTTAGAGTTTTCCTACCTGGCCCACAGGCAGGACAAAACCTTCCTTTAAAAAAAAAAAAAGAAAAAGAAAGAAAAGGGGAAGTGCTGTGGATATTGCTCTGTATAAATAAAATGCTGTTTGGCCAGTGGCCAGGCAGGAAATATAGGCAGGACAAGAGAGAAGAGAATTCTGGGAAGTGGAAGGCTGGGTGGAGATGCTACCAGCAACAGCCATGACAAGGGAAATGTGAGGTACAGGTAAGCCACAAGCCACATGGCAAAGTATAGACTAATAGAAATGGATTAATTTAAGATAGAAGAACTAGATAACAAAAAGCTTGTCATACACTTTGTAAGCAATATAAGTTTCTGTGTGTTTACTTGGTTGGGTCTGAGCATGTATGGGCCTGGCAGGTGAGAAAGACTTGTCCTGACTCTGGGCCAGGTAGAAAAACTCCAACTACAATGATTGAAAAGAATTCCCATAACTTGCTGAAGATGATCAAGTAAGCTCTGCCTTCATGTCCTCTGAGATTTGAAAACAGACTGGCATGGTCTAGAAAGTACTATTCATTATTTGCCCATCTAAAAACACTATTAAAGGATAATGAATACTTTTCTTCACAAATAGCTTGAAACGAGTTTGAGATATCTTAAAATGAGCCAATGAAAGAGTTGTCAACATTAACATATGAGTGAAATATATTTTCTTTTGTTTTGACACCTGGTTTTATTTTGGATATGTGATCGTTAGGAAACTTAAGCCAAAACTGAATGATGTGAGCTGAGAAGTAAAACAATGAACAGTACCTTGTCTTTATGAGAGAAAGAGGGCAAAGGCAATCAAGCACAGAGAACAAATAAATCTTTAAATGATGCAGTAAAAGAAGGATAACTTAGAGGTAATGTGTTTGCCATGGCCCATAGAGATGTCAAGTTTCCAGCTGTGGAGATGGATATAAGTCTCCTTAATAGAAGAACATAATTTTGAAAGAATAGTGACCTGCACTCCTTACAAAAGTGACAAATGGATGATCGAGTGACAATGTAAATTCAACACTCTTCAGTGTTTGAGAATAGCATCAGCTAAGTGCATTTTCATTTGGAGGGAATATCTGAGTGTCTCATTTTCTCTCTTTGGGTTACTTAATAGCCCTCTGGTAGGTATTGTGACTACTAGTCTGACAACCCTCCCAATCTATTCTATCTTTAAGCAACATAATTTTCCAGAAACCCAGATTTTCAGCTATTTCCATGAGTGAGCACTTTTGAACTTCAATTTATCTGCAGGATAAAGTTCAGATGGATTACCTTGGTGTAAAGTGTTCTCATCAGTCTGGCCCTTGATCACCTTCCAGTTTCATTATGATGTGACACTCTGCCTCTCTAACATACTCCAGCCAACCTGAGTTACTTAAAATTCTTTTGTAGCCATACTGTTTTCTATTTCCATTCCTCAGTCAGTCTCAATAACCCCACTGTGCCAAGGAGACACCTGATAATTCTTAAATATTCTTTACCAATGAGTATTTTGATCTCCAATGTTATCTTTAGTTGTGTCTGTATACTTTCAGTAGATTACACCTTCAAAACAGAGAACTCTGTGCTCTTTGGTTTCAGGCATGCCTGTTGTTCACCTGTTTTAAGCTGGAAAGGTAATGAAGGCAGCATGACATTTGCCTTTTATATATAATTGTTATTGAAGTTGTATGTAAGTCCATACTACTTCAAATGTTTTAATTAATAAAAGCTGTGGGCAATATACTTTAACACATTTAGCAGACTACTTAATAGTGAAAAATTTAAAAATTCATGTCAATTTAGATTTTCCTCTTTAGTTATTTCTAGGTAGAAAGTAGAAAGCTGTATACATAAAGGACTTTTGAATGAAAACACTCTCCGTGTATTTAGTGAAACAATTATGTAAAAACAGAAGACATGCAGATGAGAAGGATTTCATATACAACAGAAATGCTGATTCCATCATTCTGAAGAAAGTTAAACATAATGTATCAAGAATGCTATACTACCACCATCAAAAAGAAGCTAGATCCATATACACAAATGTGGATATTGAAAAACAAAACAATGAATTGAAATTATAATAATCACAATGATGTCACAAAGAGATAAGATTTGCATATATTCTAGATGTATATATGTATCTAGACATGTGTATATTTGTTGGAGATGTTTCAAAGGTTGTTGAACCCAACGTGGTTTATCTGCAGAAGTGGGAAGTCACTTAGATTATAACCATGAACAGAAAGAGAAATTAGAAATGTCTCATGTTCTGAGCCTTAAAACAGCCAAGTTTGAACTACAGCATATATGTTCCCAAGCATAGACTGAAGTGTACAGTCTTAGCAGGGATATATGAGCATAGATAAAAAAAATGTGGTGTTTATTTAATTCTTCTAAGGGGTAGGTCTGCTTGAAGATAAAACTTTCCTGCGTTCTATTCACCATGGCCCTTTATCCATCCATACCACAGCTAAAAAGTATTTATTGTCATCATTCATCTTTAAGGTTGAAGTATCACTCACATAATTTTGAATATTAAATTCAAAGCATCTATTCTAATTAAGCTTTCAAAACTTGCAGGAATTTGCTGTTAAAAAATTCTATTGAAATTCAATGCAGAATCATAAGAAGGACATTCTCCCATACTTTGCTGTTATCTGAATTCTTGTGCACAGTAGGATGATAGAGCAATGACTATTTTTTTTTAGGATTGAATTTAATTTTTATTTATTATTATTGTAGGTCAGATCTTCTGCTGTGGCACACATGTGGAGATCATACAACAACTTGTGTGTAGAGTCGGTCTCTTCTCCCACTTCGTTTGTTTGTTTGAGACAAGATTATTCTGTGTATTAGTCCGGGCTGTCCTGGAACTTGCTTTGTAGACCAGGCTGGCCTCAAACTCAGGAAGATCCACCTGCCTCTGCCTCCCGAGTGCTGGGATCAAAGGCGTGCACCACCAACTCTACCACTGAGCAAAATCCCCAATCCTCTCTTCTTTCACTTCTATGTGTCTTCTCAAGTTGATCTCAGGTTTCCAGACTTTCCCTGTTTTTCAGTGTCAGATTGGGACTGCTGTAGCACCCACGAGACTGGATACTCACAGGTTTGCAGCCTCTCAGCGTTCTGGAATATGGTGTGATGAGATTTAGCCACTGTGTAAAAACTGTCCTGGCTCTTCCAGTGATTTACACTGGTGCATCTGGACCCAGGAACTTTTTTCCTAGAGACTTCATTTCTGTCGTAACCATGCAGTGCCTGGGCCACAGTAGAGACTTAATACACAGGGAAAGAAGAAGAAGGAAGATGGAGAAATAAGCAAATGGGCAAAGGATGGCATCTACCTGTCAAAATCCCAGGCCAAGAAAGTATCTGTCATTATTTTCCTGAAATTGGTGCCAGTTCGTCTTCCTTGACTGCAGGTGGATCAGCACAGTATGCCGCAACAGAAGGGATAGAGACATGTTATCATCTCAACAGACACAGAAAAGCCCAGACGGAGGTGACAATCACAGAAAACACAGCATTCAATGGAGCAGCTGAAGCCTCACCTGGTCTAAAGCTTGCTCAACAACAAAAAACTCATGGAACTAAAAAAAATAAATTCAATAAAGTGGTCAAATACAAAGTTGGAGTCCAAGAACCAGGGTCTTTCTATGCCTGAACAGCGAGCTGTTCAAAAGAAAGCTAAGAAAAGAATTTTATTCATAGCAGCAACAAAAATAATAACCATAGGCCGGCAAGATGGCTCAGCAGGTAAGACTCTTACCAAGCCATGACTATTTTTATTTTACAATTTCATGTCTTTTTTCATCAAATTAAAATAAAAATATGAATTCTTCTCAAGGAGAACTATCTATCTACTCTACTAGCCAACCGCTGCATTTCCCTTCTTCATGTGCCTGCTCCTTCCCTCCACTGTCTTCTTTGTGTCTTCCACCTCCCCTCTCTTATTTCCTTCTCTAGCACACTCAGGTTTTCTTTCTCTCCCTTTCCTCCTTCTCCTTCCCATCCCTTCCTCTCTCAGACTGGTAATTCTTCAATGACATGTTTTTGACTAATAACAGATTACTGTGGGAGGATCTCCTAGCCTGTACTGTGTTTGAAGATTGGAGGCTGTGTGGGTTGGTGTTTAACACCACATTGGCACTAAGGATAACTGAACACATCTGAGCAAGGCCAGCCTATGGACAGGACCTGTGATAACATTTATTCTCACAAATGTAGATGGAATAAGCAGTCCCAAATATTAATAAAGATATTTATAATGGTTTTGGTAATAAGCATATTTTAATAAAATACATTATTGAAAAAATGGACATTAGTAGCTGTAATATTCCAGTTCTTTGTCTAACAGCTTTGAACAGGATGTGCACAGTTAATGGAGGCTAAGGTAACTGATAGTCAGTTTCAAATTTATCATTTAAAATCTTCTTTGTACTCCTCTATCAATATAGAAAACTAGTTGTTGTAGTAACAAGATACAAATTTTCTTGCAAATATTGTTTCTAATTTTTTGCTACTATGAAAATTGGAAGACAACTTCATTTACTCACCTGCTGACAGATAATTAAGATTAATTTTAATAACTAATCAGTATTTGGTATTTTAATTTGAGGAAGTATATTTTCTATAAGTATTTTAAATAATTCTTAGGTGTAAAATAAATGAATTCTTTTTATTTCCATGTATGTAGTTATATATGTTTCTCTGCTAAATTAAAAAATAAATAGAAGTTAAAATTGATATTGTATCTCATCCCTGTCATAGAATATCTTATTCTTTCACAAATAACAAAAATTTACTGAAGAGAATGGGAGTCTATTTCATTTAAAATGTACTTCAAATAAAATTAATGTTCAGTAGTGTTCCAAAGTTCTTAAGTTATTGCATGATTTATTCCATTAATTACTGAGCATAATTGTTAAGATATCTCAATCTAGAAACAATCTACTAATGAATAGGGTTTTATAGTCACAGAATTTTTGAAAAAGTAAAATACATTTTGAATACAGATGTATGGGAACATAATCAAAGAATCAATCAAGCACAAGGATGCTGCATTAGAAATCAACTCTCCTCAAGTAGACTGCAACACAATTTCAAGAAGAATAAGGAAATATGTAAAACTGGTGGCTACCAAAGAGAAATGGTTTCATATATTTTTATAAATGATTGATGGTTGGTTTCCAGTCACTGTGGTATTTAGTTTCTGTGGGCTACATTTAAAAATAATCTTAATGGGTTTATTCTTGAATGTCAATATTTGCAGTCACTAGAAATTGTAGCCTTTGGTTTTTCCACTTATGATAAAATATTCAAATTTGTCAGTGTAGAAAAGGGAAATGAAATCTTTAAAGCTCTCTCTCTCTCTCTCTCTCTCTCTCTCTCTCTCTCTCTCTCTCTCTCTCCCCCCCCCCACTGGAGTAAAGCAAGATGGAATGGAGAGGACAGGGGAAAGGAGACAGAGGCATCTATAATATTTCAAAAATTCAAAAACATCCATTCAGACACTCTACTTTCATCTTAGCAAATGCAAGAATGCAAGGTATGATATCACAAAATATTTCTCTTTCATTTATTTTAAAAGCTGTTTTTTTTTTATTGAAATAGAATTACGTCATTTCCCCCCTCCTTTCTTCCATCCAGCCCCTGCCAAGTACCCTCCCTCTAGCTTATCTCAGATCCCCACAAAAATTTCAAGTTAATAGTTTCTTCTTCTTTGATATTATTGTTTTACACACACACACACACACACACACACACACACACACACACACACATACACACACACACATGAATGTATGTGTATGTGCAAGTATATAAATAAAACCTGCTGAGTCAGATTTTGTTGTTTGTATGTACATGGTTGAAGGGCTGACCACTTTGCATTGGACAACCAGTAAGGGAGTTCGTCCCTGAGTTAAACACATAAGCTTTCTTGTTGGACTATCTTTGGATTACCATGCCCCAAATAATGACATGGGTACTTATTTATTAATTATGAAAGCTTGGACTTTAGCTTAGGCTTCTTGCCAACTAGTTCTTATAACTTAATTAACCTATATTTCTAATTTATGTTCTACCAAATGGATCAGTTACCTCTCCTCAGTACAGCACATTTGATTAGCTGCGGGCAAAATTCTCATGCCTAGATTTCCCCTCCTCTTCCTCTTTCTCCCCACCTATGCTCTACTGCTATTGGCCATTCAGCTTTTTGTTACACCAATCACAGCAAACACATCCTCACACACTGTCCAAGTGTCCCACAACAATTAGTTGTCTACACTTCTTTGTCTAAGGGTGTGACCCTAAGAAAATATCTTCTTTTTGTGTTAATGTGATTATAGTTATTGTCATTGTCCAAATCTTGTTTATGCAGCCATTTCTAGAAAAGATTGTTTCAACACAGACTTCATAGTATTTTTGCTCTTACAATATTTTTTCCCCTCATCCAAAATATTACCTGGGCCATGATGTAGAGGCTGTGAAATAGACTGTATCCACTGGAGTTGTGCACTCCTTGATAGATTGATCTCTGCCTTGTAAAAACCTATCCAACTTCCCATGACTATTGAGGTCATGAACATTAAAAAAAGAATCTACTACTCCCACTCCAGTCTACCAAGACAGTTCCTTACTGCATTTTAAATTATATCCTTATACTCACAGCTGTAGCTACCAGCCTTCATTAAAGAAGTCTCTCTTTACAGCAAATACAGAGCGTCATGTTAACATTCCTCTTATAGGAAGCATTTTTTACATTATAGGACACCTCTAATCAATTGAAAATACACTGGATTTTTCTTCACATTTGAGGACATGTCCATCTAATGAGGACACACACAAGAATACAAAATTTGCATGCTGCTGTATGGGGTAGTATATAAGACAACAGTCTATAAGAAGAGGCTCTGTAGTTACATGATATGTGGCTGTCTTAGTTACTTTTCTATTGCTGTGAAAATACACCTTGACTGAGGCAACTTAGAGGAAAAAAAGAGTTTATTGGGGTTTACACTTTCAGATAGCTAGAGTCTAAGACCATCATGGTGGGGAGCATGGCAGTAGGCAGACAGGAATGGGACTGGAGCCATAGATGAAAGCTTACATCCTGATCCACAAGCACAAGAAGGCAAAAAGAGGTAAATGAGAATGGTGTGGACTTTCTGAAACCTAAAAAACCCACTCTTGCTGGCATAAATCCTCCAAAAAGAGCCACATGTCCTAATTCTTCCCAAACAGTTCCAACAACTGGGAAACAAGTACTCAAACACATGAGCCTGTGGGGCTGTCCTCATTCTACCATAAGAGATCTGTATGTCCTCTTCTCCCTACTTTGGATTTTCACGTAGCATTTTGGATACAGTGAAGAAAACGTCTGATTTGGGTGATGAGGTATTTCAAGTCTATCCTTGCTGTCATGATTACGAGAGAAAGGAAGATAATTGACATATATCCAAGTTGAGATTGTAACCATACATACCTCAAGTGAAGGAAACAAACTTTGAAATATGGAGGAAGTTGTATTTGCTAAACCAATTATTACATATTAAATACTATCTGTTTTCTTAATTTGTTCTTCTATAGTGCTCATATATAGAGCATTCATTTCTATGAAAGTCACTAACTGATCAAGTCCTCCATAACTCTTTGGAGAACTGTCAATGATTTCCACAGGAAAAGTATGGAAATTAATTTGGAATGGAGATACAGAATTTAGAATTTGCCCAAATGGTTTTTACTCTTGCTATAGTCCAACTTTTCCTCACTATGCTCCCTTATGTAAATTTTGGAATGGTAATATATATTCTGTGCCATTATATGTTGGAAGTGTGTGATCTGCTTTCTTATATTCATTATACAATGGATTACAGATAAGAGACTGCATGATTCTCAGAAGAAACTTTGAACTTCAGATTTCTAAATAGGTTTGAGACTATTACAGACTATGAGGACTTTGGAATTTGGAATGAAAGCATTTTTGCATTATAATATGTCTACAAGTTTTGGGGGACAGGGAATGAAATATGTTCATTTGAAATAAAATGGCTCTTGAAGGGAAGAACACTATTAAGAGGTGTGGCCTTGTTGGAATAAGTGTGGTTTGTTGGGGAAGTGTGGCACTGCAGCAGTGAGCTTTGAGGTCTTTTATCCTTAAGCTATCCCCAGTATTACAAGTCACTTCCTGTTTTTTGTTTGTTTGTTTGTTGTGTGTGTGTGTGGGGGGGATCAAGATGTAGAACTCAAGGTTGTTTCCAGGTTCTGGCTATTATAAACAATGCTGATATGAACATAGCTGAGCAAGTGCCCCTGTGGTATAGATTGAACATTCCTGGGGTACATCCCCAAGAGTGGAATAGCTGGGTCTTGGGGGAGATGGATTCCCAATTTTGTAAGAAAGCATCATAATGATTTCCAAAGTGGCTGTACAAGCTTGCATTCCCACCAGCAGTGGAGGAGAGTTCCCCTTGCTCTACATCCTCTCCAGTAAAAGCTGTCTTCTGTGTTTTTGATCTTAGTCATTCTAACAGGTGTAAGATGGTATCTCAGAGTTGTTTTGATTTCCATTTCCCTGATGATTAGGAATGTTGAGCAATTCCTTAAATGTCTTTCAGCCATTTTTTTCTTTATTATTATGTGTTTTAAATTTTATACATCAACCATGGGTTCCCCTGTCCTCCCCGTCCTGCCCCCACCCATACCTTCCCCCCAGCCCCTCCACTCCATTCCCATGTCCTCCAGGATCAAGGCACCCCTGAGGATTCATTTAAACCTGGTAGATTCAGGACAGGCAGGTCCTGTCACCTTCAAGACTGAGCAAAGTGTCCCTGTGTAAGCCCAAGGTTTCAAACAGCCAGCTCATGCACTAAGGACAGATCCTGGTTGAGCTGATTCCCCAGGGCAGAGTTTTCCCTGGAGGAGATGGGATTGGTGGGGGTGAGGGGGCTGAGTGGAAGGCAGGGTCGGGAGCAGGAGTGGAGAGGACAGGGGAATCCATGACTGATATATAAAATTAAATTATAATATAAAATAAAAAATGAATAGAAAAATAAAAATAAAAAAAAAGATATAGAACTCTCAGCTCCTTCTCCAGCACCTTGCCTGCCTGCATGCCACTGTGTCCTGCCATGATAATAATGGACTCTGAAATTGTTAGCTATCTAGGTCAACAGAAGTCTGAAAGGCTTTGAGATATGCATTAACAGGGGTGTAGCAGTTGGTGGAAATATCAGATTCTGCAATTTGGTAACCAATCTGTTACATGTTCTATGACATCCTTAACACACCCAATATTAAGTGTGTTCTTTCTGAAACAAGCATATTTTTGTTTTTCTTATGAAGAATTATACTATTCTTTTAATAAACCTCATTATGTTTTATCTCTTATGAACACCTTTATGATCCATCTCCCTGCATGATGAAGAAGTTTTGTCATAAATAGCTCAGTGTGATTTTAGTATTGTTTCCATATTGAATTTGGTACAGTCTTGCACATCTCTTAGTGCAGATAAATTCTAAATGGTCTTATTAATAGAAAACATGGTGCCAGGTATAGGGGTGAAAAACTGAGAGATCAGAGATATAGCAACAGCCACATGCTAGCCTCACCTCACCAACTCCACAGTTTTCAAAAGTGAGGTACTTCCTGTCTACCCATGCCTATATGCCTTGCTGTTCCACCATCTGATTTGTTCTCTCTGTCCAGCTATTTCACTTTCTCTTCATGCCCAGCTCTGTCACTTCCTGTCTGTCTGTACAGACCTTCAGACCTCCGTGGTTAACTAGTGTTGGAATTTAAGGCATGTGCCACCACTCCTTGCTCTGTTCCCAGTGTGGTCTTGAACTCACATAGATCCAGACAGATCTCTGCCTCCCAAGTGAGAGGATTAAAGGTGTGTGCTAACATTATATTACTTTTGTATTTATTTATAATGGCTGGCTTTTTCCTCTGATCTCCAGTCAAGCTTTATTTATTAGAGCACAAATAAAATATCACCACACCTTAGTCTCATTGAAAGCACTGCCACACCTATATTCTCATACTACCTTTAATCTGGGCAACCTGCAGTTAGGTGACTGGATTTGGGTTTTAGTAACATAAAATTATGATGAGATTGTAATCATGTATTCAGGAATATATATGTATGTATGAATGTATATATATATATATATGTATAGGTGCTTAAGTGTAGCTAACAGCAATTAATGAAAAAAGTTATATGTTGTGTGATATTTTGTTTGTATTCTGACAAATAAAGATTTCCTGGAGATCAGAGGACAGAGAGCTAGCTGCTAGTTAACCATAGAGGCCAGGCAGTAATAGCACACACCATTAATCCCAGCACTTGGGAGGAGGATGCAGAAAGATCAAGGGTTCAAAGCCACTCTGGGCTATATTAGATTGAACAGTCTAAAATAGAAACAGAGCACTGGTGGGCACACACCTTTAATTGCAGCATTGGAGGGGATCATGCCTTTAATCCCAGCACATGGGAGGCTCAAGCCTTTGATTCTAGCACTTGGGGGCATCACACCTTTAATCTAAGCATGAGGGAGATGGATGCAGGAGTATAAGGCAGGTGGAGAAAGAATCTTGTACCCATTCTGTCTGAGGATTCATGGAGATAGGAACTCCCCACACCCATTTAAGTCTGAGGATTTCATAGATGTTAGAAGCCACATCTAGTGGCTGGCTGCTCTGTTTCTCTGATCTTTCAGCTTTCACCCTAATATCCGATTCTGGGTTTTAGTTGTTGATGTAGTTGTTAACTTATTAGGATCACACTTCATCTATGAACTTGAAAGAGAGTAAGGACAGATATATGGGAGGGTTTGGAGGGAGGAAAGGGAAGGGATAAATGATGTAATTATAATCTCCAAAATAATAAAGAAATACATTTTTTAATTATGATGAGATTTCCTGAGAACTGTCAAAGTTGTATTGCTGAAATTAAACCCTTTTTAGACATTTAAAAATCATTTGTTGTCTAGGTGAAAGGTATTGGTGATTATTTCTCTACTGTTTGACTTTAATATAAATCATAATCAGAGCCAACTAACTCAGAAACTAACTGAAAACAGTAGCATATAATGCCTGAGGATGCTTAGAAGGATCCAAGCCCACACATAGAGAAGACAACCTGCCTGCACTTGATAGACTCAACTGGCTGACTGTGTATTGATTTCACCTCAAGGTTTGACAGTTTAGTTCTTTCATGGGTGATGTGATGTCATATCCTTTTATTTGTGGTGTTGTTGCATGGATGTTGTGTCTTTTTTGATGTTTGGAGAGCAGATACTGAGGGGTGTATGGGTATATGGAATTTGTTATCCAGTTGATATGAAGCAGAGGTGGTAGACCAAATCCTTTTGTGTAGATGTAACTGGCTTGTTAAATAAGAAACACAGAAACAATTGCAGAGTTAAAAACCATGAGGTCAGAGCAAGAGCGGAAAACCTTATCCTTCACTGCTTCTGCTGTTCTTCCTCTCCACCAGAGACCTACTTCTGTGTGTCCTGTCTGTTTATACACTTTCTGTTCTGTTTTCTCATTGGTTGTAAACCCAGCCACATGACCTCCTCGTCACTGCCTGTTTGTACAGACCTCCAGGTCTTCTATGGTTGGTATTGAGATTAAAGGTGTGTGTCAGAGTGCCTGGGTTATAGTCAGAGAGGCAACTGCACCTGTGTCCCACCGCTGGACACAGGTCACTCCTGGAGGACCTGACCAACTTGGCCCCAGTTGCCTGCTAGTCAGCGGTCCCTGCAGGAAGGCTCCCCTTTTCCAAGACTGTAGGTAGACACTGCAGTCTCCACACCCTGACCCCACACCCATTTGCCTGAGACCCCAGCCACTTCCTGAGACTCAGAGACCAGCCACCAGCTTCCATCCACCTTGGAACTCCCATCTGGACCAGAGACCAGAGGAATTCCCATATGGACAAGAGGAGCTCCCATCTGGACAAAATAAGGAGACATCAGGGACTTCCCGAGACTCAGAGTCCAGTCCCCAAGCTCCTATCCGGCCAGCACTCTCATCTGGACCAGTGCTCCCATCTGCCCCAGAGCTTCCATCTGGACCAGAGACAGGCTTCCTAAATCTGTCAACTCTCTCTGGACCAAGTACACTGATAAGACAAAGAACGAACGCAAGAGGAGATGGGCAGACATCAAGGCAGAAGTACATACAACAAAATAAAGAGCAATACAGCACCACCAGAACGTAGCCCTTCTCCAACAGCTAGACCTGAACATCATGGAATGGAAGAAGAACAAGAAAATAACCTTATAAGTAACATCATGAAAAGGCTAGAGCCTTATATAGAAGAAATCAAAAATAAAGTAGAGGAACAGACAAACAAAAAATGGGAAGAACACTATAAAAAACTAGAGGAAACGACAATTAAAGCAGAAGAAAACAATAAATCCTTGAATGAAAATCATGAAAAAGCAAGGGAGACAATCCAAGACCTGAAGAGGGAAATAGAAAAAAAATGAAGAAGACACTAGCCGAAGGAATGTTGGAAATAGAAAATCGGAGTAAACAAGCAGGAACTTCAGAGGCAAGTATAACCAACAGAATGCAAGAGATGGAAGACAGGATCTCTGGTGTTGAAGATACGGTAGAAGAAATAGATTCATCAGTCAAAGAAAACACTAAAACCATGAAGTCATGACCCAAAATGTCCAAGAAATTTGGGACACCATGAAAAGACCAAACCTACAAATAATAGGGATAGAGGAAGGAGATGAATACCAACTCAAAGGCACAGAAAATATATTTAACAAGATCATAGAAGAAAACTTTCCCAACTTAAAGAAGGAAATGCCTATGAAGAAACAAGAAGCCTATAGAACACCAATCCGACTAGACCCCCCAAAAATGTCCCCCTGCCACATAATAATTAAACAACTAAACATACAGAATAAAGAAAGAATATTAAGGGCAGCAAAGGAAAAAGGCCAAGTGACTTATAAAGGCAAACCCATCAGAATAACACCCAACTTCTCAATGGAGACTTTGAAAGCCAGAAGGACCTGGACAGATATAATGTAGACACTAAGAGACCATGGATGCCAGCCTAGAACAATATACCCAGCAAAACTTTCAGTCATCATGGATGGAGTGAACAAGACCTTCCAAGACAAAACCAGATTTAAACAATACTTATCCACAAATCCAGCCCTACAGAAAGCACTAGAAGGAAAATTCCAACCTAAGGAAGGCAGATACACCCATGAAAACAAAGGCAATAGATAATACCACAGCAGTAAACCCCAAAGAAGAGAAGTACACACACACTACCACCAAAAAATAAAAATAACAACAGGAACAAATAATCACTGGTCATTAATATCCCTTAATATCAATGGACTTAATTCACCTATAAAAAGACACAGACTAACAGAATGGATATGAAAACAGAACCCATCTTTCTGCTGCATACAAGAAACACACCTCAAGTTCAAACACAGACACCTCCTAAGAATAAAAGGCTGGGAAAAGACATTCTAATCAAATGGTTTTAAGAAGCAAGCTGGTGTAGCCATCCTAAAATCCAGCAAAATAGACTTCAAACTAAAATCAGTCCAACAAGATGATGAAGGACATTACATACTCATCACAGGAAAGATCCACCAAGATGAAATTTCAATTCTGAACATTCATGCCCCAAACACAAGGGCACCCACATATGTAAAAGAAACATTACTAAAGCTTAAATCACATATAAAACCCCACACATTAATAGTGGGAGACTTCAACACCCCACTTTCACCTCTGTACAGATCAGCCAAATTGAAACTTAACAGAGACATAATGGACTTAACTAATGTTATGGCACAAATGGACTTAATCGATATCTACAGAACATTCCATCCAAACAAAAAAGAATATACCTTCTTCTCAGCACCCCATGGAACATTCTCTAAAATTGACCACATACTTGGCCACAAAGCAAATCTCAACAGATACAAAACAATTGGAATAATCTCCTGTGTTCTATCAGACCACCATGGTTTAAAGTTAGATTTCAACAACAGAAAAAACTACAGAAATCATACAATTTCATGGAAACTCAACAATGCTCAACTGAATCACCAATGGGTTAAGGAAGAAATAAAGAAAGAAATTAAAGACTTCCTAGAGATAAATGAAAATGAATACACCACATACCCAAACTGATGGGATACGATGAAAGCAGTGCTAAGAGGGAAATTCAAAGCACTGAATGCCCACATAAAGAAGCTGGAGAAATCTCATGCTAGTGACTTGACAGCACACCTAAAAGCCCTTGAACAGGAAGAAGCGAAGTCTCCCAGGAGGAACAGACGCCAGGAAATTATCAAATTGAGAGCTGAAATCAATAAAATTGAAACAAAGAGAACAATACAAAGGATTAATGAAACAAAGAGTTGGTTCTTTGAGAAGATCAACAAGATAGAGAAGTCCTTATCCAAACTAACCAAAAGACAGAGGGAGAGCATCCAAATTAACAAAATCAGAAATGAAAAGGGGGACATAACAACAGACATTGAGGAAATCCAGGGAATCATCAGGTCATACTTCAAAAACCTCTAATCCACAAAACTGGTAAATCTAAAAGAAATGGATAATTTTCTGGATAGTTACCACATACCTAAGTTAAATCAAGACCAGATAAACCATCTAAATAGTCCAATAACCCCTAAGGAAATAGAATCAGTCATTAAAATCTCCCAACCAAAAAAATCCCAGGACCAGATGGTTTCACTGCAGAATTCTACCAGATTTTCAAAGAAGACTTAATACCAATACTCTTTAAATTGTTCCACACAATAGAAGCAAAAGGTATATTACCAAACTCCTTCTATGAGGCTACAATTACCCTGATTCCCAAACCAAACAAAGATGCAACAAAGAAAGAGAACTACAGACCAATCACCCTCATGAACATTGATGCAAAAATACTCAATAAAATTCTGGCAAACAGACTCCAAGAACACATCAAAACAATTATCCACCATGATCAAGTAGGCTTCATCCCAGAGAAGCAAGGGTGGTTCAACATATGAAAGTCCATCAATGTAATACTCCATATAAACAAACTCAAGGAAAAAAACCACATGATCATCTCACTAGATGCAGAAAAGGCATTTGACAAAATCCAATACCCCTTAATGATAAAGGTCTTGGAGCGATCAGGAATACAGGGACATATCTAAACATAGTAAAGGTAATCTATATCAAGCCAACAGCCAACATCAAATTAAATGGAGAGAAACTCAAAGCAATACCACTAAAATCAGGAACAAGGCAAGGCTGTCCCCTCTCCCCCTACTTATTCAATATAGTACTTGAAGTTCTAGCCAGAGCTATAAGGCAACATAAAGAGATTAAAGGGATACAAACTGGAAAGGAAGAAGTCAAGCTTTCCCTATTTGCAGATGACATGTTAGTATACATGAGTGACCCCAAAAGTTCAAGCAAGGAACTGATGCAGCTAATAAAAACCTCCAGCAACATTGCAGGATAAAAGATCAACTCAAAAAAATCAGTAGCCCTTCTACATACAGTAGACAAACAGGCTGAGAAGGAAATCAGAGATACATCACCCTCTACAATAGCCACAAATTTTATAAAATACCTTGGGGTTACTCCAACTAAGCATGTGAAGGACCTATATGACAAGAACTTTAAGACCCTGAAAAAAGAAATTGAAGAAGATGTCAGAAAATGGAAAGATCTCCCATGCTCATGGATAGGCAGGATTAACACAGTAAAAATGGCGATCTTACCAAAAGCAATCTACAGATTCAATGCAATTCCCATCAAATTACCAACACAATTTTTCACAGATCTGGAAAGAATAATACTCAACTTCATATGGAAAAACAAAAAACCCAGGATAGCCAAAAGAATCCTTTACAATAAAACAACATCTGAAGGCATCACAATCCCCGACCTCAAGCTCTACTATAGAGCTACTGGAATAAAAACAGCTTGGTACTGGCATAAAAACTGACATGTGGACCAATGGAATCGAATTGAAGACCCTGACATTAATCCACACACCTATGAACATATAATTTTTGACAAATTGTACAAAAAAAAAAGAAAGCATCTTCAACAAATGGTGCTGGCATAACTGGATGTCAACTGGAAGGCTGCAAATAGATCCACATCTGTCACTGTGCACAAAACTTAAATCCAAGTGGATCAAAGACCTCAACATAAATCCAGCTACTCTGAACCTGATAGTAGAGAAAGTAGGAAGTACTCTTGAATGCATTGGCACTGGAGATCACTTTCTAAATATAACACCAGTAGCACAGACACTGAAAGAAACAATCAATCAATGGGACCTGTTGAAACTGAGAATCTTTTGTAGAGCAAAGAACACGTTCAACAAGACAAAGCAACAGCCTACAGAATGGTAAAAGGTCTTCACCAACCCCACATCTGACAGAGGGTTGATATCCAGAATATATAAAAAACTCAAGAAATTAGACATGAACAGTCCAATTAAGAAATGGGCTATAGAACTAAACAGAGAATTCTCCACAGAGGAAGTTCAAATGGCTGAAAGACATTTGAGGAATTGCTCAACATCCCTAATTATCCAGGAAATGCAAATCAAAACAACTCTGAGATACCACCTTACACCTTTCAGAAGGGCTAAGATCAAAAGCACAGAAGACAGCATATGCTGGAGAGGATGTGGAGCAAAGGGAACTCTCCTCCACTGCTGGTGGGAATGCAAGCTTGTACAGCGACTTTGGAAATCAATATGGTGTTACCTTAGAAAATTGGGAATCCATCTCCCCCAAGACCCAGATATAGCACTCTTGGGCATATACCCAAGGTATGCTCAATCATACCACAAGGGCATTTGCTCAGCTATGTTCATATCAGCTTTGCTTGTAATAGCCAGAACCTGGAAACAACCTAGATGCCCTTCAACTGAAGAATGGATAAAGAAAATATGGTACATATTCACAATGGAGTACTACCCAGCAGAGAAAAACAATGACATCATGAGGTTTGCAGGCAAATGGATGGATCTAAAAAAAATCATCCTGAGTGAGGTAACCCAGACTCACAAGGACAAACATGGTATGTACTCACTCATAGTAGGATACTAGATGTAAAACAAAGATGACTAGACTGCTACACAACTCCAGGGAGGCTACCTCAAAAATGGGACCCTAGGAAAGACCCAAGGATCATGCAATGACAGAGAAATGGATGAGATCTACATGAACGACCTGGATGACAGTGGGAGTAATGAAGGGCAATATTTGAGGGAAAGAAAGCTTAGGGGAGCAGGAGATCCCAGCTGGATCAAGAACAGAAAGGGAGAATGAGGAATAATAGGCCATGATAAATGAAGACCACATGAGACCAGGAATAGTCAGAATGCTAGAGAGGTCCCCAGAAATCCACAATGATATATCCTCTGTAGACTGCTGGCAATGGTCGAGAGAAAGCCTGATCTGACCTAGTCTGGTGATCAGATGGCCAAACACCCTAACAGTAATGCTGGAACTCTCATCCAAGAACAGATGGAAGTGGATGCAGAGATCCTCAGCCAGGCCCCAGGTTGAGCTCTAGTTGTCCAACTGTCGAGAAAGAGGAGGATCTGCAAGAGCATGAATTGTTGAATCCAAGATTGCAAAAAGCACAGGGACAAATATCCAAACAAATGGAAGCACATGAATTATGAACCAAAGGCTGTGGAGCCCCCAGCTGGATCAGGCCCTCTGGATAAGTGAGACCATTGAATAGCTTGATCTGTTTGGGAGGCATCCAGTCTGTGGGACCAGGATCTGTCCTTAGTGCATAAGCTGGCTGTTTGAAACCTTGGACTTACACAGGGACACTTTGCTCAGTCTGGAAGGAGGTGACAGGACCTGCCTGTCCTGAATCTACCAGGTTTAAATGAATCCCCAGGGGTGCCTTGATCCTGGAGGACATGGGAATGGAGGGGAGGGTGTGGGTGGGAGGGGGAGGACAGGGGAACCCATGGCTGATGTATAAAATTTAAAACACATAATAATAAAGAAAAAAATTGTTTATTAAAAGAAAAGCTGTATAACTTTGAGCCAAAAAAAAAAAAGGTGTTTGTCTGCCAAGCTGTTGGTGTCCTTGAACACACAGAGATCTACCTACCTCTGCCTCCCAAGTGCTGGGATTAAAGGCATGCGCCACTACCTCTGGCTTCTGCTCTGGCTTGCTCTGACCTCAAGGCAACTTTATTAACATACAAATAAAATCACATTTCAATACAAATATAATATCACTATATTTCCCCTTTTCTATTTTAATAAAAAGAAAAAAAGGAAAAAGGTTACTAATATAAGAAAAACTATATACAAAAGTATAATAACTATATATACCATATATACAAACAATAAATACCTAAACAATGTCTAGTCCATTTGCACTTGACAAATTCAGAGAAAATAATTCCATTATCTATCCTATTTTGGCAAGTCCAAAATGTACCTGATTCACTTTCTATCCTAACTTATATAGCTAACGGAACTGTCTTAGAACGTCTTTCAAATTTATACACTTACAGCTCTTAGTGAGTTTTTCTGAAATCCTTAACAAAGATAATTATAACTATAACTAACTGATCTTCAACTCCCTCTGAGACCCAAGAAGGAAATAATACTACCTGATAAAAAATAAAAACAGGAAGTGCATCCATTCAGCTTCAAAAAAAAAAAAAATGTGAGTTGACTGAAACAGCCAGCTGCCTGGACAGTCACCTGAGGTTTCTCCACAGTGTTGGGGCATCATCTTCAGCCTATGGGCTTAGCATATCTGACAGACTCTTTTGTGAACTAGGATGTATACAAGGTCAACAGTTTGCCCTCACATTTGGTGAGAGCAGTCCATGTACCAGAAACACCTGAATTCCATTAGTGTCATGTCATGATTCAGGATTTTAAATTCTGGAAATTATTGATGATTTGCTTCAATTCAGCTGTTCATTTTTCTTGGCTGTGTATCTGTGACTTCATCTCAGCATCCCGTTCTCCACATCCCTCTATTAAATGCCAGTCTACTATTGAGAGGGGTGAGCTTAGTTATTCTTCAAGAATAACTGTTTCCTCTGCTGTTCCATTGCACATCAGAAGCCATTGGCCCACTCCCTGTTCAGCTGCCTTTGAAGAAAAGGGCACGGTACCTTTTACAGATTGCAAAGGTACTCACTTCAGGCATGGTGCCATATTGTCCTGGCTTCAGAAGATGCCTTTTGTTAAAGCCACAATCACACTTGTTTTGGCAAGAATCGGTAGTCCTTTGTTTCATGTCCTGTCTGTCCTGTTTGTCAGCAGTTGATTCGAGGATACTTTGTTGTCCAGTGGCTAACTTTTGTCACAATGAAAGTTAACTCCATATGCAGTTTCTTCAATGCCCATACTTTCTCTGAAGTAGATTGGTACTGCCAGGAGCCGACATGTCTCATAGTCATAGCAAAAAAGAAAAATTCCTCAGTTATTAAAACATTTTAAATGCCATATTCTGTAGATCTCTGAAGGGTTTGAAGATGACCTGTCTATCTAAAATATATCTTTTGATCTTGAAAACACACCTAATATTACTACAATATCAACTGTAATGTTTAACCACTATCTTTCATTTCTATATATCCTGATAGTTGGTAATACTAACATTCAAGGATTAGCAAATTGCATTACATTGTTAAATGAATGGTATAAATTCAATATCTTGAGCAAGATTAGAAATGTGTATATGGCATATTCTAAAAATCTTAATCTCAATAATAATAATAATTTGTATACAATATAAAACAGTCCAATCCAATGTAAAGAATTTAAAACTAGTAATTGTCTCTTTTTTCTTTTTTTTCCTTTTTTTTTTAAACAAGCACCTTTTGCCTAGCCCTTTTTCTAATCCTTAACAACAACTTGTAACCAACCCTCCTAAACAATGAAAAAGATCCCAGACCCAATACCCATAAAAAGACCAAAAAACCACCCACCCCACACCACCCCTTTGGGAATGTGGGCATCGTATTCTTAAAATTGCTTCCTGCTGGGTATGGGCAAAGTTGTCTTTATTCTGAAAAGAAAAATTTTGGGTTAATTGACAAATTCTAGGAAAGGTAACTATATTCTTTGTTATCCATAATGCCAAAGTTCAGGGTTTATCTCAAGTCCTTATTCAAGTAGTCTTTGAAACTGGATCATCTCAGCTAGCCATCTTAGAATTGCTCTAAGCACTTTGTAGTCCAAAGCTGATCTGTAGATGATGTTTGTTAGCTTAGTGATCTTATTTTCCAGGTGGAATTGTTGTTGTGGGGTCCCATCTTCTTCCTGGAGATTTCAGTTGATGTTAGGCCTGGCTGTGATTTCCTGCAGAAAACCGAAAAGAGACTCGAACACAAAGACATGTATAGGCAGCTAATTGAAGCCTTTTCTCTAGAATTAATTAGTACTCTATATGACCATTATTATGTTAACAAAGTTATATATATATATATATCTTGTAAATTTTGATATAAAATTCATACTTTAAGAAAAGTTTAAGATCAGAATAGAATCCAAGAATTGAGATTAGTAATAGAATAGTCCCTTAATTAATTTGGTTTTTCTTCTGTCCCATGTCAGAAGATGGCTCTTTCTTCTGGTATGATACAGGAAGTTTTCATTTTCCTTTTAACAACATGCTTGAGTTTAAAGGAGGAGAGAGCCATTCTCAAACTCCAAAGTCAGCTTTAAACTTTAATTGAACTGGGACTACAAGAAGACCAATAGTATTAATTTTTTAGAGAAGAGCAGAAACAAACATTTAGGAGGATTTGTGAAATTTTGTAGATGATATACCAATAGGCCATTTTACTCTTTTTCCTGGGACAGATGATTTGTCCTTTTTCTTCAGTTGTCTCATTTGTCCAGTGTTCTTCAGATTCCTTAGCCTTCATTCTCCTAAAAGACAAAAACAAAAACCCTTCCCCAAGACTAATTTTGGGGAGGTTCCCTTTTGGCAAGGTACATCTGATTAAATGAAAAGGCCTGTATTAATGGTATAAGTGAGTTTAAATTGGATGGTCATGTTGGTTGATGAACTATCACCTCCCCTAATTAAGAGGTCTCTCTTGTTCAAATCGAACCTTTATCAATTTTGATGGCACCCACAGCTTATCTTCTCCTGCAGAAACAAAAGCAAAACCTCGTCCCCAATGTAACACATACCCTGGTTTCCATTCTGAGGTCAGCACATCCTTGAAGTATATAGGCTGATTTAATTCTGTAGTTTTTTCTATTAACCAATGTCTCTCTGCAGCTATTGTTCCTTTCTCATTAGCATTGAGAAAGTTCAAAGTTAATAGAGCATTGTGCAGTCTATTTCTGGGGGTTTTTGTTACCTCTTTCTGTTTATTTATCATGTCCTTTAGAGTTCTGTTGGGTCTTTCCATAACTGCTTGGTCTGTAGGATTATGTGGTATACCTGTAATATACTTTCTATTATAATAAGCAAAAAACTGTTTCATTTTAATAGAGACACATGCTGGAGCATAGTCAGTTTTAATTTGTGCAGGTATACCCATGATGACCATAACTTCTAGCAAATGAGTGATTACAGAATCAGCTTTTTCAGAACTCCAAGCAGTCGCCCATTGAAATGCTGAATAAGTATCAATGGTATGGTGTACATATTTCAGTTTTCCAAATTCTGCAAAGTGAAACACATCCATCTGCCAGATTTCATTCCTCTGAGTACCCTTTGGGTTACTTTCTGCTCGTAATGTTGTCTGATTATAGAAGGAACAAGTAGGACATTTCTTTACAATTTGGTCTTTGATGTGGTTGAAGACTAGATAGTTATAATTTCCTCAGTTATGATAAAAGATAAAAAAACCTTAGACTCACAAATATAGGATAGATAAAATATTTGTTTAATTTTGCCAAAACAAGTAGACTAGATATTGTAACTATAATTCTTGCTTGATAATTATTTTGTTATATGTAATTTTATTATGTAAAAATTAAAACCTTCCTTTAAAAAAAAAAAGAAAAGGGGAAGTGCTGTGGATATCGCTCTGTATAAATAAAATGCTGTTTGGCCAGTGGCCAGGCAGGAAGTATAGGCAGGACAAGAGAGAAGAGAATTGTGGGAAGCCGAAGGCGGAGGAGAGACTGTGAGACACTGCCAGCCGCCACCATGAGAAAGAACATGTAAAGACACTGGTAAGCCACAAGCCATGTGGCAAAATATAGACTAACAGAAATGGGTTAATTTAAGATAAAAGAAGTAGATAACAAAAAGCCTGCCACGGCCACACAGTTTGTAAGCAATATAAGTTTCTGTTTGTTTACTTAATTGGTTCTGAGTGTCTTTGGGCCTGGTGGATGAGAGAGATTTGTCCTGACTGTGGGCCAGGCAGGAAAACTCTAACTACACTTTTGCCAACTCTGAGTCCTAGAAGGGCATTTGGCCGTTAGGGCAATAGAAAAATGGTGCATTTGATCATGTACTTAGCAAATCTGTGTGCACCAAGAGTGAATTGTTAGGAACATATAGAAAGGGATTCTGTGAAATGCTGAATTTTAATTTTATTTTAAATCACGATTCTGCTCTGTTGCATGTGTAAATAAATTAAAGAGGCAATAAACCCCAGTAAATAATATGAAGAATGTGATTGGCCTTTTGGAAAGGTGACAATATGGGAATGGCAATCAGGTATCTAAATTTTTTTCTGGCACAAAGAAATCTCTCTTGCTAAGTAGTTGGTGAATCTTCAAATGCAAAATCAGTAATTCACAAGAGACCACTCCCATGACCAACTGGGATGAGGAGGGTTTTATGTGTGGGCATGTGGGATGAAGTCATGAAAAACTATCAACTAAATGCAGGCTTATTAAAGAATCTCCAGTGTGTATGGAGAACAATTGGGAATATGATGGACAAACCAAGGGAGAGTTTTAAATTTTCCTTAATTTGAAAATATTTCAGACAAGCTTCCTTTCCTTTATTGTATACTGAATCTGATTCTTCATCTCTAGGAGTTATAGCTTTTTATTGTTTTATTTTTTAATTTTTTTTTGAAGGGGCTCCATAGCAATTTCTGGATGACTACACAAATTTGCTTTCCCATCAACAGTGCTTCCTTGTCTTGCTTTATACTCTCCAGCACATGCTTCTTTGGCTTCCATTTTTATTGAAAATAGATTTTTTTCATGCAATGTGTTCTGATTATGGTTTCCCCTCCCTCAACTCCTCCCAGATCCTCCCCTTTTCCCACCCACCAAAAACACATTCTTTCTTCTCTGTCTAATTATAATACAAATGGACATAATAATAAAATAAGATAAAGCAAAACAAACCAAAATAGGACATAACAAAGAAAAGAATAGCCAAGGAAAATTTTCAAGATATACATATAGACACAGTGACACACATGTTCAGACACACAGAAAACTCATTAAAAACAGAAAACTAGACAACATAATATATAAGAAAAGGACCTGTAAAGGTTAAAAACAAAAAAAGAAATTCAGTTTCTCCAACAAAGACAATAAATGACCTGAAAACTACAACATTCTTAATCTGACTTGATGATAAGAGATCCATAAACTACAAATTCTTAGTGTAAAGGAAATGGTCATTTCCACTAACTGGCATAAATTCCTCTCCAGGGCAAATTCATGATGCTTTGTGGTCATTGTCAACTTGACGGAATGATCTGGGTGATGGGAATGGGGGGTGGGGGTGCCTCTAGGGGATTATATTCAATATATATGAATAATACATATTATACACTGTGATCTTTTACAGTAACAGAATGGCAAATTTAGTGATTCCCTCCTCCCCACCCCCAAGTGTCAAGTTCATTTCTTCCTTTTTTTTTTTTTTTTACATTTCAAACACTGTTTCCCATCCCTGCATTCTTCATAATACTATATCACTTCTCCTTTCTCCCAGATCAACTGCCCCTTTGATTCCTCTTCAAAATTAAGGTAGGAGTTACCATTGCCTGAGTAGGGGTCCCTAAGTGTATAAACTGGAGAAGGGGGCTGAACTGTAGCATTTGTCTCTCCCCGCTTCTTCAGTCCTGGTGCAATATAATAATCAGCTCCCCTGAACTCCTTCTATTGTAAATGTCCCACCATGAGAGACTGTAACCAGGAACTACAGTCTAATTAAAACCTTTCTCTTATAAGTTGTTTTGGTCAGAATATTTCACTCAGTAGCAGAGAACAAGACTAAGGCAAATCCCCTCACGTCGTTTTCAAATACGTGCCTAATCTATGTTGCAGTAGTTCAAAATCATTGGAATAAAAATGGGATAATGAAGGAGAAAACAGTAAACCCAGGCTGAGTTCTGGTCCTCCTGCGGCATATTTTTCATTGCCAGGACTTTGTATCAGGGAGCTGGTTAGGAGGGATGAGGACTGCAAGGTTTTGTCCTCTAGATTTTCTTCTGTATTTATGACTTAAAGGTTTAAAAAGGGGGCATATTCTTCACAAACTTGTCTTAGTACTGTTTTTAGGTGAAATTAGTTACAATCATTATGTAATTAATCTTTATTGTCAGAAAGCAGGTTCATCTAAGATCATGTGCCGCCTACAGATTTACCCAGAGTAAATTTACCTGTTCATGTCAAAAGAAAGTCTAAGTATTTTTTCAACATTTCCAGTTAAGGGGAAACAAGTGTGACACCAGCCTGCTATATTGAGTCTTAATTCCCCACTGATTTCTCGTGATTCTTTTCCTTTTAAAAAAAATTTCACATTTAAATTTCCATACTTGAAGGCTTTGAAACATGGCCCTATATATTTGAAATCTCCATTCAAGATCACATTAGTCAAGATACTGGTCTGTAATTGATATTCACACAGTGACATAAGTGCCAGATAAGAGGTGAATTCGATTCACTGATACAATTTTTATAAGTTATTAAATATTAGAAGGTGAGATATTCATGTACTTAAGTAATGGTTGGCTTTCCATGATGTAGAAGTAATGAAACTTCAGCTCTAAACTGGTGCCAACCAATAGAAACATCTTCTCCTCTCCCAGTTACCACCCTCTGGCAAAGATCACAGTGGGTATGTAGAATGGAATGCTATGACAGTAGCAGCCAGAGCAGCAGTTTGTATGTGGAAGCAATCCTGTATAGAAGGAAGAACACTCAGGTGGGCTACATGTTCCAGGCCTTGAGAAGTCTGCATGGAAGTAGTTATAGCAGGGACTTTATATTTTCTTAAAGTTTTCAATTAATGTAATGGTTGTGTGTGTTTTGAGTGAATTAGAATGGGTTGTCAAAGTAATAACAAATGTCTAGTAATCTATGTAGAGTCGCTCAACAGTATTATGAAAGTGTGTAGTTGCAGTGATTTACAAGGATATTTTTTAAATTGACTTTGATTGATAAGTGATTTCTACAGAAATGGCTGAGTTGTAATAATGGAACATATAAGCAGTGGAACACTAAATATTGTAAAAAGAGATCGTATTTTAAGATAGTGAATTAAAGTTACGGCCATCAGTGCCAGCCTTTGAGTTTGAGGATTTATATTTATGCTCTCTACTATAAACCTCACAGCAACTTTGAGAAGTTAGTAATGACATTCTTCTTTATAAGGAGAAAGTACTTGAAGACAGAAGTACTTAAAGCTTTTAAATATGACTTTCTTAGAAAAGAAGACTGTGGTCTAGTTTGAACCTTGAAATAATTGGTTCCTTTGTTACACTTTTTCCATTTCTCAAATCTGGGCTGGGAGGGATTTTTATTTTTATTTTTATTTTTTTTTTACAATTTACATATAATTGTAAAATTCTCCCTTTGGTGGCTGTCAATCACTGCCAATGCCAATGCTACCATTCCTGTCCCTTTAGGTTGTTTATAAGATAATAAATGCATAAATGCTTGCTTTAAAATACTTTGTTTGATATAAGTAGATCAAAGGGTGTGGAAGTAAAGATGGTTTACCCCTGAGCAGTACATTTACCTTCAGTTTTTGCCTACATGTAGAGATTGCTGAGTTGTTCTTATAATGCAGAGAGCGAACTCTTTATACCATCTTGAGTTTCACAACAATAATAAACAATTATTGATCATATACTGTGCCAGATATTGCTTTAACTACACTGCATGTGTAACTTTATTGACTCATCATAGCTACATTAAAGCTTGATGTGAGTGAATTTCTTATCCTAGTTTGTCGTCCCTGGAATCCTAAATTTGCTCCCTTCTAGAATGTTGTCCACTCACACATGGGGAAGTATTTGAGGGCTGATGATACTGTGGTGAAACACTGAGGTGGTGCCGTCTATTCTTTTCCTTTAAACATATCAGGTGCACCTTGCTTCAAAGTGGGGTGAAGCACATGATGTGTGTGATATCATATGTTATATCATTGTTAGGGATCTTTTTTCATCCAGCTTGGCTTTTCTTTTCCCTGTCAATTTTCCAATAGTTTGACTGACACAAAATAATATGACAAGCACGTTTTACCCGCTATTAATAATAGCTAACCCTTGGCATTAGGAATTTATAATTTCTCTTTTCAGTCAATGGTTCAGTGTTTAGGTACAGCTGAGGTCCCATACCTATAGTTCATTTCCCAGTCTTCCTCCCTCAGGTATAACTTACATATTTGTACTACTCTATTTGTTTACATATTTCTTTATATTTTAATTTATCATATTTATGTACAGCTCTTCTGTATTTTTTAAGTTTATGTAAGTGATATATCATCCTATCATTTTGCATTGTATTTTTTTCATTGCAATTATAGTTCAAAAATATCCCTCATTTTTACATAGAGCTAACACTCTTTAATTGTTGGAATGCTCTATTATAAATAAATCACAATGTACTTATCTATTCCCTTGCTAGAAGAGTTATAGCATCAACAACATCTTGGCTTTAAATAGTACTGCAATAAATATCTTTGGACATATGCTCAAAAATGTCTCCAGGGAAAGTAAAAAGAAATAGACTTGCTTGATCACAAAATATGCATGTATTCCTTTATAGAGAATATTCAATCATAGAGTATGTGTTGTTTCTTTCTTAGAGACTATTCAATTATTCTTCAAAGTGGTCATTGCAAATTGTAGACCCAACAGCAAAGTATTATAATTCCAACTTTCATTTTTCACAGCTGATACTTGTTATCAGATATATTAATTATTTACAATTTCATGAATATGTTGGTAGCATTTAGTCTAGATTTTAGTTTTATGATTAAGAAATGGGTTAGATGTTGAATATCTTTAGCTATCAGGGAAATGTGAATTAAAGCTAATTTGACATTTCCTTTAAGTCAATCAGAATAGCTAACTAAAGTAAGACAAAACAAAAAAAAATGTGGTAGTATGAACATAGGAAAAGGGGAATACTTATTTACTGCTGATGGGAGTGCAAACTTGCACAATCACTGTGGAAATCATTGTGGAGTTTCCTCAAAAAGCTAGACATAGATATATCACTTGATCTAACTATACCACCCTTGATAATATACTGAAAGGACTCTATGTCCTAATACCAAAACACCTGTTCATCTATATTCTTTGCTCCTCTACTTACAATAACCAAGAAATAGAAACAGCATAAATGTCTATCAACTGATAAATAGATAATAAAAATGTGATACAAAATGATATATTATTCAATAGTTAAGAAAAATGATACTAACAGGTGAATGAATAGAAATAGAAACAATTACTTTTTTCTTTTTTATTAAGAAATTTTTTATTCATTTTACATGCCAACCACAGATGCCCCTCTCTTCCCTCCTCCCATCCTCCAACCCACCCACACCCATTCCCTCCTACAAGATAATGCCTCCAGCAGAGCCTGGTACATTCAGTTGAGGCAGGTCCAAGCCACTTCCCCTGCATCAAGGCTGTGCAAGGTGTCCCACCATAGGTAATGGACTCCAAAAATCTAGCTCATGCATCAGGAATGGATCCTGATCCCTCTGCCGGGGGGCCTTTAAGTAGATCAAGCTACAACGACTATCTTGCTTATTCAGAGGGCCGAGTACAGTTCCATGGAGGCTGCACAGCTGTTGGTCTAAAGTTCATGAGTTCCCACTAGTTTTGTTTGGTTGTCTCTGCATGTTTCCCCATCATGATCTAGATCCCCTTTGCTCATAGACTCCCTCTTCTCTCTCTTCAACTGGACTCCTAGAGCTCGGCCTGGTGTTTGGCTGTGGATCTCTGTATCTGCTTCCATCAGTTACTGGATGAAGGCTCCATGGTGACATTTAGGGTATTCACTAATCTGATTACTGGGGTAAGCTGGTTCAGGCACCCTCTCCACTATTACTAGTAGTCTAATCTTGGTTCATCCTTGTGGATTCCTGGGAACTTCACTAGCATCCTGTTTCTCCCTAATCCCATGATGTCTCCCTTTATCATGATATCTCTTTCATTGCACCCCTGCTCTGTCTCTGTTCCAGCTCAACATCCCTTATGTCCTCATCCCATATCCCCTATCCTCTATTGCCCCTCTTACACCTATTTTACTCATGGAGATATCATCTATTTCCCCTTCCCAGTGTGATCTACGCATCCCTCTTAGGGCCTCCTTGTTAGCTTGCTCCCCTGGAGCTGTGAGTTGTAGTTTGGCTATTATTTGCTTTATCTAGCATCCACTTATAAGTGAGTACATACCATGCTTGTCCTTCCTAGTTTAGGTTACCCCACTCAGGATGTTATTTCCTAGTTCTATCCATTTGCCTGCAAATTTCATATTGTCATTGTTTTTTACTGAGTAGTATTTCATTATGTATATGTACCACATTTTCTTTATCCATTCTTTGGTTGAGGGGCATCTAGGTTTTTTTTCAGGTTCTGATTATTATGAATAATGCTGCTATGAACATGGTTGAGCATGTGTCCTTGTGGTATCATTGAATATTCCTTGGATAAATGCCCAAGAGTGGTATAGCTGAGTCTTAAGATAGATTGATTCCCAATTTTCTGAGGAAAAACCATACTGATTTCAAAAGTAGCTATACAAGTTTTTACTCCCACCAACAGTGGAGGAGTGTTCTCCTTGCTCCACATCCTCTCCAACATAAGCTATCAACAGTGTTTTTTATCTTAGCCATTCTGACAGATATAAGATGGTATCTCAGAGTTCTTTTGATTTGCTTTTCCCTGATGACCAAGGATGTAGAGCAATTCCTTAAATGCCTTTCAGTAATTTGAGATTCTTCTGTTGAGAATTATCTGTTTAGCTCTGTAGCCCATTTTTTAGTTGGATTGTTTGGTATTTTGATGTCTACTTTATTGAATTCTTTATATGTTTTAGAGATCAGTCCTCTGTTAGATGTGGGGTTGGTGAAGATATTTTCTCACTTTGTTGGCTGTGGTTTTGTCTTGCCATGTAATAATCAAACCACTAAACATACAGAATAATGGAAGAATATTAAGAGCATCAAAGGAAAAAGTGAAGTGATCTATAAAAGCAGACCCATTAGAATAACACTTGACTTCTCAATGGAGACTCTGAAAACTAGAAGGTCCTGGACAGACATAATGAAGATACTGTGACTACAGATGCCAGCCCAGACTACTATATCCAACAAAGCTTTCAATCACTATAAATGGGGTGCACAAGACATTCTAAGACAAAACCAGATTTGAACATACTGATCCACAAATCCAGCCCTACAGAAAGCAGTAGAAGGAAAACTTCAACCAAAGGAAGTTAGATGCACCCATAAAAACACAGGCAATAGATAACTTCACAGCAGCAAATCCCAAAGAAGGGAAATACACACACACTACCTCTGAAATTTAACAGGAACTGACAATCACTGGTCATAAATATCTCTTAATATCAATGGACTCAATTCATCTATAAAATGATGAGGCTAACAGAATGGATATGAAAACACGATCCATCCTTCTATTGCATACAAGAAACATACCTCAACTTCAAAGATAGACACTACCTCAGAGTAAAAGACTGGGAAAAGTATTTCTAACCAAATGGTCTTAAGAAGCAAGCTGGTGTGTTTTTCCTTGTTCTCCCTTTCTGTTCTTGATCCAGCTGGGATCTCCTGCTCCCCTAAGCTTTCTTTCCCTCAAAACTTGCCCTTCATTACTCCCACTGTCGTCCAGGTTGTTCATGTAGATCTCATCCTTTTCTCTGTCATTGGGTGATCCCTGTGTCTTTCCTAGGGTCCCGTTTTCTAGTTAGCCTCCCTGGAGTTGTGTAGCAGTCTAGTCATCTTTGTTTTACATCTAGTATCCTCCTATGAGTGAGTACATAACATGTTTGTCCTTCTGAGTTTGGGTTACCTCACTCAGGATGATTTTTTTCTAGATCCATCCATTTGCCTGCAAACCTCATGATGTCATTGTTTTTCTCTGCTGAGTAGTACTCCATTGTGTATATGTACCATATTTTCTTTATCCATTCTTCAGTTGAAGGGCATCTAGGTTGTTTCCAGGTTCTGGCTATTACAAACAAAGCTGATATGAACATAGCTGAGCAAATACCCTTGTGGTATGATTGAGCATTCCTTGGGTATATGCCCAAGAGTGCTACAGCTGGGACTTGGGGGAGATGGATTCCCAATTTTCTAAGGAAGCGCCATATTGATTTCCAAAGTGGATATACAAGCTTGCATTCCCACCAGCAGTGGAGGAGAGTTCCCCTTGCTCAATATACTCTCCAGAATAAGCTGTCTTGCGTGTTTTTGATCTTAGACATTCTGACAGGTATAAGGTGGTATCTCAGAGTCATTTTCATTTAAATTTCTCGGATAATTAGGGATGTTGAGCAATTCCATAAATGTCTTTCAGTCATTTGAAGACCACATGAGAACAGGAATAGGCAGAGTGCTCGAGAGGTCCCCAGAAATCCACAATGATACATCCTCTGTAGACTGCTGGCAATGGTCGAGAGAAAGCCTGATCTGACCTAGTCTGGTGATCAGATGACTAAACACCCTAACAGTCGTCTTGGAACTCTCATCCAAAAACTGATGGAAGTGGATGCAGAGATCCTCAGCCAGGCCCCAGGTGGAGCTCCAGGAGTCCAATTGTCGAGAAAGAGGAGGGACTGCAAGAGTGTGAATTGTTGAATCCAAGATTGCAAAAAGCACAGGGACAAATAGCCAATTGAATGGAAGCACATGAATTATGAATCAACGGCTGAGGAGCCCCAGCTAGATCAGGCCCACTAGATAAGTGAGACAATTTAATAGCTCGATCTGTTTGGGAGGCACCCAGTCTGTGGGACCTGTCCTTAGTGCATGAGCTGGCTGTTTGGAACCTTGGGCTTACACAGGGACACATGCTCATTCTGGAAGGAGGGGACAGGACCGGCCTGTACTGAATCCACCAGGTTTAAATGAATCCCCAGGGTTGTCTTGGTCCTGGAGGACATGGTAATGGAGGGGAGGGGCTGAGGAGAAGGTGTAGGTGGGAGCGGGAGTGGGGAGGACAGGGGAACCCATGGCTGATGTATAAAATTAAAACGAATAATAATAATAATAATAATAATAATAATAATAATAATAAAGAAGCAAGCTGGTGTAGCTATCCTGATATCTAACAAAATAGACTACAAACCAAAATCATTCCAAAGAGACAAGGAAGGACATTACATATTAATCATAGGAAAAATTCACCAAGATGAAGTCTCAATTCTGAACATTTATGCAAACATCACTAAAACTTAAATCACACATCAAACCCCACACACTAGTAGTAAGAGACTTTAACACCCCACTTTAACCTTTGGACAGGTCTGTCAGACAGAAACTCAACAGAGAAATAAGAGAACTAATGGATGTTATGACTCAAATGGACTTAATAGGTATCTACAGAACATTCCACTCTATCACAAGAGAATATAACTTTTTCTTATCACTCCATGGAACCTTCTCTAAAATCAACCACATACTCAGTCACAAAGCAAATCTCATCAGATACAAAAAAAAAAAAAAATGGAATAACATCCTGTGTTTTATTGGACCACCATGGCTTCAAGCTTGATCTCAACAACAACAAAAATTATGGAAAGCCTACAATCTCATGGAAACTGAATAAGGATCAACTGAATCGCCAATGCATCAAGGAAGAAATAAAGAAAGAAATTAAAGACTTCCTAAAGTTCAATGAAAATGAATGTACAACATATCCGAACTTATTAGACACTATGCAGTGCTAAGAGGAAAATTCATGGCACTAAATGTCCACATAAGCAAGTTAGAGAAATCTCACACTAGCAATTTAACAGCACATCTTAAAGCTCTGGAACAAAAAGAAGAAAATTATCCAGGACAAGTAGATGCCAGAAAATCATCAAATTGAGGGATGAAATCAATAAAATAGAAAGAAAGATAACAATACGAAGAATCAATAGTATCCTACCAATGAAGACAACACATATTGGAGTCATAGAACATAGTGAAGTCAATCTGGTGCTTAGTTGGTAGCTTTATTCCTACTGGCTAGTGACAGAAGTTATGCTGTGTGCTACCAGGGGAAAAAATAATCACCTATCTTAGCTATCTATGAGCCCTGTAAGCTACAACAGTGACCACCCTGGCAAGACATGAGCTCATCCCCAACCTGGTTCAATTGTGACATAAATGTTATAGGTGTTAGGATCCTGCTCTCACTCTTCCAGGTCTAACGTCTTACATCATCAGGGGGCACAGGTGACTGTTTACTGCCACATGGTAACTCATTCCTCACCTTAAAAAGCCTGACTCAGACCCCCACCCTTCTCTTCCTGTGTTTCCTCTCTCTGTTCCCTCCACCAGGCCTGGCTTCTCCCTCCTCTCCCCTCTTCTCTCTAATAAAGCCCATTCCAACTCTGGTAACCATGGCCCGTGACTCTTTCACCAACCAACCAGCACCATTCATTCACTCAATAAGAATAACCATCCATTTTCTGATTAGATTAAAACCTTGCTCCACCAGATGAAACCCATCCCTCAGACCGTTATCAAGGAATAGAACCTATGGCTAGATATATCATAGAGGATAAATCTCTACTGTTGTTCTGATGAATTGACACAGTATTATAGTGAATCCTAATGATGCTGTTCTGAACAAATTTAAAGGATAGACACAAATAACTAAGGAAAACTCATTTCTTTTCTTTTATTTTTTTATTATTATATTTGTGTTTTAATTTGACACATCAGCCATGGGTTCCCCTGTCCTCCCCACTCCCACCGCCACCCTCTCCCCTCCATTCCCATCTCCTCCAGGGCCAAGGGGATTCATTTAAACCTGGTGGATTCAGTACAGGCAGGTCCAGTCCCCTCCTTCCAGGCTGAGCAAAGTGTCCCTGTGTAAGCCCAAGGTTCCAAACAGCCAGCTCATGCACTAAGGACAGGTCCCGGTCCCACTGCCTGGGTGTCTCCCAAACAGTTCAAGCTATTCAATTGTCTCACTTATCCAGAGGGCCTGATCCAGCTGGGGGCTCCACAGCCTTTGGTTCATAATTCATGTGCTTCCACTAGTTTGGCTATTTGTCCCTGTGCTTTTTCCAATCTTGGGCTCAACAATTCACACTCTTACAGTCCCTCCTTTTTATCAACAATTGGACTCCTGGAGCTCCACCTGGGTCCTGGCTGAAGATCTCTGCATCCACTTCCATCAGTTATTGGATGAGAGTTCCAGCATTACTGTTAGGGTGTTTAGCCATCTGATCCCCAGACTAGGTCAGATCAGGCTTTCTCTCGACCATTGCCAGCAGTCTACAGAGGATGTATCACTGTGAATTTCTGGGGACCTCTCGAGCACTCTGCCTATTCCTGTTCTCATGTGGTCTTCATTTATCATGGTCTGTTATTCCTTGTTCTCCCTTTCTGTTCTTGATCCAGCTGGAATCCCCTGCTCCCCTAAGCTCTCTTTCTCTCGAACCTTGCCCTTCATTACGCCCACTGTCGTCCAGGTTGTTCATGTAGATCTCATCCAGGATAAAGTCATTTCTTAAATAGAGCCTAAAATTTTCTGGCTGTTCTTCAGTCTCTCTCAGTTCTTATTAACCTTTTTTGGCATCATGTGATGACATTGAATTACTTTCTACATCACACATATTCCATTGTTTTTAATTTTGTTTTATTGTGTGGCAAAATCTCACAATTCAGGGTAGATATGTCAACTTGCTTTTGCCCACCAATGTTTCATCTAACTGGGATCAAGAATGAAGCTGTCATTGCTCAATGGGACATAGAGAATAACTGGACTTGGGCAGGTGGGACAAAGATGCGCATATGGACAGCCCTAACTGCAGTTAATGGGTTATTTTCTTGAAAAAATGGGAGGCCTGTCCCTTTCTGAATGGGGATGATGGAGAGTGAATTGGGAGGTGGATAGGTGGGAAGTGGTGAAGAGGGAATGGGAGGAGAGAGAGAGGGGAATCTATGGTTGGTATGTAAAATACATGAAAAAATTTAATTAATAAAAAATGAATTATTATTCTTAAAAAGTTTGGAGGAGTTGTGTTGCTGGAGAGGGAAAATGAGGGTTAGTTTTGGTTGTATTTCATTGTGAACTGTATGAAATTCTAAAAAAAATGATGCTTTTTAATACATAGGGATTTAGAAAAGGTAAAAGGTTTTAAAGAAATCTGAGGAGATATGACAGGAACATGAGGGCTTCTCACTTCTCATATGATTTCAAAGAGAATTCATAAGGAAGACAATGAGAGGATTAAATAATCACCATAAAGTGTAGAAGTCTGAACTTATCATAGTGTTTTGAAATATTTCAGGTGATTTTTAAACTCAGAGACAGAAAAATCCTAATTTATGAGTTATATCAACCTGTCTGATTTTGTGATTTTCCTAGCCCTATGTCCAAGTTCATCCATGCAGGTGAGAAGTATATATTACTTTCCTTATTTCTATGTCAAAATACAATGCAAGACTCAGCTTAGAAAGGAGGAGTTTATCTTGAAGTATCATCCAACAAGGTGGGAAAGGATTTCCTGAGGTCTTCAATCCAACTGAGGCTTCACCCACACAGCTTTATGTAGCACCTCCTTGGGAGCTTCCTGCCGGTAAAAGACTCCCTTACACGTTATCTATCCATAGAGCCTTGTGAAAGAATTGGTGGAAACCTTCAGACACAATTAGATATTGAATTTTTCAGACCTTAAAAAAAACCCAAATAACCAAAATAGTCACTATATGAATGATGCCAAGTTCTGATTACAGCTCAGGATGCAACTTGGCCTCTTCAGACCACTGCTGCTGTGACCTTTGTGTGCCTGCATGGCAAAAGCTGGGAAGACAGAATGTCAGCCGCCATTTCCAGTAGTGTACCTGATGGATATATATTTTTTTTCTTCAGGAACACTTATTTCTGATGAGTTTATATCATTACACACCAGAACTCTGGATCCATGGAATCTTATCTTTAACACAGTTTTCCTATGGCCCCAGTGCCTGTGCATAGGTTTTTACCTAGTTAGTGTAATATTTTCCACAATTACAGCTGACTTGTCATTGACTGTAATACCATTCAATCAGCTGGCAGTCCTTTTAGATTTTATTTGTTCTTTGAATATTTCATACAATATGACCTGATCATATCCATTCCCTTTCCCCTAATCCTCTCAGATCTTCTCACATTCACTAACTCTTGAAACTTCATGGTCTCTCTCTTTCATACTCTAAAAATCCAAAACAAACCAAAGGAACAAATGTTCAGTTCCAGTTGGTGCTTGTTGACTACTCATGGGCACGGGGCATGATTTGGAGTGTGCTTGATGCCCTCAGTGTCAGTCCTTTGAACAAAATTAAGTGTTCCATTACCTAGCATCTAGAGGTGGGACTTCATTCTCTCTTTTCTTTTTGGGGGGTGGGTAGTTATTCAACTTGAGCTTGTGTATGTCTTGTGCATACGGTTACAATCTCTGTGACTTCATATATTCATCTGCCCTGCTATTTCCATACAATGATATTTCCTTGAGGTCATCCACAACCTCTGGCTCTTACATCTTTCCACCCCCTCCTCTGCCTAGGTCTCTGAATCATGAAGAGAGGAATGTGATATAGACATCTCATTTAGATATAAGAATTCCAAAGTCTCTTATTCTCTGCATGTTGTGGGCTTCTGTGTCAATTATCATCTACTGTAATAAGATGCATCTCTACTAAAGGCTGAATGACAGTGCCATGATCTGAAGTTCTGATGGGGATACTTCACTCTCTGGGAGTAGCAGACAGAAACTTCAAGGAATTTGATTTTGCTTTTAGGTCCTCAGATTCTTAACATATGAAAACTACAATTTTACACTGACAGAAAACTCTAGATTTCAGTTCCTTCAAGGCAATACAGGGAACCTTTGAAGAAAGGATAAGGAAACAAGGAAACATTGAATGAGAATTCCAAAGTCACAGAGCAAGAATTTGGGAAGAAATGGCTTCATTAGCAAAGAGAATGAATGCAGTAGTGCAGGAAAATTAAGTGCAGAGTAGATACCAAGAGTGATTCTGGTAGATACAGTCATAACACGTGGCAATGCAGTATCTGGCAGCTAAATGAAATAGAAACAGCACTGGAATTAAGGCTCAAGGATTTGTTGGATGCAGGACTTGGGTTTTGGCCCCTTGGAGCTGCTGCTATTATCTCAATACAGCACATGTGTTAAAGGTTCCTTCCCTACTACCCTGGTTCCCAACTCTATCAATTTGATGGTACTTTTTCTCTTTGTTTCCATGGAAACACAGCTTAGAAAATATTCGATCAGTAGAGGTCACAAATATTGCACATCATTTTATATTTCTTATAGATGATAGTCTAAGTTCTTTTTTTAGTGGGAAGTTGTTGTGATTTATTTTATAAAAGACTACTTCAATCTAACTCTATTTTACAAAATACACTCTCAAGACAATGACTTCCCAAGACAATAGACTATAGTATCTCCGGACTCAAAAGCCAGGACATTCATTCAAACATAAAAGTTGAATGATGATGTTCAAGCTAAAAATCCTTCAAATCCAATATGCTACAATATGTAATTTAAGACACAATGCGACCTATAAGTTTATCATGTTCAATAAGCTTGTATTTTCATATACTCATTACAATAATTATATTAAAGCCACAGTACTAAAATTGTGATTCACTGTACAGAAGCCGCATTAATTTAAAAGTGTACGTGAATTAGTATGACCTGTTAAATGAAGTATGTATCAAGCATGGCACACAAACCGTTAAAAACAAAGAGGTTTGAAACTTCCATTAAGGTCTACCCAGTCTGGGACCTTGTTCTGTACAGTAGAATCTGTCCTTTCATGTCTTTCAATACTTTCTTGATACTATTTATAACTTACTTTTTCCTTTTCCTTTTTGACATTGTCCTTCAGCTTGAACACACTCCTGTTCCAAAAACATTTCAATTGTAACTGCTAGTAACAAATTACCAGTTGTGGTTAAGAATCATCACAAACTAAATTCTATCTTTTTTTTTTTTTTTTTTTTTTTTTTAGTTTTAGTTTTTTAATCCTGATACAATAGGTTAGATGGTAAATTTTGAATGAGATCTTTTCAGTTTTAGATGTCTGTCATTTAGATGTTCAGCTCTGTAATTTAGTCACACTGTGATATTGGTACATAATCTGAACTCTTGGAACCCCAAATTTTGAACTTTCTCATTGGTAAAATGTTGCAACCTGTGATTGAAAAGCTCCAAATGGAACGTTGCATGTAAAGCACCTTACTCAGGATCAAAATGTGATTAAAAAAAAACAAAAAAAACAAAACAAAACAAAACAATGTCAACCTTCTGCCTGACCACTTACCCTTATCATTTGCTTTGTATAGAACACACTTCTGAGCCATATAAGCAAGGGCTATGCTGTTTGCCTTTCTTCCATGCATAATATGATGGCCAGGAATGTTTAAAGAACAAGGGACTTCTTTACATGGAGGTTTGTATACACTACTATTGTGAAAACAACTGAGTATACAAAGTCTACAGAAAAGGGAAAAACAATAAAATTTGAGATTACAAAATTGTTCTTTCCTATCAGACACACTCAGGAAGAAGTGTTCACTAGAGAAGATGGCAAAGAAAAAGATGGTGAGAAATCAATGCTTGTGAAAACAACCAATGTGGCTTTTGATTGTCTTTGGGAAAGGAGCCCTTCCAAAGTCCAGGTAAGTTACATGTGTTGCCTGTATCATGGAAGTAGAAGTCTGAAATTCACCTCAACCCTGCTTCCACCTAGAATTACTCATCTGCCTACTAAGATAGAAAAGTTAACAGAGAAAAACTTCAATATTAAACAGCGACTGTTTCAAGCAGGTTTTTTTTATAGAGATAATAAGCAAAAATACCAATGATCTAATAATGATGAATGAATATTTTGTATCATACCCATTGGTCTATCACTGAGAAGAGACTCCTATATTCTAAAACATTCATACAACCTACTATATTGCCACATTTCTCTGATGGCCACCAAACAACAGTAAAAGTACCCATGATTACATAGACTTAGAACTCATTGCTTATCATCTCACATACAAATCCTCAGTGGAACACAGCAATAGTTACAAAATCAGGATTGTCTTTATTAGTTAAACATATCTGATGACAGGATGCCTAACAACCTTTCTCTATTAGCAACAATGATAGTATCACAGCTAGAATTTTACAGAAAAGAACTTCTGCATGCTAAGTTAGCAAACTAATCAAATAGCACTCATTATTTAGATTCATTCCTAACTACCACTAACCAAAAATAGACAAAAGGCAGCTGTATTTGGGGGAGCTATGGCAACACATTAAAGAAAGAAAGTTACCAAAGAGTGATAGATTTCATATTCCTATGCAGTTCAAAAGCTGTGATTTGGTAGTCAACATACATGTGGAGTCTAGTGACTCCCCAAAGAATCAAAGAATAGGGCTGGAGAGATGGTGGCTCAGTGTTTAAGACTACTTATTACTCAACCAGAGGACCTAAGTCCTATTCCAAGCATCTACATCAGGCAGCTCACAAAAGCCTATAACTCCAGCTCCAGAGGATCCAACACCTCTGGCCTCATGTCGTGTACACACACACACACACACACACACACACACACACACACACACACACACATATCTGACTAAACATAAAATGAATCCTTGCCATTGGACCTAAGTTCTGGGGAGAAATTACTAACACTGCATTTGCAAACTCAGTTGTCACTACAATGCCCCTCCCCTCCATCACAGGATGATCAAGCACCTATGTGCACTTATTTGGATGCTTTCCTCAAGCTTCTACTATCTGGGCAGCATTATACTAACCTCTGCTGACACCAGCACAATAGCACTAATTGCTCACCCTTGCAAAACCAGAGTCTAATGGTAGAGAGCTGATGCCAAGTCTTTCAGAATAAACTAATAGAATCCCATGTTACCGGAGCCTACAAACCAAAGGCTTACTGTTGGAAATGACTTAGTTCATCCTGTTTAAACCAGTGTCCTTTTTTGTGGCAAATGACAAGCAACATTTACCAAATAGATGAGAAAGAACAAGAAGATTCAACCACATGAGAGCCTATGAAACACAGCTTGGAGACAGAAGACATACAAAACATTTAGCAAAATAAACTGGGAAGTGATGGGATGAACAAAATATGCCTGGGCACTTGTGGGCAGTATAACTAGTGCTTTTGGAGGGTTAATGCTGTGTGGCTGTACAGCTGAGCATAGATCCCATTAGACAAGCTTCTCTGAATTCCTGAAGAAATGGAGATTTCTGTTAATGGCTTCAGGAAAACACAAAGAATGTGAGCAGCAGAATTCATTCAGCAGTAGCATCAGGGAACTACTAGTGGGAAGCAGTGATGACAGCATGGAGATCAGAATGAGTCTCTGCAGCAATACAGGAGAGAAGAAAGGGAGAATTCAATCAATGTAGACAGTACCTACATTCATATAGAAGGGACAAAAGGGTGAACTGTCATCCCAACTGTCTCTAAGGAACCATTGGCTGGGAACACATCATGCCTTCTACCTAAATAATTGGATTTCATTGGAAAAATACTGGATACAATTTTTTTATCAAACATATATTTGATATATCAAACTTACAGCTATCAATAGTGATATATACATACCTACATGCACACAAATACACACACACACAAATTTTAATTTTTTCTCAATCACCTTTCACAGATAACAATTTGTTTCACTTTTCTTAGGGCTGACCTAAATTAGACATGGATGATTTAGCCCAGCATAATGAATTAAAAATTTTAAAAATATATATATTCAAATGGATAAATTCTGTTTTATGTCTAGATGAAAAATACATATTGATGAAAGTCACACACATGCAAATGCACTATATACATACACACACACACACATTTTATTTATTTATTTATTTATTTATTTATTTATTTATTTATTTATTTGATATATCATTGATTCCAATACAGAATGGAAAGTCATAATTTTTTAAATAATGATAACAATCCTAGCAAATTTACTTTCTTCTTCCCAAATAGCTCCTGAAAATGTAGATTCTGTGAGGAAAAAAATACAATTTTTTTTTTGTCTTTCTGAGTTTGCCTCATTTTATTTAACATGATGATTTCCAGTCCCATATATTCTTTTTGCAAAAATAGTCTATCCTTACTTATGACTGAATAAAGTTCCATTGTGGACATATATACCATTTTTCTTTATATTTGTGTGTCCACTGTCACAAAGGCTGATTCCATGCTATGGCTGTTGTGGATATCCTACACCGAACATGGATGAACAGGAACTCTATTGTTAGAGCTATAACTTAGAAGATTCCTTGAGGTAAGATCAAGAATATATGCTCAGACATATTACAGCTGAATCATATGGTAGTTCTTGACGACTTGTTCATGTAGAGATTTTAGTGGCATCTAAAGGATAGAGAGAATGTCATAAAGTTCATAGATTGGTATTCTATACCATAGGGAGCAGAGTATTTTTAATGATGATTTTTTTTATCTTTTATTGGGAAATCTTTTATGCATCTTACATACCAACCATAGATTCCTCCTCTTCTCCCTCCTCCCACCCTCCAGCCTTTCCCTCAACCCCCCCCCCCCATTCCCTCCTTAGACAAGGTAAGGCTTCCCATGGAGAGTCAGCAAATTGGGAATCAATCAACCTTAAGACCCAGCTGTACCACTCTTGGTCATATACCCAAGGCATGTTCAATCATACCACAAGGACACATGCTCAACTATGTTCTTAGCAGCATTATTAATAATAGCCAGAACCTGGAAACAAACTAGATGTCCATCAACTGAAGAATGGATACAGAAAATGTGGTACATATACTTAATGAAAATTTTATACATTTTTAAGTCCACAACCTATTTTCTCCTTTCCAGTTCCCACTCTACACCCTGTCCACTTTCACCTCCCAATTCCATGTGTCCTTTTTTACTTTTAAATCCAGAGTTCACTTAGTGCTACCTGTTTGTACATGGGTGTGGGACCATCTAATGGAGCATGAAAAGACTTTATGGAACTAAATCCCTGAAGAAACTAACTGGCTCTCTCTTCTCCAGTAGTCATTAACTGTCAATACCTTCTCAGCTAGGGGCAGGACTTCATCAGCACCTCCTCCATTCTAAGATTTTGGTTGGCTTGATCTTATATGGGTCTTGTACCTAGAAGGGGTAGGACTATTAAGAAGGTGAGCATCATATGAAAACTCTAAGGACAAATGTCTTTAAAATGTAAGAATGTATTTTAAGTTATAATTCATCATCCTACCTCTCCTACCATCACTGTTTCTATGAATATGACTTTATGATAAATAGCAGAAAGTCAACATGGAAAAAATAAAAAGTCAGTCTGCTTAGCATCTGATTGTGCCTAAACTAGTTGCCTTAACTATTAGCTTAGGTGTGAGTCTCCAAAGCAAATTCAAAATAGAGACTTGTGATTAGTACTCTCCATCCTTGTCAGGTGGACTGACTTGTGACTGGTCTTTTCAGGAGGAAGTTGTAGTGATGCTGGGCTGCAGATGGATTGTGTGGAGGAGGCTGCTCATTGCTATTAATGTTTAATGAAGATTCGGGACATTTCTTCACACTGAGAAGTTTTATAGATGGAAGGAAACACTGTGTATTTGTAATCTATTATTTAGATCATGTTTGAGATGTTTGTGAAGATAAAGCCACAGGCAGGAGAGCTACACCAAAACCTCATGCACACACTGCAAGATATGTATTGCTGTTTGTTTCTTTAAGCATATTCATGTGATGGGTTCCTGCTGATAATATTTCTGACCCCATGAAAGAATAAATGGGTCTCATCATTATATGAACTTGGACTATGAAAGACACATGAATATAATTTAACATAAGAAACATAATAGCTTTTCAATTGTCTCACTTATCCAGAGTGCCTGATCCAGAGTGTGACCTCGACCTGTCCTTAGTGCATGAGCTGGCTGTTTGGAACCTTGGGCTTACACAGGGACACTTTGTTCAGCCTGGATAGAGGGGACTGGACCTGCCTGTACTGAATCCACCAGGTTTAAATGAATCCCCAGGGGAGTCTTGGCCCTGGAGGAGATGGGAATGGATTGGGGGGGGGTGCTGGGAGAAAGGTGGAGGGGGGGGCAGGAGGGGGGAGGACAGGGGAACCCATGGCTGATATGTAAAATTAAAACACAAATATAATACATAAAAAAGGAGAAAAAAAGAAATATAATGGCTTTATATGAATGTTGACAATTTAATAATTTAATTTGTTTTGCTTATATCATTTAGACTACTAATGAATTTTAAACAAGCAGGAGAATTCAATTAGAAGAAAGCTTCTTAAATAGTTTGACAACAGTAACATGAAGTGTTTAGACATTAGCTGAAGTCATGCTAGTACTAGAGATATCTGGCTTCATCCTCAGATATGCCTCACCAGATGTGGGCTATTAGGAGTATAAATTGAAAAATTACAATTCATTTTAATACATGTTCTTAAAAATTTTATTTTTTCATACAATATATTTTGATCATATTTCCCCTCCCCTAACTCCCAACTCCTACCTCCCTATCCACCCAACTCCATCTTCTCTCTCTCTCACACATACATACACACATGTACACACACACAAAAACCAAGAAAACAACAACAAATAAAAATTAAAACAAACTAAGAAAGTGTAAGTAAATAAAATCAAGAAGACCAAAGAAAAGGCAGACAACAAAATGTGTTTTGTGTTGGCCAACAAGTCCTGAGTATGTGACCTAACCTGGAGTGTAGATGATATACAAAGTGACACTCCATTGGAACAAAATATTTTTCTATTCCCTAGTAGATACCATTACAAACAATTGTACACTGCATTGGGTCCATTGTATACATATACAATGTGTAATTTTCTAATTGGGACAATGGATATATCCATCCTGTCAGACATTTACTATTTCTTTGGTTTGGAAACTTTGAAATTCTTATTAAAAGCCATTTGTGAAATGTAAAATTTTAGCATTCATTGTGTGTATGTTGTTTGTAACATATGTTGTCCTGGTGGTGTATGCAGGTGTGTAGAGGACTACACATGTTTGTGCCTTTTTGTGGAGATCTGGGCTCAATGGAGATTATTGCCTACCTAAATTGCTTTCCACATTATTTATAAAGATAAGATCTGTCACTGAACCTGGACTCAAAAAATTGACTGGACAGCAAGCTTCAAGGACATGCCCATCTATACCTCTCCAGGGCTTTGGTTACAGGTTCTTGTCACTGTAATCTTCCTTTCATGTTGATGTTAAGCTTCTGAACTCTAGTACCTGTGCTAGCAGAGCAGGCACCATGTGGACTGAGCCATTTCTCTAGCCCAGGAGCATATGTTATTAAGAAGTTCTTATAATTATAACAATGGTCCTCTTTAAATTTTACCTTGAAAAACATGGCTAACGAAAGAATGCATATTTCCTTAATCCTCTTTTTTTTCCAGCACAAGAAGACCAATATTAATAGGATTGCTATAGGTTGGATTACACATTAATTATTTGCACATTAATTACTTTTATGTCACTGTGACTGCTGTTCCTACTGTAAACAACTAAAGAGGGAAGTATTTATGGCCACTTTCAGTTTCAGAGAATTTTTTCCCCCATCTTGGTGAAAAGGCATGGTTGAGCAGCTCAGTTCACGGTGGTTAGAATACATAAACAAACTCTTTACATTACGGTTGACCAGAATGCAGAAAGTGTAAGATGGGAACCATTGGCCAGATGTGATTTGGAAAGGCTAGTACCAGCTGTGCTCTATAGTCCAAGTTTCCACAGACTCACAAAGTTTTATTGCCAACTGTGAATGGACACCTAAGACAGCACTTGGGAAGAGGTGGGTTCCAGATGAGATTGAAACTGTAGTATGTAGCCAGTGGGAAGCTGTTTAAAAGATGGAGATTTCTGTGGCACTAACAATCTAAGTGGCAAAGGATGAAATAAAATGTCAAGAAGATCAATGTAACTGGACCTGACTTCAGTGAAAAAAGAGACATAAAGACAAAACTAATACAGGAAATGGAAGCCTATAATGACTCGATTTTATATTAAAAAAAAAACAAACCTCTTAATCCCCTCCCCAAAGACAAAACTGTTTCCAGAACTCACAGCAAAATTAATAATACCTCTGGAGGTCATTTAAGAGTATATAATTAGTTTGCTATGTGTACTCAGCCTGTTTAAGTTTAACCTGCCTACACAAGAACAATGTAATGCCTTGGCTATCACACACAATTGGCTTTTATATTCAAACTAATCTATAGCTCTAATCTTAAGCTATATACTATCCCATGTTCCTGACCCAGAATAAAGTATTTGTGTATTTATGTGTTTTGGTGATTACTTGCTGAAAGAATTCAACAAGTTAGATATTACCTAATACACCAAATACCCACCTGAATGCTAGAAGTTACCTGTGGATATAGCTTGATAGCATCAATTTGCACTACTGTTTGATCTTCTGAGTGCTCCAGAGTCAGGTGGGGGTCAGTAAAGGTTGTTCCCTTGTACAACTCTGTTAAAGACTTGTTAATTTCTGTTAGGAATCCCTCATCTTTTCCCATCTCACATTTTCTGTGCTATTCAATGAACACAATGTAAAATCAAAGCAAAGTTTGTGTTTTCATTCCTTGATGCAACACAGACCTATTTTGGTACCTTTGGGGTTATCTTTAATGTGTTAACATTCACATAAAACAAGTTTAAGAATGTGGCATATTCTGAGACTTGTGGAGAAGCTATGGGTGTGAAAACTTTAAGAAATCAACACTTGGATGTTGGAAAGATGGCCTAGCAGTTAAGAGCACTTGCTATTCATTTAGATGACCCGATTTTCATAGCCAGAACCCACAAGGAAGCTCACAACTGTTTGTAACTTCAGTTCCTAGAGATTTTATACCCTTTTTTGGCTTCTGTGTACACCATATATGCACCTGTTACATGTATATACATTTAGGCAAAACACTCATACGCATTTAAAAAATTTTGAAATCAAACCACAAATATAGAAGGGCATTTACTTTCATGCAATATGTATAGAAAGAGTTCCTAAAGTACCTTCTAAAAAACACAATTGTCACATGAGAGTACTTTGTTGTAGCTTGCTTTATATGAGTGACAGTAGCCTGATAGGTTTTAAGTCCCACAGGTTTCACATTGTTTCAGAATGGTCATAGAGCATCAATAAGTTTTCATGGAAGGGAATGCTAAAACATGTTAATATGGGTAGAATAATTAAGGGCTTAATGCTTTTTTAGAAGCATTTACTTATTTGTGTATTTGTGTATGGGATCCCATGCATGTTTGTCACCATGTGCTGTGAAGGCCAGGAGATGCACTGCCTGGGTTGGTTCCCAACTTCCTCCATATGGAATCCTGGGATTAGACTCAGGTCTTCAGCCTTGACAGCAAGCTCCTTTATATGTAGAGCCATCTCACCAGCCTATGCTTAATACTTTTATGATATTTTAAATAGGCAGATATGTAAAATGTATTTTATGGGATATAATCTAGTACAGGTTTAATAGCAAGCAAGAGAAGTGTTTTTATTTGTATCTGACATTAAACAGTTTCAATGGGGCTTTGATAGACCACTGATGACTATCCCTTTATCATTTTGCCTAGGTTGAACTTTTACAATATACATTCAAAGATCTTATACCATTTACTGATTCATTCTCCTGACCATAGAAGCAGTCTCAAGTCATATTACAAAATAAGCCTTTAAACATTTTACTTACACAATATATATCTAGTTACAGCTCCAGAGTTGTTATCCTGCTAATGAACAACTCTCTTCTTTGTCATTCTTATCAATATCTTTTATAGAAAACATTTAAATCATTCTATGTGTATATGCATTATTTATTTGTTTTAAATATTAACTGTGTGGTTATTAGATATCAGGCACATTTCCAAGGCTCTTATATATCATAATAGATTTATTTCTTGCTATAGGTCTTTTTTTTCGTAATTTGCACTGGTATTTTGCCTACATGTACATCTGTGTGATGGTTTCAGATCTTGGAGCTACAGACAGTCGTTAGCTTACTTGTGCATGCTGGGAATTGAATGTTGATCCTCTGGAAGAGCAATCATTGCTCTTAACCATCTATCTATCTCTCCAATCCCGGATTTATCTCTTGTAACATCTCTTCAAGGTAGCCACTTTGTTAGCTGCTGTTCTACAAATGAGGCTGGAGTATTTTGGGGTTATTTACTTACCTAGAATCATGAGTGAATATCATGGAAACAGTTTTGAGTACTTTGGCTCCACAATCCATGACATCAAACATGATACTATCTCACCTTCTGCCCCCTGATGTTGTTGTAGTTCCATATAATAGCCAAAGATGACTGATGACACAGAAGATGGGCACATGATATGTGTGCTAGACACATTCTGATGCTGTGCTGTTACCTTGAAGATTATCTTGCTTTTCATCCCCTTCAGTTAGGAATAGCTACATGCATTTCTCTGATGAGAGAAATGCAGACAGATGTGGAATATGTCATCTTTGGCATAAATATTTAAGAGCATTGCTCAACTCTACAGTCTTTGACTTTCTGTGGTAAAATAAGAAGAGTATGCTGATTCGAAAGGCCATAAAATCAAAGTAGCTCAGAATACTGAGTTGCTACATGGTTGGCAATTTCCTTGGAAAGCTGCCCAGTATCATTCATATGAATCAGAAATAAATATTTGGGATGTTAAGCCACTGAAATTGTAGAGCGATTTCTTCGGGTGCCATAATACAAACGAATGATTCTCTACTAGAGGGAATTTTGTCTTCCAAAGGATATTTGGCTTTGCCTAAAGATAGTTTTGATTGTCACAGCAGGAGAGGATGTCTTTGCTAGCATCTAGCGAATGAGGCCAGGGATGCTGTTAGGCATTTTACAATGCATAGTAGTCTCCACAATAAAGAATTACCTGACACAAAATGTCAGTAGTGCTGAGGCTCAGGAACCCTGGTGACCTAGCCCTTCTTTAAACACTTATTGAGTCACAGTGAACACAAGACCTGTGAAGCAGTTAAACAGATTGTCTATGCTGATCAGGTGTTCTGCAGTCACCAGAGAGAAACTGCACTTTAAGGCATACATCCTGAATTTGTTTTCCAAGTGGCAACTGAATACAGCTTACCTGTGTAATTTCTACAGAACTTAACTTCATAAACAAACCATTTATCATCCTTGCACAAAGAAAAAAAATCTGCCTCTATGCTTTCCATTCACGATCCTCCACATTTGCTTTTGAAAGAAGTGGCTCCTCTAAGACCTTGCAAAGCCTTGCAGAAATACAAATTATCAGTCATCAGCATAAATGCAATAGGTTAAGTAGTGTTGCCAGCCATGGGGGACATAGTTTTCTCCAGTGACTGGCTCTTGTCAATTATAATTAGGCACATGAATTCCTGAGCTTTGAAAATAAGGTTTTTAAGGAATAGTTTCACCTGGGTTTTGTTCTTACTTTTATTGTTTCTGAAGAGGTTGCATAATACCTAAGTCATGCAAGCACCTGACACATTTCAAATGGAAAGAATTTAGCCACTGTCTTTGGGAACTACTCACAGGACATGTTCTTGACTTAGCAACTACTGAATCACACTCAGAGTTGTGCTGTGAAACTATGTAAGCATGGAAGAGTTAAAGGTCTAGGATTTTGATATTTCTGGAACAGAGTTTGACACATTTTCTACTCAGCCAGTGAATAATTCATATGAACCAATTCTGCAGGGATGATTCCATCATCCAGAAACCACCACAGAAAACTGGTAATGACTGTAGATATACTCCAAGAAAGTTTTCTTTTAAAAATTAGACAGTGGGTTAAATGTAGCCTGGGCATAGCATTTTGCTAACTTTTGTCCAGTATGAATTTTTAAAGAAATTTCCTTTTTATTCATAAAAATTGTCATTTTAATCAACATGGGCTTAATATAGCAGTCCTTATAGACAGTGTACAGCCTTAGCAAAATATCAACTCAATGACAAGAACAAAAGAAATAACAATAAAACCTCAAACCAATATGAACCAAAATTCCAAAGCAACCAAAATCCAAGCAGAAACCAGATTTAAAATAAAAAATTAAGCTGAGCTGTATTCTCTTGCTGCAGATTTAATGACACTGATGTAAACGTGGCTGGCCTTGGATACTGGGTAGGAAGGCAGTCATGGGTTGTAACAGACTTTTCAAGGTTAAGTGTAAGCCTAGCTCTTTGGGGCTTTGTAAGTCAAGTCCTCACCAAGGTCACATATTATAGGCATTTATTCAGTCTTTTGAATTCACTTGACGCATGTCTACTAAAGTATCCTTGATGACCCATCATGACAAGCAGTAATTTATACTGTCAGACTCCTCCTGGATGCCTGCGAGTTCTAGATAGGCTTCAGCCCTTCTCTGAAGCCCTGCCTGGTGCAACTTCTGCAAGAGTGAAATCCCAATCTCTGTGTGGAAATGTACCTCCCAGATCTCCCTTGGCCATGGCATCCTAGAAAGGACCATCAGGATAATCTTTTTGCTTATTGCCAAATCAAAGTAGAAAATAAAATGAAAAGAAAAAGAAAAAAAAATCCCTGTGGTGCTTTTGTGTCAGGGGTTATTCAAGAGAAGCTACTGAAGATCTTATCATGTACAAGAAAATCCCCATGGAAATAGTTATATGGCCTAAAATGTCAATAGTAACAAAATAAAAAATCCCCAGTACTTCCTATAAAGTGTGGCCAAGATCTGGAAGTATCAGCTCAAAGTAAGATAGAAGTAGAGAATCTAAAGATTGCTCACTGACCTTCTGAATCATATCTTCACCTTTAAAAGACCCATGGAAAAATGTACAGAGTGAGAGACTTTGGAGCAATCAGTCCCAAATGAAATATATTTATCAAAACCCCTATCCAAGGTTAAGAGAACTATGTGGAGGGTGGGGATGGGTGGGTATAGAAAAATTGCGAGAGCCCGAGGTAGTGAATGAATCCAAGGAAAGTGTGTCTTATAGACACATTGTGACAGATATGCATCTGAACACACAGAGACTCTGGCAGCATGGACAGTACTGCACAGGCTCAAACCAGATAAACTCCTAACACAGAGAATGGGTTGTAAATACAAAGTCTCACCCATAATCAAGAATCTACTTGTAATTGATACATACTGGAAAGGGAAAATCCATTTTCTCCAGTGAGGTATCATTAGGTATATTTATCATTGCCAGAAGGAGTTGACCAATACAAAACACATTTCATATTTTTTTGTCTCTTTTTTGTTTTAATATTTTTTTCTTACTATGTTTTTGAGAGAATGAGACAGAGACAGAGAGATCATGAAGTTTGATGAGTGGTGGGAAGGTCTTGTGGGGGAGTAGGGTGAGGGAAAGAAGATGACCAAAATATTTCATGTGAATTTTTTGAGTTATACTGTTCTTAAATATATAACTAATATAAGCTTGTAAAATGTAACATTGTTGGAAAATGGGCATCTGAGCAATTAACAACCTTGCTTGCTATCACTCAAATAATAAGATTCAAGTCAGAACTGAAACTCAGCTTTTTGACTGCAAAATGTACATTTTAATTGCTCTGTCTCACAATCTCCTTGATTCAAATGTCAAAAGGGCTTTAAAACACTTCAATTTATTCACATTTTTATACATTTGTTTATTTAACAAACACCAGTAAGCAACTACTACAATTTCCATTTATATATTCTAATAAAGAAATAAGACAAACCTTACTTCTCATGGGAACAACATCGTCTGAACGCTTAAGAAACCACTATCCTTGTGTAATAAAGATCTGTTTAAGCACCAAAAATTAACAAGAAGTTAGATCCAGATAGATGTAAATTCACATCCCAATTCTATGACTAATAACTAATCAGTTTAATTTCTCAGAATTGGTGTGGTCTATAAAATTGGGTTATCATAAAGACCTAATTAGATGTCAGTGATTAGATGACACTTTGCGAATGTCACCATACAGGCTTAACATTCTACTTAAAGAGGAGTACAATAATCATTCTTATATCAAAGAGATAAATTTTTCATGTGAGGTGGGTTCCTTTGAGTTGACTATCAATTTTGCAATAGAACTTGGGACATAGGAGTATAGTCTATAATGTCCTAAGCTATGGTATAGGGAATGGGACATACTGGAGAACTGCACAAAGCCAGCACCAATAGAAGTGGAAAACTTTTGCCTCTTTGCTGCTTTTGTTTAAACAGGAAAAAAAGTAAATTGTCAAGGTAGAAAAATCCTTGACAGTCATATGTCGGTTCTTTATGGCTACATGCTAAGTTTCCAAACTGGTCCAGTAAAGCCATCCTTCAAGAGGCCTTTCGACTTGCAGAAGATCATTGCTCTTCTTTCAGAGAAACTTGTGAATTTTACTATAAGATGAACTGAGGAACATTTCCTATAGTCAGCAGGTGAGAATCTTCAGGTCCCTGATACCTCATTGTTAAGGAGGCCTCATAAGTTACCAAACCCAATTGTGCTATATCATTGTTTCCTAATTTCCTATCTCATGAGTGTGACATCAGTGTTCACATTATCAGACAACATAATTTCCCAAAATGCAGCAGTGTCAAATATATTCACAAGTGTACTTGTTTATTTTTATGTGTATCTGTATATATGTGTGTCCACATGTGTGTGATATCCTCATTGGTCATAAGGGGCCATCAAATTCCCGGGAGCTAGGGTTATAGGCAATGGTGATCCATCTGACATTGGTGCTGGCAATCAGACTATGGTACTTTGAAAGAACTGCAAGCAATATTAATCATTGATTCATCTTTATAGGACCTAGCAAGTATTCCTGTTACTGTTAGACAGTTCTTTAGTATACCCCCAACTAAAGGGTTGGGGATCATCATAGAAGAGGATGGAAAGGGCATAAAAGCCAGAATCAGTGGATAACTACAAGAACAATCTCTTCTGCACACAGCAGGGAAGCTGCAAATATGAACTCATAGCAGCTGTGACAGCCAAACTAAGCTGAAATACCAGCATGGAATGGTGAGTTAGGTGCAAAGTTCTCACACCCTAGCGGGGCATCCATGGGGAATTATGAGCAGCTGGAAGAAGAAGGGCCACTTTTCTCTAAGATAGTAGTCCTCAATAAGTCAGCTGTGCTGTAGTGGGAAGCCACACATCCAGGAATACTTAGCAGCACAAATTGGATTTGTGGAGAAAAAAATTCCCACAGTCGGGTAGGGAGGGAAGCAGGACGACATCTTAGAAAAGTTGGAGAGGGGCAGTGTTTATTACCAAAACATGTATGAAATTGTCGAATAACTAATACAAAAATACAAATTACATGTGGGGTAGCAATATTAGAGGTTTCAGGATATAATAATAGGAGTTTCAGGTGTAGAGGTAGAGCAAACAGTACCCTGATATAGAGACACTGAAGACCTAATATATGCATAGTACTGCTGTAAAACAAACATTTGTTTAAGCCCACAATACTCTTATTTTACTAAGGATTTTCAACCAGCATTATGCAAAATTTTGATAGCATCCACAAATAACTAATGTAGCTGAACCACTAAAACATGACACAACTACATGTTACCTGTTCATTTGTAAGTTTATTTGTATTTCTAACTTAAAATTAAATGACTTCTCCCACTTGATTTTTACCTTAGTTAAATTCTCATAGCATCTACATAGAAAGGGGCTCAGTTACCTCAAATGGTTAGATTATGTCTTTCATGAAGAAATAACCATACAGAAGAAATATGGAAAAAAACACACCACAGATTAGTTCTGAATTCTATCATATCTTGTCTTGGCTATTAGTATCTTTGTTCTTGTCCAGAGCTCACTAAACTGAGTTGTTCTTAGGTTATTATAGCTCCTGAAGCGTGGCATACAGGTTCCCTTATACTCTAACTCTCTGCTGAATGAAAGCATTTTGTTGGTCAAAAACTACTGTTGTTTTACTAGTGTTGGAAATGGCTTATCCTTGTATCATGCTTATCTTCTGCTATAGATTATCTATGAATAGGGCACAGCACATTCTAGAGAATCACACACATGTGTATAATTCATACAGATAAATGCACACATATATGCACAGAGAGACACATTGTCTTGGACAGGAACATTGTCTCCACTGTTACACACTCTACCCCATTTCCTTCCTTGTACTTTCTGAATCCTAGAACTGGTCTAGGCTTTCCTCTTCAGTCTTGAGCCTTCCTTTTCCCTGGTTTGATGATAGAACATAAGTAAATTACAAAGAAGGCAGACCAGAAAACTTGAATACCCTGTAAGTCATTAAGCAAAAGGTAAATGGATCATGGATAGCCCACTGCCAATGGATACATCTTTAACAATTCTTGCAATAGGGATTATAGAACAACAGGGAAGAGGTGGGTTCAAGATTATAAGACCCAGAGGACCAGAAAGTCTGCTGAGAAATTGTGGCTACTACAAATGGCTAACTAAAGCAGACCATATCAACAGATATGCTAACAGAAAGGAGAAAATCTCATGGAGTCCCACTCCTAGACAAAGAGCTATAAGCACCTAATGACTGTTGAGAAAGGGATAATTTGTCTCTCCCAGTGATGATAATAGTTATCCAAAACAAAGTGGTCAGCTGTGAAATCATATACATAATAAAATGGATTTAGCTCAAGTGCACATTCACACACACACACACATACACACACACACACACACACACACACACACACACACCACAAAACAATAATACTTAAAAAAAAGAAAAAGTCATCAGTTTGAGATGGAGATGGGGGAAACTTGGTAGGGGTTGGAGATTGGAAAGGTGGGATATGCTATAATTATATTTTAGTTTAAAATTCATTAAGTTAAAAATGACTAAGCATTGCTTTTGCATTCATCTGGTTTTCTTTCCATCTTTGTTTTGTTTTGTTCTCACTTTGTGGCATAAAAGAGACAACCCCTATGTCTCTTCGTCAATCCAGTATTCACATATAAGATTTGAACCTACGAACCCCACTCACTGAGTACAGTTAAGTGGATGATAATTCACAGAAAAAAAAATAGAGAAGTGAGAGTCACTTATAAAGGACATTGCCTTGTTGTTAAAGCTATTGACCATTGTCTGGACTACAAAACTGGCAAAGGGAAAATGCCGTTTGGAGACAGGTCAGTTTGAATAGACATGGACATGTTGATGAATACACAATGCAGAGTAAGTGCCACCCGAGTAATGCTGTCTGGGTGGAATTCTATGGCATACACTGAAGGGCAGCAACTGGGCCAGAGAAAGGAATGTGCGTTTCTTGGACGGATCTATGTGTTAACTCACAAGTTCTGCTTCATTTCCCCCTCGTCTTCTGGCTGTAAGTTCTCAACATTAAGTGAAGCATCAGTGAAGGCACCTATATATCAGCGTTTAAAACCCAGGCTTCAGTTGAATCCCATTAAAACCAGAGAAGCCCTGGCAAATCACAAAGGCTTATTCTAAATAGCAGCAGGTTTGGAGCAGGGATTGAATTGGAATATGATAAATGGCTGAGAAGTGAGAAAATAGAAATAGCCTGGGTTTCCACGGAAGGAGGCAGTCATGAAAGAGATAAATTTAAATAGAAGAAAAATTTTTTTAAGAGAAAAAAATATTATTTCAATTGTACACTTTGGATTTGTATAATTTTTTCAGTCTTGACAATTAAATAGGATACCATATTGAGAAGGTTTACTTAATATTTTTAGTCTTTAGCCTATGAAATTTAAGGCAAGAATATAATGTTCTTCAGAGACTGGGCATTTTTATTCAAACTTTTTATGGTAAGTTGTTTCTATACATATATGATATCAAGATGATAGAATATTCAATAAATGAGAAACCTAATATAGTTCTCTCAGACCCTTAAACACCTAAAATTATATATTTGAAGGAAGGCAATGTGCAGCTGATGCCATCCACTTAGCTTTTCTGATTCTGATGGATTTAGAGGCCTGGAATACAGGCAATAGTGCAACTCACCTCTTTTCAGCTAGTTTGCATTATCCCACTCAGGGTCCTTGGCAAAATAAAGTGCCCTTTTTATGTGGATTTAAATGTGCACTTAGGATAGAAAAGTGCATGTGTATTCTGTGGAAACAACCGCATCCTGCCGTTAAATACAGTTCTTTGTTACAATAGTCTCTACATAAGTACAAACATTCATTTTCTTTTAAAAATGTCCCTCTCTAAATGGCTTCTTTACCTGCAGTGAAGACACAGTCATGGGTGACAGTAAACAGATTTCCCCACATAATGTTCTTATTCAAAAACAGTAAGGTATAGATGTACTTCTTTTGCCAAACTGTTTTACATGGCTTGTGTTTTTATTTCAACTCTGTGAACTTCACAGAAATATGTGGCTCCATGAACGTCACAGAAATATGTGGCTCTGTGAAGAGAAAGTATTCTGATTTCACACTTGGGGGAATTTTATCAAATATTTATAAACACAAAATAGGTCCTTCTCTATATGCATGTTATTAATACACATGCAGAGCTATTTCTCTGCTACATGCACATATCATTACTACACACACACACACACACACACACACACACACACACAAACACAGTTACTCTTGTTTTACATGCACACATCACTGAAATACACATGTTCATTCCTGCTCTACATGCGCTTAATGTTAATATACAAACACACACATCTATGGTCCCCACACTTCCTGCTCTAGATAAGCAATTTCATGATAAAGCAATTTCACAGGAACTGTCCCAAAAGGTATGTTTACTGCACTAAGTGCATCTTTCATACCCTCTGTCTTGGAAATGAGAGCTAGACCCTCCTTAGATAGCGGTAGGCATCTCAGAAAACATCATAAAATAAAATTAATGTGCTGTGTCAGTCAAATATTTTCCAATTATTTGCTTAGACTTAGTTACCTAATTAAAAACTAATTAATGAAAATACAAGGCCTTCCAGGTTCCTCCTTGTCTGAAATCGAATAAGTTCAACAGTAGATAAAAATTAATAGCTGAAAGCATAGAAAACAGTGTTGGGAAAAATAATGACTTCAAAAATATTTTTCCTTAGCTGTCTTGTAGTCATAGTTGAACATATAATGCTGCAAATTTAAATACTTGAAGCATGTGTAATGTCACTTTTCACACAGGAGCTGATTATTTCAATGCTAGATTCATTTATTATCATGAAAAGAAGATATAAATGAAAATATTACCAAACTTCCAAAGTTGGTAAAGGCACTGGTATATCAAATAAAGAAATGATAATTTTAATTATTTTTATTTCTAATAGAAATGTCTCTACTTGGGAGAAGCTATTCATTTCTTCATTTCAGTCTATGGTGCAAACTCCCATTTGGTACCTACTAGTTTTTCAATTCTTCAGTAGTTTATAGGGTTTAGTGATTTACAGCTAGTTCCCAGAATCTCTTAGAGAAAGAGGTCATTGGAAGAAATCTATTACTATCTTTATTTTTTTCTCTTGCATTAGTTTCCTTTTTGTGATTTTAAGTATTATAAGGAGGTACATAGTCAGTGAAATTGCCATAGTTAATGCTTTCTAGAAATACTGAACGTTGAATGTGAAATGGGATAGGAAACTGCTAAAAATCTGTGAAGCTCTAGCAGACATATTTTGTAAAAGGCGTATAAAATAACAAATTTTCTGGTGAATGGTCAGAAAGCAGAAGGTACATTTGTTCTAACTATATCATCTTTGTTGCTTATCTAGAGTTGTTTCATGCAGAATAATCAAGAGGTGGATAGATTAACCTTTTGTGTTAGATTAAATTGAAATTCCTCTGTCTTTTGCATCATCTTTCTGGTACCCATGTTAGAATGCATATGGAATTCTTCTGCCCTGTGTATTTTTGTCGTGATCTCAAATGCCAAGAGTTTCTCATCTTATCCTAAATATGTGAATACACAATCCATCTGAAGCCTATAATTGACTTTGACACCCCCAAAAAACCTCCATGTAGGAGATTAGTTTTTATACACTCAATTTTCTTACCAAAAAAAATTGTAACCAAATTTAGAATATCTTATTTACATCCACTTTCCTATTATTTTTATGCTTATATAAGCTCCCTTATATAATATACCATGTTACTCATAGTCTATTAATATTTAAATAAAAAGAAAAATAATTTTAACTACAGAGTTGGAGAGATATGCTTCAGTTTTTCAGTTCAATAGAAGAATTCTTCAGAAAAAGTTTTAGCAAGGAGATGTAAAGCAGGTAGCGACTTTCTTAGCTTCTTTCTTGCTGGCCCAGTTTCTTTGCACCTGGGAACTCCTGGGACTCTTTGTTTTGATGATTGGAGAATTGAGTTTTACAAATTTAGTGCTAGCTGCAAAAGGTAGCTGTAATTTGAGCTGAAGCTGAATTGTAGGTTTTAAGTTGAGGCATGCTTCTGGAATTATTTTTTTCTCATCGAAGAAGATTCACTGAGGATTTCAGTTAAACAAAACAAAACTTTCCCTTTCTTGGGAAGCAAATGATGTGAGAAAGGAGCAAATAACCATAAAAAATCTTAATGTGAACTTGGTGATGCTTTGTTGCAGAGAGGGACAGGGAAGATAGGATCTGACCTCAGAACAAAAGAAGAAATAGGAAAATGAAGAGCATGGAAGACTTAGAAAGGCTGGGAATTGAAAATCTAATAGCAAAATATGAAAAGAATAGAAAGCTAATCTCAGGAACCTGGTAGATGAGCTCAATGGAATAACAGAAGATGAATCAATGGCTACCAGTTTAATCATCGACAAGAAGTCTGTTGTAGTTAGGGTTTCTATTGATATACAGAGACACCATGATCACAGCAGCTCTTATAAAGGAAAAACATTTAGTTGGGTGGTTTACATTTTCAGAGATTTCATCCATTATCATCATGGTGGGACTTGGTGACATGCAGGCAGACATGGTGCTGGAGCTGAGAATCCTACATCTTGATCCAAGGGCAACAGGAAGTGAACTGTCTCAGTGGGTGTATAGCTTAAGCATATTTGAAACTGCAAAATCTGCCTCTATTGTGACACACTTCCTCCAACAAAGCCATATCTCCTAATAGTGCCATACCCTCTGGGGCCATTTTTTTCATAGCACCACAAAATCTTATGATATCTCATATACCTGGAAGTGATGGTCACAGACAGCAGAGGCTTGTCTCCTGAAGAAAAGCCATGGTTGATACATCTTGAAATAGGTTTAAATGCTACAAAATGGTTTTATAAGCTCCTGTTGTCCCTTAAATTACACAATAATTGGTGTTGTTTTTCTTTTTATTTTCACTAAAACTAGTTACACAAACTGTTTTTCTTTTCTTTTCTTTTTTTTTTTTCAGTTTTCTTCTGGTGATATCATTGATAGAAAGTGGAAGTACCAATTTAAGCATTTTGTTCTAAGGATGAGTATTTTGAGAGCCATAATTATATGTTAAGTTTTAATTACTGTACTTAAGAGATCCATAAAACTAACCTGTAAGCCTCTTGCCCAAGGACAGATACTTTCTGAAATGCTGTAGGCATTGTTTGGGAGATAACAAGCCACATGTTTTCAATTCCCTAAACAAGTTTGTTTGACTAATATACCCCCTCAACTCTTCTCAACCTCCCTACCTACCCAATTTCACCTTCTTCCTCTCTTACCTCTCAAATAGGGGGAAAAATCAGAACAAATGAAAAACAAAACCAAGAAACTATTTGCAATTGGTATCTACTAGGAAACAGAAATTCAGCTTTCTTCAATGGAATGTCAGAAAGTATATCAACCACACTCCAGAACAAGCCTTATTACCAGGAGCAGTTGGCCAACAGAAAAAGGACTTCTCTGTGTATGGGTGTATGTGTGTACATATGTTTGCTGTTCATTTTGCTTTGGTGTAGTGTGGTGGTTTTTGTCTTGTTGAGGTTTTTGTTTTGTTTTAGTTTGTTTATTGGTTTCAGTTTTTGAAGAGGGGACTTTTTGATGAGTATGCCCAGCCAGCTGCTAGAGGAAATGGGAGGTGCAATAACTTAGAACATCATTCAGGTTACATTTTGAAGAAAAACAACAGAGATTTTCCTATAATTTGTCAAGAGGTAACTGTGCTTAGAAGCTTTTGTTACTCTGTTTTCTGAGCTTTATAAACCTCTGCAAAGACAGGTTAGGCACAGCCTGTACCCAGTGATGTATTAGATGCCTTCCTGGAATCAAGCAAAGCAGTTCACACAGTTTAGAACTAAGTCTACTTATTAAAAGTAAAAAAGCAATTGTATTCACATTTACTTAATCAAAAAATGTCACTATTTAATCATTCCTTATTGAAATCCCCTTCATGTAAATAGTGCAAGGTAAATTCTTCATAGAACAAGAGAGACCAAAAGGTTTACAAGTTGCTGGAAGGATTTGTGCTCCAAAGAGAGGAACAAGATTAAAGAATTTTAGAAATATTTTTGCTTATAAGCACTCTCTATGTTTTTCCAATCATGGGTGGGTCCCTGGTTTAGAAAAATCTTAGCTACCAATTTGCACCATTTGGGGGATACTTAATTTCTTTCTCTTCTTTATAAATAGAAGACTTACTACACAGAGATATCTGAAGTAGCCATTTTCCCCACAGTGGATACATGTAATTCTACCCCAAAGCAAAGAAACCCAATGTCTTAATTAGTTTGTACAATCTGATCTTGAATAAAAACACAGGTTTCATTAGTGTTTTGTACATTTTCAAATGATTTGCTAAAAACTCTGTCCCCAATTACTGCTCCAGGAAATTTAGGATCCCAGATACGCCAAGCTGTAAAGAGATTTCTGGACCCTGGAGAACAATTAATAAGAAACAATAGCTGCAACAATGGTGAGGTCCAGCCAAAATCAACTACAATTAGGTTTTTATTGAGTTCTAGAATACAACTTATTTTTCTAATAAACAGAGCCCATTTTAATGTCAGGCATTTTATTGTTCTGCTTCTCATTTGTACAAGATTATCTTATCAAGCTATGGTATTTTTAGCCTGAGGTAGGAAGGACAGTTACCTTCCTACCTCAGGCACACCCCCAGAAGCAATTACTTCTTTAATTAGCTTTGGATCATTAATCTTTACCTCCTCTTCTTTGCTTTCAAATAGAGGGGGCCTCCTCACCTTCTGTGCAACATAATATAGACAATGAAAGCAATACCTCTTGATCACTTACCCTTAATGTAAAGGAAATATTCTTCAAGACCAACTGTCCTAGATATTCATATCTAGGGACATCTGAGAGGGATAAATGGGGTATTCTTACAGTTAAAACAATTAATGTGCATGAGTGTCCATATGTGCCTGCATTTGCTGCCTAGTGAGCCATGCGGGTTGTAAGAATTGCTTGACAAACAGATAAAACCCATAGATTGACAGGCAAGATCAGCAGCTGAATCTGATCAAGCTGGTATCACCTTCGTATCACACCATATGCTTTTATGTTCCTGGGATTCTTTCTTCCTCCTGCCTTTTAAAGCTCTTCTCAGCATTTAGATGTCTCCTTATGACATTGTGCTCTACATTTTAGGGAAGCCATTGTGCTGCACATCCAGATAAGAATATTCTCATGTTTGGACAAGTCAGGATGTGCTGCACATCCAGATAAGAATATTCTCATGTTTGGACAAGTCAGGATGTGCTTTCTAACCCTGTCATACATGTTCTCATTTATTTATTCTTTATTCTGTCTATTTTCTGACTTTAAAGTGAGCTGTACTCTTTCTTCCATCAGAGCATTGATTTTTTTTAAAGGTGTCTTTATTCCATTATCTCTCCTGCTCAATCAGGACCGCTTTGCAAGAGATGTTTTCTCTTCTACCACAAAATATCTCTGTTTTTATTTCACTTTCCTCTATTTTTCATTTACAGACCATTTAATTATATCCCCTGAGTTTGTTTTGAACGGTGTTGATTGTGTTGATTTGCTCTGTAAACAGTCAAGCAAATTGACAATTTTGCTTTCTTTTCCTTTTTTAAAAATGTGTGTTTGTTTACTCATGGACTATATTTGTGGTTCTAGGTATAATGGATAGTGGTGGAATTAAGTAAAAATATTATCAATTAAGCTAAAATTTTAAATAATGACTATTGTAATAAGCAATACATGTTAGCTTATCCCAAATACCAGGCACTATGCAAAAAAAATATTTACAACCTCTTACTAATAAAAATGAATACTAAGTTTCTTTGTCCTAGGCAGTTTCTGTGTAGTTAGAGGTCAAATTTAATTCTTGGAAGCAGCACTCTGATTCTCCCTATTTTCACATGAACTGCTGATGTAAGGAAGTGAATTATTTGACTCCCTCCTGTAAGTGGTGAGGCCACGTCTCATGTATGGACTTTTCTATGGGTACCACTATTGTTGGCACAAGATGTAGGTTTATTTTTTTCCTATCTATAAAGCAATAGTGTAGGTCATACTGCACTTAAGGAAAATATTTAAATTCAATTTATTCAGAAAGTTTTCTAAGAAAGTGTCTTCTCTCCTTTGGATCCATTTCCTCACTTTTGAGAAAAATACCCTAAGGGTTTTGATCCATTGGCCCTTTCCTCTTAGCCCTTAGCTGTTTTGAAATATCTCAGCAGCTTTTTGGAAATCAGCTGCTCTTAAGATTTCAAATGGGAGTGAAAAGTTTCAGTACTTAGACAAGGATCTCCATTAATTTTACATGAATATGGCATCTTATGTATTCATTAGTAAGACTCAATTTTACACCTTTCATATACCTTGTGTCTCAGATACCATACTCAGTGAAATGATAGCTATCATGACAATAACCTTGTCTCCTAGCTTACCTAACATTTTAATATTTTAGTTGTCTATAAAATAATTTTGGAGTCTTCAAAAACCTATTAGACAAATTAGTGGATGTTACAGAATATTTTTTTATTTCTCTTTGAGCAATATCCATCACAGACATTGAAGAATAGCTACTCAATATATGCCTTTTACAGTTATTTTTATTACTTAAGTTAGTTATGTAATAATTTCATGCATTTATATGTTGCATTCTGATAATTTGTCTTTAACCCTATTGAATCTGCCTCTCATTCCATCCTCCCCCTGTACCCCATACCATTCTCTTTCCCAGATTCCTCACTGTGGGTTTTGTTTTGTGATCCATTTAGTTTAACTAGCTTCATCTATGTGGCCACTGGATTGGAATCATTCATGGGAGCCTAGTGGAGTTACCAGTGGGTAACTGAAGTCAATGAATTCCCTCTTTCAGTCTATCAGTACAAAAGGGTCTAACATTGAGGGGTAGGGCCCCTGAAGCTCTTTTCCCATCCATGCCTGGCTGCTGACAAGTCCACCCCACCTTTTTTTAACTGACCTAGTGTAGACTTTTGCAGCTTCTGTGAGTTTGTGGATACAATGGCAATGTTTTGCCTAGAAAATAGCGTTTTACAGCCCATTCCTTAATCTTCTGGTTCTTTTACCTTTTCTGCTGTATCCTCTGTGATGTCCTGTGAGCTTCACTACAGTATATATTTTATAAAATAATTTAAAACAAATTGCTCTCCAAAGCTCTCTGCATATGTTCCTTCAGGCACAAAGAGGTGTGAGAGTATTGGCAGGTAGCTGAAAACCTCAGCTTTGTATATATAAATTTAAGTATTTACCATGGCTTTCTAGCTTTTGCTCATTCATTTCTTTATTCTTGGAATATTTTCTCTGACATAGGCTGTTGTTGGTATGTACCAATGTAGGCTTCACATTGACTGTGATCCAGGCTGGCCTCAAACAGTTTATCATCTTGCTTCAGTTTCCTGTTTAGCTTGGATTATGAGCTCACATTACCATATCTGGAACAGGTCTTATACTTTCTATGACATTTATCCATAAAAATATGCTTATATTCAGAACAGACTTCACTAAGCTTTTACAAATGCACATCTTGTCTTACCATCACATCAATCATAGTTTAAAATATTTTCATCTTCCTAAAAAGATGATTGATGTTCCTTTACCCAAGCTGCACCTCATGCCTGACCATAAACATCCACTAATTTGGTATCTCTTGTTCTTATGGCTTGAATACAAATGTCTCTCATAGACTCATATATTGGACCTTTGAATTCCAGCTAATGTGCTCTTGAGAGATGATCAAGTCATAGTATCTCTAAATGAATTGATCCTTAGAGTTGAGTATGGTAGCATTATATGCAGGAAATGAAAACTGGGAAGTCGAGTCTTATTGGATGACCTAGAGCATTGGAGGTTTGACCTTGAGGGCTCTTTTGTTTTGTTTCATCCTATGAGCTCTTTGACCATGGTGTAGATGACATTTTAGATTTCCCAGGTATATCCCAAAAATCTCTGAATTGTCAAATATTGGTTTACATCTATATTTCTTCTAACCATTGGTGAGATAGTTTCCATGTTCTGTATCTTAACTTAAAACATAGTCCAAAGCTCACATGTTAAAGCCCTATAGCTTGATATATTTATATTTTGAAGACAGGCTCTTTGTGTGGTAGCACACGCCTTTAATTCTAGCATTCCAGAGGCAGAAATTCATCTGTTCAAGGATACAGCCAAGCATGGTGACTCACCCCTTCAATCCCAGGGAGTGATGGTAGAAAACAGAAAGGTAGATAAGGCGTGAGGACCAGAAAATAGAAGCATTTGACTGGTTAAGCTTTTAGACTTTGAGCAGCACAGTTCAGCTGAGACACATTCTGGATGAGGACTCAGAAGCTTCCAGTCTGAGGAAACAGGATCAGCTGAGGAACTGTCTAGGGGAGGTAGCTGTGACTTACTCTGCTTCTCTGATCTTCCAGCGTTCACTCCAATAAGTGGCCTCAGGTTTGATTTTATTAATAAGAACTTTTAAGATTCCTGCTACAGAGAGGCACTTCTGATGGGAGTAGTACCTTTATAAGACCCTAGAGAACTGGGGCTCTCTCCTCCTCCCACTTTCCTGTGTGGTGATCAGAGGGACTCCACTTCTGGAGCACAGGCAGGAGCTAAGCTCTGTTAAACATTGTTAAATACTTGTAAATACTGTTAAATCCTATTAGAGTTGCTAATTCTATTTTGATCTTTAGCTAAATCTTTATTGTAACACTCTTTTCATGCTTTATGTGAATGATTGCAGTTGCTAAGGGAGAGATTTGACAGCTCCTTCCCTTATGCTTCGGTGGGAAGCAATCAGTCAGGCAACCCCTTTATTGGAAGATGGCTGAGTGCCATCCTTGGATCTGGCTGCTTTACTTTATTCTGAAGACATTCCAGCAGCTAAGACCACAGCTGAAGATGTGTACTAGTCATGATCACTTCAGCTAACCTCTATGAACCTTGTATAGTGGCACTCAGAGTCAAACAAGATTTCTGGTAAACTCTGGGTGATCCTGATTATCCTGTAGAGGGGAGTTCCTTAGTGACCCAACAGGAGATAAGAAATGGATGTAAATACCATCTTTCATGTACATAAATGACTGTTCTGTGGTTGGGGTGATTGTTACTAATGTGCTTGCTAAACATTCTTTCTGGCTAATAAGTAGGATGTTCAGCTCCCTTTTAGACTCAAGTAGTATTTACCTTCCTATGCTGTTCTCTGATGTTGTAGCCTTAAACACACAAACATGCTTCTCAGTGTTCCTTTCTTACTTGGTTTTTATCTTCATTGTCATTTGAGTGGTCTGAGCAGGTAACAGCAGCAGAATGGCACCTATCTCAAAGGCTGCAGTTATTGTGTAAGAGTTACAGATTATTTCCAGGATAGGTGGTAGAGGCATTATTCTAAAGAGCTATTAAGATTCTTTAGAAATAAAGACAAGAAAATTGGGACTCTCGAAGCAGAAAACTTCCAGGAAGCTGCAAAACCTCCACACCCAAGCACTGGAATTCTAAAAACTGTATCACTAGCCATGATAGAATTGAGGCTCCTGATATTTAAGACCCAGTAACTCAGGATCTATTACAGTAGCTTGTTCGTTTTCTTGCTATCTGCTCTCAGCACTCAGTTGGTGAATAGTGGTTCTCACCACTTATAGTTTCTGGAAGCCTATGATATCAGTAGCTACCAAATGCCAGACTACTGATATTCAGAAACCAGAGCAAGAAAACTTCTTCTGATACTGGAGACAATGGTCCCCAGATATCTAGGTTTGGTGCTCTAAGCCTGTGACTCTGCATTGGACATTTGGAAGCTGGGAACGGTCGGCACTATGAGAGCTTTTCACCTAGTCACAGTTTCTATCTGTACAGAGCAAAGGGTATACAACCTTACTGATTGGTAACAGCCATGAGAAAACACAGCAAGAAAGGAGTTGCCTAAAAAGTTGCTAAGGCTATCTTATTAAATTCAAACATTCTAGTACCCTGAATTCTAGCATGCATACCTGTGAGAAAACATTTTAATTTAAGCTGCATGGTAAATAATACTTTTCAGTGACCACATGGGCAAAATAATACACTACAACCTTATAATTAAATAGAATTTCAGGTGGCATATATAAAATATATATTACATCCAAAACAGGTGACAAATTAGGGGCGAATTGCAAGTGAGGTAGTTAACAACAGAAGCAAGGATGAGGCTTATGCCTGTTCGATGCTACAAGATCCTGTGTATTTTGCTGGACACCAGGCACACACTTAATCTAAGGTTTTCTGTAAGCCAAAGCTGAAAGGAAACATAGTTAGTTAACTAGCTCATGGTGGCTATTAGACAAAGAGAAACACAAGGTAAGCAGAGTTATTCTGGTAGCAAAGTTTGTTGGAAATTCCCACCAGTGGGCTTTCAAAACGATAATGGTGGAACATCACAGGGAGAGAATCTGCAATGCCTTTTACTAAGTAGTGCACCCTACATGCATCTGCCTGCCATATAGCTTTACAGGCTGGCTACCTGGAAATGCCTCCCCTGGCTTTCTTTATGCTCTTGGAAAACAACAGCAACAACAGCAAAACAAACAAACAAAAAACAACAACAAACAACCCAAACAAACTAAAAAGAAAAAAAGACAGGTAGTAGTAGGTCAGAGCGTTTATTCACCTTTACCTCAGCTTGTAGGGCCTGGGTTCCTGTGGGATGGACCCTCTCCTGAAGCCTCATCTCTCATTCCATTGCACCATTTATCTTCTTTCTTCTTTGGGTCCAGGAATGCATTGTTCTCTCTTGCTTCTTTTCTTAACTACGTCCACTGTCAGCAATGCCTTCATCACATGGTCCTCTATTAGTCCATTTAGATGTATTGTTTGTTTTCAGCATGGAATACTAGACAGTCTACACAATTATGCCCTAGATCTGTCTTAAATAAACATGTGGAAAACTAAAATAAATAAATAAATAAATAAACCACACAGTTCCAAGTGTATTTCATCCAAAGCAACACAACAGTGCTGCACATAGATCTTTGGTAATTTGCACCAATTTATGGATAAAATTTATACTACCATAAGAAGTGGATGGATCTTTGTGCTTCTAAATACATCATTGAAATACTCTGATGCACAATGCAGTATGCTAGTTGTGTGAAATTCACATGAAAGCACATAAAAGGAAACAATATCCAGAAATGTTGTTTTCTCTCAAATGTTTATTTTAGTGTTTGTCACACATATGTAGAAATAGAAGCTACTGTACATATTTTTATTGGTTCAAGATTTAATTTACATTTTATGATAACTTTGTTAATACAATCCTGAGGTTACTAGAGGCCTTCTAGATTTATTTGTAGTTTGGAAACTAACCTTTGATTGATAGACATACAGGATTAAAGTTCATATGGACAGAAAGCAGAAATTTATTTGGAAATACAATGAGATTTCAATAGATAAAGTTTGAAAACTCAACTTTGAATATTCAAATCTTATACTGATGTGATATACATGATAGTATTTATCACGGAGATGTATTGGATGTCACTTCTCTCTATAACACTAAAAGTGCATATAAGAAATGAGGGAGTAGATTCAGAATAAGCATTACTAACACATATTAAACATGTATATACAGATTATATTATACTAGGCTGCTGCTCAACATTCAGAAGTAATAAGAGTTAACATCAGCATGCTTGGGTTAAATTCCTAAAGTTGTTTGTTTTAATCATGCCTTTAATCCCAGGACTTGGGAGGCAGAGCCAGGTGGATCTCTGTGAGTTCAAGGCCAGCCTGTTCTACAGAGTGAGATCCAAGACAGGCACTAAAACTACACAAAGAAACCCCATCTCAAAAACAAACAAACAAACAAAACAAAAAAACCCAAAAAACTAGAAGTTGCCTTTAGCAAACAATGTTAAAAATAACATTCTTATGTTTCTTTGGGAAATTAATCAATGTTTAAACCATGCTTTTATTTAGAGCTCTACCACATATTTTTGCCATATTTATGAAAACCCTGAAAAAACACAAGCTACTCCACCATTCCCTTCAATAGGCAAGCTCACAATCTCAGTAAGCTTGTCAGATCCATGCATCTGATGAAAAACAATACTAAATTCAGTTCTAAATACATTTTCCTAATTACTTTGCTTTCAAGTGCCTTCTTTAACAGAAAAACTTTTATTCACAGTGTGCATGGGAACATACAGAATTTCTAATGTTTCCTATGGAATTGTGTTTGCCTGGGGTTTAACTCTGAGACAAATTGAGTTTTTAAGAATGAACCACTGACATTCTTCAATATTAAAATATCCATGTGACTTAAATGCCTGCTACAGTCCCTGGCTCATACTAGGATCTCTATAAAAGCTAAAATTTTGTTTTCAATCATCAACCTATACTCATATTTTTAGTCATTCTCTATTCAGTTTGAAAATCTGTGCCAAGACATGTAGAGACGAATCCTTAAAAATTATAATAAAGATGCTGAAGCGTAGCTCTTCACAGTTTTTGGCTTCTGGTGGGGGGAATGGGAAAGAACTCAGTTATATTTAAGTACCTGGCCAGTGGGAGCTTGACTGTGCTCCAGTGAGGATATGGGCAGCATAAATTGCACTTGATGTATATTTTTTGCTGGGGGAGATCAAGGGTAGGTAGGGCGGACCTGGGAGGAATGGGAAGCAAGGTGTGATTGGGGTGCATTTTATAAAAATCCCCTCATAAACAATAAAAATATTATGTTGCAAAAAATAAAGAAGTTAAGTTTAAAAAAAGGAAGGAAGAGAAAGCAGAAGCAAGACCAAGTAGATCCCCAAGACTGAAAGCAGAGCCCTTTCATGTTGCATGCTGCTTAGTCTTCCAGAATCAGAGCATAGATGGAAGCAAGAAAAATGTCTTTGTAATTGTGCAAATATAAAAGTAAAGGAGAGCATCTTTGCTGTCTTCTCTCTTGCACTGGTATCTGTCTCTGAGCTCTGCCCTTCAAGGCAGACAACTGATGCTCTGATTGCTTTCCAAATTGAAAGCCCCACCTGCTGTTTGCAAACGTGTTCTCTTCTCTTTTGCCCTGTTATTGAACAAACAGGCATTGATTTCTATCTCTCTCTCTTTTTTTTTTCTCCAAAGCAACAACATCCCACAGATATCAGACACAGCCTTGGCTGCTTAGTGAAGAATTTAAGTGACTTATATTAAAAAAAAAAAAAAGAAGAAGAAGAAGAACTAAAAAGTGCCTGCCTCCTGAACAGCCTGCTGATGGATTCCTATTATGAAAACAATGAGTCTGATTTGACAGATGGAGCAAGTGTATCTCACTAATTATTAATACATGGATTCCTAGAGAGAAAAGCATGTTGGAAAATATCTATGACAGCATTACAGCTGAAAGCAACTGAGCAAGCAGACACATCAAAGATGGCTGATGATACCTGTGCTTAGTAAGCAGAACAGAATTCTTCTCTTGGTTGAAGATTAGCACATCCATAAGAAATGAGTTAAAGAAAAGGGAAATAAAATTTATATGACTATCCACAACAATAGGATAGGTTCTACTTATGGTTCTGGATGCTGAAAGAGCTGTATACTGAAGAGACATTGTGCTGGGGACTCCTTAGAAATAAATATTGAGAGTCAGTGATGTAGCTCCGTGAAGAATGTGAGCTTGACACCCAAGAGTCCCTAGGCTTAGAGTCAAGCATCACAAACTAATATATATATTTAAACATATCTCTATTCCTGTAGAAACAAAACTCTCAAAGTATACCAGTTATGAGGTCACAGATGAATGGATGATTATGCAGTCAGTAACTCTTGGACTAAGAGCTAATGTGTTTCCAACACTCAAGAAACCAAACTGCATTCAGAAGAGAATTCATAAGCAATGCCTCTGCTGCACCACTGGTCTTAGGTTTCCTGTGTTCTGTCCGAACTTCAGTCCCCCAGTCCTGCTTTAGTTCCCTTTACTTTTGGAGCAGAAACTTGTAATTTTTAATCCAAAATCACTGGAGCTCTAATTGCAGGTTCTATCCACTTACTTTGTGGCATCTGCTTAAAACTATGATCTCAGCTACTACTTCTTCAATGTGCATGTGCCCCAGATGAAAGCAGCATGAAATGCTAGATGTATGTCTCTGGGTTTCATGGACTCCAGCCTCCTCATCCATAGATTCCTATCATCTATTACTTCTCAGATTATTTGAGCATAATTTTAGGTCCAAAATTTCTGTGTTCCTTGGGCAGACTGGGCAAAAGTGCTCATTCTATCCATTCATCAGCATTTCTGTATCCTCTTTTTGCTGCTAGAAGATAAACTAGAACAGATGGTGTGTGTGTGTGTGTGTGTGTGTGTGTGTGTGTGTGTGTGTGTGTGTGTGAATATCATTAGAAAGTAAAAATCCTTTGTCATAGCATGTCTTGAATGTCTTCTAAATAGGTGTCTTATCCAGTTGCTCTGTGCATATGACTTTAATTTCACCTAGAAAATTAAATTCAAGAGTGTGTAAATACAGTAGACTCTTCTCTGTCTCTCTAACAGGCAATCCATATAGCTCTTTGGTACTTAGTAAATAAAAACGCTTGGATTAAGACTCAGTAATAATAATCCCATATCAATTTTCTCTCAGTAACAATGATTTAGTTTCAGCAAAACCCTTTGATTACTTATGATTTCAAACTTCCTTTAATTGAATTGGGGAGATGATCTTGGAGCTGACAGAACATTGCTTTTACTAAGTCTTTTCCACCAATATTGAAGACAGACTGGAATCAGTGCATTATTAACACTGTGAGTGCTTTACCAGGGGCCTTTGGATTTTACTACTTTCTGGCCTGTCATTTTCACAAAAGTGATTATTATCACATTTCCTAGACACTCCTGAGTCAAAATGTGAGTGGACCATGTGTGATGCATACACATGCATGGTTCTTTTAAAGATTTATTTTTCCATGTATATGAATGTTTTGATATATGTGTATCATGTCTGTGTCTGGTGGCCACTGAAGTCAGAAAAGGACATTTAATTCATTAGAACTGGAGTTATGGATGGTTGTGAGCCATCATGAGATTGCTAGAAGTTGAACACAGGTCTTCTGTAAGAGGAAGTTGACTGGGATAATTTTTTGGAATATAATCTTTCAATAATAAATGTTATCAAAGGTAAAATTACTTAATTTATAAAATAATAACAACAAATCTGTTAAGATTTTTTTTTCTCTTTGGATGGATCTTCTGTCCACTTAAACCATTGAGAGGAAACTCTTAAGTTACTATCTGATTTCCTTATATGTTGGACCACAGTGAGAAAAACTATCTCACTCAAAACTATCAGAAATAAATCAAGGGAAGTACATGTTTGAAAGAGATTATTTATATATTATCTGTCTAAATTGCCTGAGATTTCACTACAGCCAATGGGAGGGGGAGAAAATCCATTTTCAGGGTATTAGAAATTTTCAAGATCTTGTCTGCATTTGTGGGTAGTTCATCACATCCAGACCATCCTGGAACCACTGGTATCTTTCATCATCCAGCATTTATAGCTTGCATAGCCATTCTCCATTCTCAGATACCCTACAGCCTATCACACTTGAGAAACAAGTGCTAGCAAGCCTTCCTAATTTGTTTAGATTATATCATACATTTACCAATACTGGGGTAAAGTCACAAAGATCAAGTTATCTAGGAGGCCTTTTTCATCAATTGTTATTGCATGCATACATGTATTTGTATATACATTTATATTCCCACATGTAATCTGTTGAGTCCATGTAGTTTTATTTGTGTGTATGTTTTCAGGGCTGACCATTTGGTACTAGAAAACCAATTGGTGTGCTCTTCCCTGAGAAGGGCCACTTCTCTCATTTCCAGCTTTACTCAGTTGTCTGTAGTTCTTTGTGTAGGGTTGAGGCCTTGTGGTATTTTTTTCCCCATGCAGTTCGGCATGTTTATTGTGGCCTCCTTGTTTTCACCTCATGTTTGGGCATGCTGTTGAGCCTTTACAGGAATAAATTCTGATGTTACTAGGAGACAGTGTCTCACAGCAACATCTCTGACCCTCTGGCTCTTGCAAACTTTAGTTTCACTCTTTCACAATGTGCTCTCAAACTTAGATGTGGGAGAGTTTTGTAGATTTGTCCATTGAGACAAGGCTCTACAACTGTGAGTACTGATTGGCTGTGGTTTTCTGTGGTGGTCACTGTCTGTTGCAAAGAGAAATGTCCTTGATGGGGAGTAAAGACTACAGTTATTTGTAGTGATATATGTGTACCCTAATAAACTTGTCTGGGTGTCAGAAGACAGAGCTAGCCACTAGATTAGACACCGAGGCCAGGCAGTGGTGGTACACACCTTTAATCTCAGTACATAGAAGCACACATGCCTTTAATCCCAGGAAGTGTTGTCTGCATAGAGAAAGGTATATAAGGCCTGAGGAAACAGGAACCCATTCTCTTTAGGCTTCTCCAAGGATTTTGTAGAGGTAAGAACTGGTGAGAGGCTGCTCTGCTTCTCTGATCTTTCAGCTTTCACACTGATATCTGGCTCTACGTTTTTTATTAAAAGACCATCTAAGATTTGAACAACAGTTATTTGCAGGTTGAAAGACAAATATTGATAGATTGTTCTTAGAGATTATGCTGGTTTAGTACATTAGTGGTTGTAGATTCTCCTCCGATAGCCATGATTTCATGAGCAATGAGTAAGTTAAGTTTCCAGAATCAGGGATGGTATTCCTCTTGTTGAGTGGTCTCAAGTCTAATTAGAGAGCTGTTGGTTCCCATCATGATATGTGTACCACTATTGCACTTATAGGGTTATTGTGCCATGCTGTTTTTTGTTTGGTTTTTTTTTTTTTTTTTTTTTGGTTTTTTTTTTTACATACTTAAGAAATTATTTATTCATTCTAACCACAGATCCTTCCTATTCTTTCTTCCACTGCCCCTACCCCAGTATTCCCTCCCAGCTGAACCCCCTCATCCCATTCCCAAAAAAGGTATGACCTTCCCATGTGGAGTCAGCTGGTTATTGATGGTTCATAGGCATCAATGCTGTTTTGAACTATTGGTTGCCTCTGTCCTTTGGAACTTTGCATGGTGCCTTCAGCAATAGGGAGTTACCTTCCACCTCTAGTAGTAACCAAGGGCAACAGAAATGGTTGTATGTATCAGGAGTCTCTTAGACAGCCCTGGCCAACAACTCCAAAAAAGAGGAATTCTCCTGTCTGATAATTTTTAGGTAGCTGTTCAATATATATATTTAAAGGTAAATAGTTAATAAGTATGTTGGAATGTTTGAGCTATAAATAGAATGATTAGGATGCTTTCATTAAAGAAATCTGACATCTCATTGATATGCTAACAATACTGTGCTAAATAAAATTTGCTTTTCTAGAACTGTACAAAGTGAATCTACTTAATGTCTCTCTTCTACAAAGCACTGTATGTCTTTCACAACTCTTAAATTTAATGATAAAAAACATCAAAAACAAAAAAAAAAACAAGATGAAATAGAGTTCATTCAAAACTTCAGGACTTTGTTTGGCTATCCCTTCAATCACCTTTTCTTCCATTCTAAAAGGTACAGAAAAGTCTCATTGCTCTGGGGAATTTTCTTTCCCTGGTTCTTTCTTAAAGATGACTTGTTCAACACCTCACTACCATCAAAATGACTTTCTTATTTCTTCTCAGTGTTCACACAATCATTCTATCATTAACAACAACAAAAATCGACACAATCTGCTCTTTCATGTATGTGTCTGGTAGTGATAGGTGATAGCATAGCCTCATAGATGATAATGAACACAAGGACAGAAGTTGGTTAAGAGAACTTGCTTAACCCTTCACTAGCTTAGCGACCTTGAGAATATCAATTTCTTTCACCATGCCTCAGATTTATCATTGAGAAATAATAGGAAACATTAATAATGTTGTAACTGTACCTTAAGGTCTAGATAAATATTAGATAACATTGTCAGCCTGTCTCTCCATGTCTGTCTGTCTGTCTGTCTCTGTCTTTCTCTGTCTCTCTCTCTCTCACACACACATATGTGTGTGTATCTGTCTGTCTGTCTGTCTGTCTTTCTCTAAGTGTGGCAATGGAATGACAAAATGTCTTAGTTAGGGTTTCTAGTGCTGTAAAGAGACACCATGACCACAGTAACCCTTATGAAGGAAAACATTTAATTGTGGTAGCTTGCTTGCAGTTCAAAGGTTCAGTCCATTATCATCTTGGTGAGACATGGCAGCATGCAGGCAGACATGTTGCTGGAGAAGTAGCTGAGTGTCCTACATCTTGGCTTTAAGGCAACAAGAAGTAGTCTGAGTGTCACACTGAGTAAAGCTTGAGCAATTAAGACCATAAAGCCCACACTCACAGTGATACACTTCCTCCAACAAGGTCACACGTACTCCAAAAAAGCCACACCTCCTAATAATGCCACTCCCTTTGGGGGTAATTTTTTTTTTCAAACCACCACATAAAATAACCAACAAAGAATTTGTACTAAATTTGAATGAGCTATACTTGTATACACTAGAATCCATCTAGTCATTATATTTCTATTACTTTTAAATGTATCACAATGGTGAGACTTATACATGAGTATTGTTAACTAAAATATTCATCTCCTGCTCAAGAATCTAACAATTAGAAACAGGAGGAATATGACACAGCTTTGTTTGTATCTTGAATATTTTAAATATTTATTTATTTGCATTAGTCTTTCTTTTGTCTTATGTAAGCATGGAATTAGAATCTTCACAGTTGTCCTTCTATGGTTGACAGCAAAACTTATGATTTTTTTTCCTTCTTTGGGTATCATAGCTGTGTGTCTGTCTGTAGGTCTCGAACAGGGAAATTAAATAGAGACTTCCACTGGGGAGAATGGTAGTTGATGAAATTTCTCTATGTGTTCTTCATTACCAAGGTGGCACTTTAATTGTTTCCAAAATCAATTTTCAATTAGTGGTGGCTTGGCATTTCATATTAACTGTTAAAATTGTAAAGGATGTAAAAAAGAGAATGCTTATGACTTGGAAATTGGTTTTGCATAGTTTAAAAACACAGTGGCCATAAAAATTCAGACAGAGACACTGTGACTCTTGCCAAGTTGCAATGCTCCAAAGAGATGGAAGAAACCGTGATAGAAACATTTATAGGCACATGGATGTTAGCTGGCAGTTCTGTATTCCCTAATTCTGTCCTTAGACTCATCGTCTTTCTCTGCCCAGTATTTAAAGGTGTAGCACAGGGTCTTTTATATTATCCTTTGCAATTCTGAAGAAAAAGAAGGAAAATTTTAAAATTAAAATTGAACAAAAAAGCCATGATTTATAAAATATAACAGGGTAGGCTTCTTTTGAAACTCTCCTTCCCACTCTTGGTACTGTATCAAACAATATATCTCCCAGAAGATGCCTTGGAAGCAAGAGTAAACACCCCTGCCTTCCAAAGAACCGCTCTTGTTCATATATGCATACACAAGGCTGTCTCCAGTCTTAGCAGCTCCATAAACCCCTGAACAGTGTTGTGGTTTGTAAGCGATACCCAAATCAACAGAGATCCTTCAGGCCAGTGAGTGCGCAGGGAGTACATGGAGGTTCTTTACAAAAAATAAATGGAGTCAAGATCAGGAAAACTGTTTTTCACTGCAGTTTCAATCATTAGCAGACATGCCCACTCCCAACTGGTGGATGAAAACTACACAGTGTTTTAACAGGATTTAGTTTAGGATTTATCTGCACTGATTATCATTTATCTATTATATACCATGGATGCATATAATATAACCCTAGCATGCAAACTCTGAAGCAGTTTTTTACATTGGCTTTCTATGTTCTCTCTTTGCACTTTTCTATTTGTTCAAGTAGAGGAAACTGTGAGTGAATCTGTCTCAGGGAACACTTAGAGCCACAGCTTGAGTGTCTGACTAAGACAGGATGCCTTTGACATGCATATGGTCTTCCTTGTATTACTAAGGCGGCATAGTCAGTGTCTGACAGCCATGGCAGATCACTATGGATGAGTAAAAGAGTAACTGAATCAACGTAATCTTTCATTTTATCCTTTGTTTCAGGCAGGGTCTCACTCTTTTAGGATGGGTTGGAACTCATTATGAAGCCCAGGCTGTCATCAAGCTCATGGCAATCCTCCTGCCTCACTTTCATGGACACTGAGGATACATGTCTAAAACACCACAACTGGCATTAAAGTGATGGTATACAGATGCCTGCCCTTTCTGATCTGTGTCCAGGTCATACCAACAGAAACTCTTTCCTACCCTAGGGGATGTCATCAACGTGGGGCTCTCCACTTCAGGTTTGGGAATTAGTCGTTTGTCATGTTGGTACATACTCAACAGAAAATTGAATACTGTGAATGTCTTAATAAGACATATATAGTAATATATAGTAAATTGATACAAACATCAAGTGTGACCCATAGGTTTATTCTGTAGCGAACTATGTTGGCTATTTAGCACACAAACTGGACAATGGATGGTGTTAGAAGAAGGTAATCTGTATTTTGCTGATATTTTATATGAATCTACTCCTTTGATAACATAAACACGCAGACACAGGGTCTTTTTTAATTATAGCTTTTTCACATTACTTTTAATCTTTTTTGTGTACTTATGTACATGTATGAAGCACACATGTGCAAAAATCAGAGGAGGAAATCAGATATCCTACTTCATCAAACTCCATCTTATATCCATAAGAAAGGGTCTCCCACTGAACCTAGAGCTAGGCTGGTGGCCAGCAAGTTCCATCAATTCTCCTGTCTTGATTTTCAACACTGCTAAGGGTGCAGGGAGTGTGCATAGAACTGCCTAGCTTTTTCTGTTGGAGCTGGGGATCAGAGCTTAGACACCCATACTTCACAGCAAACCCTTATCTACTGAGCCATCTCACAACCCCTTTTAACATATTTCTAAAATCTTACTTTATGTAATAAAAAAAATAGCATTAAAGCAAAAATCCACTGATTTAAAGAAGAGAACATTGCTACAAAGGAAATATCAGACAGAGGTTTTGCCTGAGGCAATGCCATTTTTCTGCCATTCTCGAATTTGTTTAGCAAACATATTTAGAAATATTTAAACTACTGATGTGATGGCTAATTGAGAAAAGTATCAGGAGATCTATTAAACTGTAAAGTAAAAAAAATGGTCTGTTTTATTGACATCAACAACAAATGGCTTTAAAGTCATGAGATGTTCTTCTTATGTTGCAAAACAAAACAGTCTCATGAATTCTCTCTCTCTCTCTCTCTCTCTCTCTCTCTTTCTCTCTCTCTCTACTCTCTCTCTTTCTCCTTCCCTTCCTCCCTTTCTCAACTTTCTCTTGCATGTGTGCATGCATGCGAGTGCATGTGCATACACACACACACACACACACACACACACACACACACACACACACACACACAGAGAGAGAGAGAGAGAAAGAGAGAGAGAGAGAGAGAGAAAGAGAGAGAGAGAGAAGGTTTAGTGTTTTTCTACACCTCAGCAACCTGTTATGTCATTGCTAGGAAAAAAGCAAAGTATCAAGCAGTTTCATGCTTGCTGAAAGGTGTCATATGGTCATAATGTCTGCAATAAAACATGACAGAAAGAATGGCACACTTGGATTTTTAGTTTAGTTTTGTTTTGTTTTTACAGAATGATGTAACTTAATGATCAGCATCCTCACATCTTTTCAGATGAGAAAACTGAAGTTTGGAGAATTATCCTGGCTCTTTCACTGTGGCACTATTGCCCATCAGCACAGCCAGCCATCAAACAGCCAAGCCCACTAATCACAGCCATGCTTTTTATGCTTTTAATCCTCTGCCATGCAAACTCTGACCGGGAAGTGGTTAATGGTGCTTCCTCTGAGCAATGACGCATCCTGCTTGGTTTTGTTGTGGAAGCCTCCCACTGTATCTTTGACTAGGAGTGCAGATATCTTACTGGAGAATTCCCCAAGTCAGCCTTTCTGCCCAGCAGAGATTTTCAGGGCTCACATTCTGTTCTCTCAGGGATGGCATTTCTCCCCATACTTGCTGACTGTTCCAAGTCAAGACACTTAACAAGGAGATAATGGCCCCATGGGTGAAAGTCATAAAATGAAATACCCCAAGGCATGTGCATTATTATTACAGTAAATTATAAACAGACCATCTTCTGTAATCCAGCCAGTAAGCAAAGGAGTAGCAGACCAGAAAAATGCTAAACAAATGTTGTTTTCTAGGAAAGGAGCCTTTTATAAGTTCTATAATGTTCATAGCATTAATAAAGTTTATTATATAAATTTGCATAATGCAAAACACAAAATTGCATGAAGCTCATCCAAAACACTAGCTAGAAATAACCACAGTTTTAATTTATCAAATATCTTCCGATAGCTTAAAAAGCTGAAATCAAATCATAGATAACATTTCACAGGTTCTTTTTTTTTAGTGTGTTAATACAAGATGAGAATATTTCCTCCCATTATATATTTTAGGCATCATTTTGAATATTTTCCTATCAACATGGTATGTTTTTTCTCATAGCTCAGTTTAGGTTATCCTTCACCACTAGTCACCTGGGGTTTTTCCACTGTTTCATTAGATTTGTTCTGTGCTGAACAGTTTTCTATGTAAATATTAGAAGAGGAAATATTTGTTCAAAGGGTTTAAGAAAAGGATTTGGGGATAATTTATGATTCCAGTTGCCAAGTCTTTGAATTAATATGTGTGAGAGTCCTTAACCTACAGCCTGTCAAAAAGATGGCATTATCACCAAACATGTCATTTTGGGAAATAACATAGTTAAAGATGATATGCATTGACTTAAGTCTTTCTATCTACCTGACAGTAAGGTTGATTTTTATATAGATTTGTGTATACACACATGCATTTTTATTGACACATTTTAATTTTTCTTTGGGAATTTAACTTTTTCCACTCTTTTTGTCTGTTTTGGATGTATCTTTTAATACTGGTTTCATAAATTCTGTATATTCAGGTCTGCTGTTTCCTGATTCATTATTCTGTTGCAAATATCTTCTCTAGCTGTTTATTCCCCATTTTATTTTGCTCTTGATTAAGAATGCTTATATAATAATGTGTAGTTATTTCTTTTCTTCAAACAAAAATCTCCTTTACTCTGTGGCACACATACACCTGAATGCAGATGTGAAGAGAGGTAGAAAAATCAAAATACATTAATGTTGATTTTAACAATACATAATACTTACTGTAGAATTCAGTCTTCTATACAGTATATGAGATGGGAAATCTGTTTTCTTTTCTCCCATATTTTATTATTTGTAATTAGGAGAATGTCCTATGCATAATATATATGAAATATCACTTTTTGAGTTAGAGGTTGAAGACTTTTATTTTCTGGTACAATTGTCTGCCTCTCTGTCGTTCAGACACATATATTTTCCAGGCATGTCCATACCATCTGCAAAACCTTCACTCTGGATGCTTCCACAAGATCATGGTTTCAGGGACTGTATGTGCAATACACAAGCATCCAGTAGTCTCAGTTGCATGGAGGGAGACTGTCTTAAACAACCTAAATGAAAAAAAATCTAAGTTTTTTATTGTTTCATGGCATATTCAATTATCTATCAGACCAAGCAACTGCTCTTTATGAATTCAATAATGTCTCATCAATTAGTTTACCCAAATCAGCTATATCTTAACTGAATCTCAGTTATAAAAATCTACTTGAAATTTGTATTATACTTATAAAAATTTATAGATTATATGAAATGATTTATCATTTTCAAAACACTGCATCTTTCTAGATAATATAATAAAATATAAAGTGGCCTATGATCTGAAATTCTATAATAAATCAAACTTTTAATTTTAATATTTACAGAATTATGTGTCATGATCAGCATGTTCACATCTTTTCAGATAAGATTCAGAAAATTCTGGCTCACCCACTCAGCTGCAGTTGCTCATAAATACAAGTACATAAATATGATAGTTGTACTTTTACTTGTGTGTATTTGTAATATGAAAATACAGAAGAAAAGATACTGACGAAAATACACAAAGTCAGACTCTGAAATACCTTTTGTGGATTAAAATCTGAACAGCCTAGGTTGTGACTGCCATTGGATCCATTTATTCATTTCCTGGCCCCTTCTGTGTGATGCTGAACACAGTTGAGCACAACTGATTCTCATCAGGTTTAAATTTTGATATCAAGGAACCAAAATGTTTGCTTCTCCTTTTCAAATAGAGACTGTGATGGTGGTGGGGGTGAAAGGCCAGTTATTGAAAGATACTTGCACGTTTTCCCATCATGATCTCGATGTCCTCTGCCCACAGAATCCCTCTTCTCTCATTGGTTGGATTCCTTGCACAACTTTGGTGCATGGGGGAGGGGCTTGGTCCTGCCTCAACTGAGTGTGCCAGGCTCTGCTGATTCGCCTTGGAAGACTTTGATTTGGAAAATGTGGGGATGGGGGGGGGGTGTTAGGGGGAATCCAGGGGCTGAGAAGAGGGAAGAGGGGGGATCTGTGGTTGGTATGTAAAGTGAATAGAAAATTTCTGAATGAAAAATGAAAAAAAAAAGATAGTTGCTATTTTCAACAAACATGTCTGATCTATGTCAGTTCCCTTACATTCTGGATTTTTAGTGTGACCTATTCACTTAAGTTTAATTCTTATATTTCCTATTTTGCTTAATGATATTATTTCAGTTAAACTGCACTGCTTGTAAGTAATATTAGAATTCAGTAAGTGGTTAAGGGAGTGTCATAAGTAATGTGTAATACTTGTCATAATGCAAATTAGTTTTGAAACATGTTGAGATATAATCAACATGAGATAAATTGCACAACTCGGTAAGTTTGTAAATTCATACATATGGCATACAAATGTTTTTAGCAATTTTTTACTAATAAGTAAAAAGTGGAAACAAATGCCCACCTATGGGTGGACAGATAAAATGATGTGCCAAGAAGTGCCTAGTTATTTAGCTATAAATAGACGAAACTACACATATTTTAACATGAATGAACTGTGAAAACTTTATGCTAAGTGAAAGAAATCAAACATAAAAGGTCACCTAATACACAATTAATTCCATTTATAGAAATGTCCATACGGACAGATCCGTAGAGAAAGGAAGTAGACTGGACATTGCAAGGCTTACAGGTATACTTACGGGTTTGGGAACTTAAAAAAGTTTGAAGAACTTTTTCATGCAACATATATTTGAAATATTATTATAATGAGATATGTATGGGTCCAAAAACTTTGGTTCTTCTATTTTCCTAAATATCATTGTTCTAGATTTTGTCACCTAAGGAAAGTTGACATATTTGTAGAAAATGTGAATTGCTGTATTTTCTAGTTTACTAATGTTTTCTCCTAGAGAATTTAATCTGTCATTGATCCTATATATAGTATCTTTAATATTTGTATGTATTTCATAATTCTATATTTTACCCCTATTGCTTTGGGTGGTCTTTCATTTCTTCTAAATCTCTAGCATATCATGTAAGTCTTTTGCTCTAGTTGTGCTCAAGGGTTACTAATTTTAATTTTATAACCTCATTTTCAGGTCAGTATTGATTAACTGATAGTACTTTTTACTGTGGATTTTGTTTAACTATTCCTTTGCATCTTTGTTCAACTATGAGATGTCAGAGACGTTATTTTACTTTACTTGATGTCAGAAATCATATTTTTGCATTCCTGACCTGCATTTTACTTCACTTGATGCTGGGAATAGTACTTTTGCATTCCTAAGTACTGCTGAATGCAGTGTGATGCTTTCCATTCTTTCTGAATATTTGACAAATAGTATTAGAAAAGGAGGTTATGCCGAGCTGATATTGCTCTACTTGAAAGCAGGTTTGTTTGAATGCTTTCAGTGACATCAAGTGAGTCATGAGGTTCTACTCTTCTTTCTTGGAAGTAAAACTAAGTACAGCTACAGAAGATTCCCAAGACAACATTTCTTGTATTTCTGTTCAGTGCTTCTGTCTCAGGATGGGGAATTGTCACAGACATACCTTGATCGTTACTCCAGTGGATACTGGAAGACCTAGAGAGTCTGATGACACTTGGAATTCTCTCCCTTCCCAATCTTCTCTCTGACACATAGTCTTGCTGTTAAAAGACTCATGCATATTTCAAGCCTATGACTAACATATGATGAAGTTTTCCTTTGCTGAGGACAAACTTATTAATGTATTAAATATCAAAAAGAAAAACATACAGTTGGAAAACTGAAGATTGAAAAATGTAACTTGGTGAACAGTGTTCATGAGAGAATGCTCAAAATAAAGCAAACTCTACTAAAAACAATATGCAGACTCATAACACAATTCCGTTTAAAATAACAGGTATTTATTTCTAAGAAAAATATTTATAGGTCAAAGTTAATAAATAGTAGTGTGCATATTGTATTTTGCTTTAGTGCAATTATGTATTAAGTGAATTTAAAGAAGAGTTTTGGATATGAATATTTGAGTTGTGCCAAGCTTGGTGGCTCACACCTTTAATCCCACACTCAAGAGGCAGAAGCAGGTGGATCTCTATGGGTTCAAGGCCAGCAAGATCTACATAATACATTCCAATCCAACCTGGAATACACAGTGAGATCTTGTCTGAAAATCAAAAATCAAAAGAGAAAAAAAAAAAAAAAGAGAACAGAAAAACACAAAACAAAAACATCACCACCACCACCAACAACAACAACAAGAAATTGAAGAGTTTGGAATGAGGATGTATAAACTGTTGTTTTATTTAGCATTGTTGATCATGAGGATTCAGTAATAATTCCAAAGACAAATTTTTGCAACCCTAGTCTTTGAAAAAAGTATGGAAATCAGTGTTACTTTAATAACTATTTAAAAGATCATATAGATGACTAGGAATTATATTTTCTGTGAAACAGTAATAACAAGATGTGCAACAGATTTTGAAAGAATAATTTAGGGCAATTCTATTAAAATAAATATTTTGGCAGGACATAAATCAAACTAGTATTAATACTTTTATCTGTCAGTTTTCAGTCTGGAGATCTTTCCTGGGAAAATAAAATAAAACAAAAAAGACTTTTATGAAAAACATCATGTTTATTATTAAAATATTTTTTCATAACTGCATAAACTCAAAGATTTTGCCTCAAGAAATGCCATGAATTCAATTAATTGATTCATTTAGCCATTTGAAACTTGTGCAATTACTAGAATGTTTATAAAGCAACAACTTTGAAAATATTCTTGAAATAATACTAAATCACTTAAGAAGGATAATATATTGCCTATTATATTATATTAATTTTATTACATTTGTTTATTTATTTATTTGTGTGTATGAAAGAAAAGAAGGAAAGAAAAGAAGGAAGGAAGGGAAAAAGGGAGGAAGGGAGGAAGGGAGGAAGGAAGGAAGATAGATGATCATGTGAGTCCCAAAGTGCATGTGTTTAGGTCAGAGGACACCTTGTACAACTTGGGGAAGTCAATTCCCTTCTTCTACTATGTGGACTGTAGACGTCATCACAGGTTGTTAGGCTTGATGGCTAATGCCTTTACCCACTGAACCCTCTACTATAACTCTTAGTAAGAAATTTTACATAAAAGGAGCTAGCAAGTCACCATCAAACACACACATACACACAGATCTTTTGAGAAGGGTCCAATGGTAGAAGGAAAACAGAGTTACAGAGTGTGACACAGATTCTGAATGAGTCTGCATATCCTGGCTGTGACTCACTATGTTAAATTCAACTAACCTAAGTAAGCTATGTGATGCCCATACTAACTCAACTTCCTTAACTTTGCAAACTGAGGAATAGTATCAATATTACTCCATAAGATTGCTAGTTAATAAATGAATTCTCATGTACCACATACAAAGCAATTTAGAGCATTACCTGGAGCAAATTCAGGTTTCTTTAAATAGCAGCTATTAATTAGATAATAAGTGAGCTACACTGGAGTTTGAAATATTTTTTTTACCATATTTGTGTCATAGAATCACAAAAAACTGAATAATTGAGAGACTCATTTGTCATAGATTTTTTTTTCATTTTAAATTCTATTTTCAAATCAGTAGGCATGAAGAAGCAGGTAAGGAATTTTACTTTCCAAATTTAGCTCCCAAGGTATGAAGGACTTAAAAATTTCATGCTCAGCTTGATAGAATTTCCACATGCTTCCCTCTCATCTCACAAGAGATATTTTCTTTCCCCATCAGCAGCTGCTGCTTTCTTGGACACAAAGATGCAGATTTTAATGATTTTCAGTGTCAGTTGTTTACTTTGTGGTAAAGAAAATGCAAACATCAAGACTGTCTTGAAGTGTTCAGAAATCAAATTCTGATTCATCAGTTTAGTCAAGTCAGAATCTATAATAAGTTAAATATTTAATAATCTAACAGTGGCTTTTCCTATACTCTGAAAAATACTATAATCTTCAAATAACTCTTCCCTTTGAATACTAAAGCAGGACACATAGGTTTATAACATTAATGGCTGGACAAGAAGACTACAGCATTTAAAATAGCCATGCAGAGACACTTTATTGTGGCAGACAAAGGACATTCCTTCAAATGGCTGAGGAATCAGTCTGGGATCAATTTAAAGGTCAAGCCAGTCATTCAAAGTCTAGCATTGCTGAGTTACTTTCTTTACAAATATCAATATTTACCTGGAACTTTTCAACATTTACAGAGAATATAATATATGCATGTGTGAATATATATATATATATATATATATATATATATATATATATGTAATTGGAACACAAGTATGTATTATAAATGGGAAGATATATATTATAAATGGGAAAATATGTTACATATATATATATATATATATATATATATATATATATATCCAGTAAATGGAAAAATATTGTCTCAAACCCTTCTAAAAATAAAAGTAACGTATCAGCTTATATATCCTAAGTTACAGGAATAGCTTGATTCCCAGTGTAATGAAACCCTGCTATCACCAATAATTTCTTCTTTTGTTGATTTTAATATTCCTAGCTCTTAGTTATAAGTATGGTCATTCAGTCCTTACATGGTAACAAGATAAATGCTCAGCATTCCCATACTAATAATCAATCACCTGCAAGCATATTGGGCAAAGGTTTATATTTCCAGAGTATCAGAAATCGATTGTATTGGCTTATGTATTGTCTTGCTTGGGATATAAGTTTCCTACTAAATAATTACTATGAGCAAAATTGTAAGGAATATGTGAGAAACTCTTCAGTGTTCAACTAGAAGATAACCAATCTATCTAAGCTCTACAGACAGAACAAGGGTAACATTTACTTCCCACTGAAAGTTAGGTTACAGTTGGGAAGAAACAAATGAAAAGTACTGTCAAAACATTGGAAGGGAACTGTAATAAGTCATGGAATATAGGCTTACATCATTTGTATCTATAGCATTCCTTGCCACTAAATAAATTGGTAGAAAGGTAAATAGATTAATGACATGTACTTGAATATATAGGGATAGGGCTGAACTTGAGATCAGAAGAGATTTTTTTTTTCTTTAATCACTACCTTCAAACATGAGCTGTCACATTTCCTTCTCCTGTGGGTTACCATGGTGGATCCTGTGAGTCTCTAGTGTTGTTTGGGTTTAATGATAGTATTAGTTTTAGGTTTTGAAATCCATCCTTAGCTCCCATATGTGTGTGTATGTATACATATATTAGTATGCATTTAATATATATGTGTAAGTAAATCTGCTGTGGATATCGCTCTGTGTAAATAAAGTTCTGATTGGCCAGTGGCCAGGCAGGAAGTATAGGCGGGACAAGACAGAAGAGAATTCTGGGAAGTAGAAGACAGGAGAGAGACACCACCAGCCGCCATGAGAAGCAACATGTAAAGACACTGGTAATCCACAAGCCATGTCGCAAAGTATAGATTAACAGAAATGGGTTAATTTAAGATAGAAGAAGCAGATAACAAGAAGCCTGCCACGGCCATACAGTTTCTAAACAATGTAAGTTTCTGTGTACTTTCTTGGTTGGGTCTGAGCGACTGTGGGACTGGCGGGTAAGAGAGATTTGTCCTGACTGGGCCAGGCAGGAAAACTCTAACTACAAATGGCGCCCAACGTGTTTGCAAGAGTTTCCACCTAAAACCTGAGAAAAAAGATTCTAAAATGGAGCTAAAAACAGCTTCCTAGTTGTCTCTCTCAAGTTAGCGGCAGCCTGCCGGTTTGAGCTACTATGGCGGGTTCCTGGCTTGTGCGTCTGACCTGCAGTGTGGTGGGAATGAGGAGTCTACAAGCAACACTTTACTCTGCTGCATGGTAGATTTAGCCTTTGCTAGTTAAAAAAAAAAAAGTTTCTGGGCTATGCACAGCTTTGATAGAACTGCTCCTGATAGCTGATGGTACACATGGCTCCAGACCCAGAGCCAGAGCTGGCGGTAAACTGTACCACCACCATGTTGGGAAACTGAGGTGGGCGGAGCCAGCAGCCACAGCAGCGTTTCAGTCTTACAAAGATGGATATTACACAGAGAATCTGGTTTATGTTGTCTTTGGAATTTTTAACTACAGAAAAAGATTTGATCATAAAAGCTGTTGAGTTAAACAAATATGTAAATTTTAAAGGTACCTTGACTTCAAAATTTGGATATAAGGATATATTGCTTTGGAAAAGAGTCTCTGCTTTTGTTTCCACAGAAAACCAGAGGCTGTGGATTTGTTCCAGATTAACATACATCAGGTTTGATCAGCCAAGACCACCTGAAAGGTCTGTGATGACACCATGGCCCAGAAGATCCAACATCCAAAATGGTTTCAAGGGAACTGGCTCAGAGGTTTACCCTCATGGACTACTCCATAATCCTAAAATTTTCTTTGTGTCCCCATAAGATACATCGCCCCCCTCCAGCAGGAAGTAGTAAGAGAAACTACGCCCAAATTCCCAGCTGGCTTTTGAGATGGAATTGGCTCACTCCTTCTCTAAACCCAGACATATTGCTAAAAGAAAAGGTTAAGAGATTCTTGTGTCCCAAATCAGAAGAGCCCTCTAGTGTGGGACAGAGAAAAACCACTATTTTATTTAAAACAGGTTGATTATAAATGCAATCTCTTTCTAAAGATAAAAAATGGATATGATATAGATATAATAAGATGAAAGGGTAGATTAAGGAAGGAACTTATTTCTAAAGAGCAACAACTTGTTTAAAATGTTTTACATTGGTATAGATTTTAGTTTATTGATACAAACTTAAAGTTAATTTTGTTATACTGTGTGTATATTTCTAATCGTGTTTAAGGTATTATGTTTGTATAGCTCATTTTAAATTGAAATGGATAATTAAAAATAGATTAATAATTAGTCATCTATGATAATCATAGTTGTAGCCATGTTAGTTAAGTCTTCTAGATATACATAGACATATTTCAGATAGATAGGTAATCTTCAAATACTTCAAAGACCTACAGAATATGGCATTTAAAATACTTTTAAAATTTAGACTTTCTGGACAGTGAGACATGTCTGCTCCTGGCAGCACCGATTTACTTCAGAGAGGAGGATGGGCATTGAAGACACTTCACATGGAGTTTATCTTCACCTTGGCAAAAATAGCCATTTGGGCAAGAAACTGTTCTTGCCTGGACTGCTCGATCACCTGGACATGCAGGACTCATAGAAAGGTGACCACTGAACTTTGCTTTCAAAATGATCCTTCAGGTTCCTGCTTCACAGAGGAAACTGCCAGACATTCTACAGGATACTGAGAGAAGTGACCGAGAGACTCTAGCCCTGTGGGCTGAAGACAAATGCCTCAACTTTACAAAGGAACATTAGGTGACTGTTCAGGCTGCCAGCTGTCTCTGTCTACCCTGAAAGACTCCCAAAAAATGCTTGCATCCTTCTCCTGGTTCTCAGGTAATATTATATCCTTCTGAGGTCTTTGATGTGGTTGAAGGCTAGATAGTTATAATTTCCTCAGTTATGATAAAAGATAAGTTAGATATAAAACCTTAAACTTACAAATATAAGATAGATAGGATATCTTCTTTAATATTGTAACTGTAATTCTTGCTTGATAATTGTTTTGTTACATGTAATTTTACTATGTAAAAGTTAAAACCTTCCTTTAAAAAAAAAAAAAAGAAAAGGGGAAGTGCTGTGGATATCACTCTGTGTAAATAAAGTTCTGATTGGCCAGTGGCCAGGCAGGAAGTATAGGCGGGACAAAGAGAAGAGAATTCTGGGAAGTAGAAGGCTGGAAGAGACACCGCCAGCCGCCGCCATGTAAAGCAACGTGTAAAGACACTGGTAAGCCACAAGCCATGTCGCAAAGTATAGACTAACAAAAATGGGTTAATTTAAGATAGAAGAAGTAGATAACAAGAAGCCTGCCACAGCCATACAGTTTCTAAACAATGTAAGTTTCTGTGTGCTTTCTTGGTTGGGTCTGAGCGACTGTGGGACTGGCGGGTAAGAGAGATTTGTCCTGACTGGGCCAGGCAGGAAAACTCTAACTATATACATCCTCAGCTCAGGCTTCATCAATGACTTGAATGTCTTCAGTAAGAAAGAGAACTAAAATACTAAAGTGACATTTGCTCGTTAGCCTTCACTTCTTACCTCCAGGTTAGGTATCATTGGCATCAGGGAGATTAGAGGAAAACATGTCTCTCTCAGGACACTTCTTGAACAACCTATCCTCTTTTAGCCTCCTGGTTGACTATTCAGAGGTTCCTTTTGGAGTCTTTACACCAACTTATGCTTTATAATTCCCAATTAGAAGTGTCACTTTTACCTAATGTTCTTTCTAAAGACTCATTTTAATAGTACAGTGCATCCACTCATAAGCACTGGATCTATGTGAATCTACTTTCTGCTATGCCCCCTTCCCTTTTAAAGTTGCTCTTCCAGCCATCTTTTCTAAGAGGCAATAGAGGCTGCCTGGTGTAAAGGAAGTACTAAGCATGCCCACTTCGACTAAAGGTTCAGGCTGCCCTCCCTTTGCTGTCCCATCTCCTTACACAGTTCTGCTGTCTGTCAACTCCAGCTGGCACCTGGCCTCAGGTTATCCAAATGAGAAGTGCCTACCTTATCTATCTCTCTCCCTCGATTGTTCTAAATTTGAGAGCAGTCACTGAGATCCATTCCTTTACTGTGGTATGAGCTTACAGTTGCACATAGAACAAAGTGGTATTACATGGAAATCCTCCCATCTCTAAGACCTTTTCTTCGTGAACTCTGTTTTGGCTCTGAGAATGGGTCCCACTGCCTTGTTTTGCTTACATGAATCATTTCCCAAATACCTCTTTTTACCAATATTTTTTTTATATTTTAAATAAATGCTGTCACCAGTGTTTTCAAGGATTTTTTATTTCTAGTAAAGTATAGACTAAGTATGTTTAATGTATTTATTTATCAATAGAAAGATATTTATTATTGATTGTTTCTGGCTCAGGCTAGAAGAGAAATTCTGAAATAATATGAAAAGTTGTTTCATACCAAATTCCTTACATGGCACTTTATATTTAGTAACAAATTAAAAAGAAACACATGATTTTTTTATTTTGCTTATTCCAAAAGCAGTTCAAAGCAAAAACCCCTATTTCTATCATCAGATTTAAAAAAAAAAAAAAATAAGCCACAGAAGAGTAACTAACTTAGAGAAATGTTTTTATTTTCCTTTCTTTGGGAGCAAAGCCAAAGGTATGACCTCCTCACTTCAAAATGGTGCTTTTCTCCATTCAAATATTCCCAAAATATTTTATGCATGAGTTTGTTGGTAAAGTATAAATGATGCGAAGTTTGCACTCCTGTTCACTGTCTGTTCTAGGTGCATACATTGTGTGTGTGTGTGTGTGTGTGTGTGTGTGTGTGTGTGTGTGTGTTTGTGTGCATGTGTATGTCTGCTCATGTGTGTGTATGAGTGTGCATGTATGTGTGATTGCATATGTGTGTGCTTGAGTGTATACGTGCATTTTTTTAAAATGCAGCTCATTCATTTTCTGATGCTTTTATTTCTCCTGCTCAGAAAACTTTTAGTCACAGTAAAGCTGTCAGATATGTGATAAGGACTCTGACAAATCATTCACTTCTTCTGTAACTAACAGATTTAACCATTGTCAGCTCCTTGATACATTTCAATTAAAATTCACGAACATTGGTGCAAGTAAAGCAACAGAGACCAAAAGGAGACATGCCTCATGCCTCACAGGTTTATGGGCAAGGAAGAAAAAAACTCCGTTTTTCTTTTAGAGAGGTAAAGCAGCTGGGTACCTATGTCCAAAGTAGTAGAGAGCAGGACCTTTTCTAATCCCTCCCTCCAAAAATCCATCCATGGCAGAACTATGTCAGCAGGAGCCAAGCTGACTGGGCAAGTCAACTCTCTGGCAGGTTACAGTGTCAGAGCACAGGGGTTGATGAGACATCTCAGGGGACCTTGTTTGGAAGGGCGGTGTCAACCCTGCTGTCACAACAAAGACCTGTCATTCACAAGCATTGCTATAGACCATAGCCTGCATTCTCACATATTTGAAATTCAGATGCTGTTACAGATTCACCCCATTGAAATCTTTCTTCCACCTGTCTGTTAATGGAGCAATTGCTGGGCCAAAGAGAATCCTAAACTTCTCTTCATCTTTTAGTTTTCTGTTTGTGGCATCTAAACTGAGAAAGGCATTGCAGTTTTCACAGCTAGAGTTTACACTGCAGCTCCTACTAGAATTTTTACTATTGTACCTCCTTGGCTTGCTACTTTTCACAGTGATCCTTGGAATTGCCATGTGTATGGTTCATTGTCTTCTCTGCTGCAAAACGATATAGCTCTGTGGGAAATACTGGAAAATATTGGATATTAGCTGTGTCCTGTGAGCCATGACACATATAAATAATATTTTGAGTATATTGGTAATAATTAGAGCAAGAGGGAGCTCAATCTTATGAAAAAAAGAAGCAAAGAAGGAGTGGTTACATTAGTATAATGCAAATTGGAGACTAAGGAGATCTCACAACTGTGCTTCAAAGTTAGCGATGGAGAAGAAGCTGAGTTGGATGAATGTAGGAAGAAATAAGAGCTATACTGGAAATTCTGAGAGAATAGATGTCAAGTCATCTGATAGAGTGACCTGATGCCTTATGCTGTGAGTTATCATTGGCCCACTATACAGTGTGACAGTTTGTAATTGGGGTGGAAGTTTAAGAAATACCACTTGAGTGTGCTTACAAATTTTTCCTGGACCACATTCTGCTGAACCAGTGAAGCATCTTTAAGGACATGCACAATGAAAGTTTGCCCAGGACTATGTTTTCATGTACCACTGAAACCCTGTTTTCTGTAGCTGTTCAAAGTTATGATAAGCTTTTTTATCAGTACTTCCCGTATTGTATAGGGTATTTTAAATTTTTTTTCTCCCCTAAAATTTTAGTCTCTGATCACTGTACCCTGTGGTTGGTTAACTGCTTTTTGTTTCTTCCTGAAGCTCTGCTTATCATACATTATTTTTTGAAGCTGGAAGTCAACATCTGAATACTAAATATCTCCATTGTTTTTGCTTATTACTGCCATGCATTTTGGTTCTCTAGAACAGAGGACAATGCCATGGTTATTTATGTATCCAAACCAGGTAAAGGCAAAAAAGAAATAAAGGTTGATATTCCTGATGAACATTGTGGAAATACAAATTGAATCAACTGAGATTTCATTTTACTCCAGTTAAAATGGGGAAAATTCACAAAACAATGGGGAACAAAGGCTGGAGAGAATGTGGAAGAAAGCTTTCACACAGATAAAATTATAATTGATCAAGTGAAGCAGAAGCCAACAGAATGGGAGAGAATCATTGTAAGCTGTACAACTGATGGAGGGTTTGTATCCAGCATACACAGAGAATGAAAACAAAGACTCAAAAAAATCAAAAGGCCCATTCAAAATAAAAATGGACTTCAGATCTGAACAGAAAGTTCTCAAAAGAAGGAATAAAAGTGGTAAAAAAAAAAAAAAGTATCTCAGAAATGTTCATTCCCCTAGAAATTAGGGGAATACAAATCAAAACAACTTTGAGATTTCATCTTACTCCAATCAAAATGGTGAAGATCAACAAAACAACGGACAACAAAAGCTGGAGAGGACATAGAAGAAAGGGTTTCCTCACTCACTGTTGTTGGATTAAACACTTGTCCAGTTACTTTGGAAATCATAGTGGAGAAGTCCCAAAAGACTAAAAATAAATATGCATTATGACCCAGCTACTCCTTCGCGTATGCCCAAACTATGCAGGCTCTTACTTCACAGACACTTGCTCAGCCATGGTCATTGCTGCTCTATTCACAATAGTTACGAAATGGAAACAACATAAATGTTCAAGTAGCAAAGGGATAATGACATACACTATAGAACATTATTCAGCTGTAAAGAAAAATGAAATGATAAAATTTGCAGGTAAATACATGAAACTAGAAAAGTTTATATTGAGTGAAGTACACCAGAACCAGAAAGATAAATGCTGCATATTGTTTCTCATCTGTGACTCCTAACTTCAAATAGAGTATGCAATCTGTAGCAACCACAGAAACCAGCAATGTAAAAAGGAACTGGGCAGGAGGAAGCAATAAAGAGGGGGATATCAGGATCCAAGTGATCTGAAAAGGCAAACAGGACAAACAAGTGATAATTAATTAGGGGGATGAGGGGGAGTTGATACAGAGAGGAGGAGTGTAAAACAAGAGTAAGATGTCTGAAAAAGTCTCAAGGCATCATATTATTACTTCAACAATGATCAGCATGACACAGTAACCTTAACAGTGTATTGTTGCATTCATACCTTAACCGAAACCAGAAGCTCTCTATTTACATATAATACATATGTAATGAAATTATATATAAAACAGATAAGCCTATGTGTATACATATATAAATGTATTTAAATGAAGATTTTTCACATGGGCTGACAATGATTCCCACCATGAGCCATAGACATAACAAAAACCCCAACACAAGGCATGAGAAGCCTTCTTTCTGGTTGTTGGACCCTGAAGTCCAAGAGTCTCCCAGAAATATCAGACTACTGCTTCTGCTTTTGATCACCTCCAAGAGACTAAGGGTAAATCTTTGCTGCTGAAGATACCATGTGTTTCCAACACAGGACCTGGAGGATCTGAACTGGATTTGACCTGAAAGCTTCTGTCTGAGGACTAGTTTCCATGGTACCAAAGACACCATGCTAAGTTACTAGGCACCAAGGAAACCAACAGTCCTACTCAGACATGACACCTACTAACCTCAACAATGAGCAACATGACACAATAACCCTAAGGATGCATTATTTCATGTATACCTTGGCCAGAACCAAAAGCTGCTTAATTTGATTTAGGCCCATGCAGCAAGAGAGAAATCATGCCCGTCATGGAAAAGCTAGCCAACTACAAGGGACTAGTGAAATTGTGAATCTTGAAGGAGAACCTACAATCACCCCTTTATTAAATCAGGGAAACTCCTAACTGCATTCTAAATATTTATCCTTATATCAAGAGAAAAGTACAGCTCTCACCCCTCCTCAAAGAAACTTCTCTTGACACAGATGGAGACCAGTACAGAAAGGGACAACCAACCATAATAAGAGAACAAGTGATCATATGGTACCCAGCCCCAACTGATATATCTACAACACAAGACTGGCACCTACTGCTGGATCTTTTGGGGTCATTTTCTCCAGATGTCCCATAGCTGGATCTTTTGGAAACATTTTCTCAACTGATAGCTCCATATTGTACCAAGTTGACACAAAACTTACCTAGCACAGTGGCATACCTAATTTTGGTATTCATGAATGATTTGTTAATTCAGATCTATAACCAAAGAATGAGTATTTCATTCTTTCAAGGTTGCCATACTTATATCTGAACTTAATTCCGTGTGTGTGTGTGTGTGTGTGTGTGTGTGTGTGTGTGTGTGTGTGTGTGAACTCTATTTGAAGATTTGGAGTCAGGAGTCATAGATGAGGAGATATTCCAAATGATCTAGATGCCAAGGAAAACCACAGAAGAGGGTGCAGAAAGATTGTAGGAGCCAGAGGAATGGCAAGTCTTCTGTGAGATTGTATCCTCTAGAAATGTCAGGGGAGTGACATCTATGAAATCTCATAATGTAGTGGCTTAAATAAGACCCGAACAAGGACAACACCAATAGGCATGCTAACATGGAAGCAGGGGATTGTACAGGGCCTCAACTGTAGACGAAAACTACAGTCAACTAAAGAAATAAACTTAACTTTAACCTTAACCAGGAGTGAGCTCCCCAATTGGTTATCTAATTCCAGGCGGTTAGCCCTGAAATTCTGTACATACAAATGACTTATATAGACCAAAAGATTGTTCTTACATATTTAGACACCACACCAGTCTCTAAGCTTTTCTTTAATCCCTTTTCAGAAGTTGGAAACTTAGCTGAGTGACTTAGCTGGGTGGGATCTTGCCCTGAGGTCACCACTCCTTTCATTCCATTTTCTAATCTGTTTATCTCCTTAATACAGACAGGACTTAGCTCCATTCCACCTTTTGGTGCTTCAACTTACTTCTTTTTATTACTTACCTTCATTAGAGTTAACACTAACCACACAACATAGTCTGTATTAGGCTGTTTTGAGATTTCCTCAGCCAAGAGAATTAATCCAAAAGTCTTTACTTCAGCTTCAGGTAAACTTTTTGGACAAAGGCAAAAAGCAGCCACATTCTCCACCAAAATATCACAAGAATGATTTCAGGGCAAAATACTAAAATTCTTCTCCCCTGAAACTGCCCTCCCTGCCCCCTCCGCCAGTTCGAATCACTTTTAGCACCACTGTCTTCCATGCTCCTACTGGCATGGACCATTAAGCAGTGCTAAAAGCGTTCAACAGCTTTTCAAATACACAGTCTCAAGGTCCATATTCCTTCAAGCAAGAACATGATCTGGCCTATCACTGCAATACCCCTATCTCTGTTACCAACTTCTTCTGGCTTAATATGGATTCCCCAACCCTAACTGGCCTTTGCAACTGGTACTGGTGGTGTCAGGATGCAAAGGAGCTGGGGAACAGGGTCTTGAGCTACAGTAAGTGCAGCAGGTATGAATGACCCAAGAGGCTGTTTTAGAGGACAACTTGCTTATTGAAATGGTGGAGCTAGCTTATATAGCTTGAGTCAGTGGTGGGGGTGGAGGGGAGGAAAGAGGTCAAGGAAGGAAGTGCTGCAATGTGGACAGGGGATCTCTAAGCCCATCAGTCAGATTAGCATGATTTCAGAGAAGCCAGTTCCCTGAGGGGGAACAGAAACTTGACTGACTTTGTCATGATGTGGCCTTTGTCTCTATGGACTTGAGTAGGTCCATGTCTGATTTGGGTTGGGAGAGGCTCTACTCCTGCCTTATTCTCTGAGAGATGTCTGGGGTATGGGGGAAAGCTCTACCATCCCTCATCTGGTTTAGGAACCCACACCTTGGGGTTTCTATTGCTGCGAAGAAATATGGCAACTACAGCAACTCTTATAAAAGAAAACATTTAATTGGGGTGGCTCACTTACAGTTCAGAGGTTTCATCTATTATTGTCATGATGGGAAGCAAGGCGGCATGCAGGCAAGTATGGTGTTGGAGCTGAGAGTTCTTATATCTTGATTCAAAGGCAACAGGAAGTGAAGTGACTCACTGGGCATGGTGTCAGCATATATGAGCCCTCAAAGCCCACCTCCACAGTGCCACACTTGTTCCAAGGAGACCACACCAACTCCAACAAAGCCACACCTTCTAATAGTGCCACTCCCTTTGGGGGCCATTTTCTTTCAAACCACTATACTGACTGTCTAAATCTGACTTGTGCAGGGACAATGCAAATAGACATAGGACAGCTAATGAGGAAACCTTGTGAAGCCTCAGCCATACACAAAGAACTACAGGCAACCAAGGAATGCTGAGAGTAGGAGAAATAGTCTAGTCTTCCTCAAAGAAGACACACTAATTGGTTATCTCATACCCAAGGGTCAATCCTAAAAAAACATACATACACGTTATATATATATATGTGTGTGTGTGTGTGTGTGTGTATACATTTAGGAATACATACATATATATATGTATATATATACATTTAGGAATATATATATATATGCATATTTAACAACAATTAACGAAAAAAGAAGTCATAAATTTTCTAGAGAGCAGAGAAGGGTATATGGAAGGGCTTGGAGGGAGTTAAGGGAGGAGAGAAATGATGTGATTATATTATAATCTCAAAAATAAAGGAAAAAGCAACAGCAATTTTTATCTATCACAATATAATTACTCATTATTAGAGACAGGATACCTTTGGAGCTATTTTTAAGGCTTGAGGGTAGTATGTCTTCTTAATTTTACATTGTCAAACATTTCTCAGTTCATGAGAAAATGCTTTGACTAAAGTACTGAAAATTAAAGGTTATAAAAATTATATTCAGCCCCTAAACTCAAGAAACCTGCATTCGTTTTAATTTTCTTTACTGTATTTAATGTCATTGTGATGCTGTCTTCACTTTGTGATTAACAGCATTTCTTCTAGTCCATCATGTTTCATCCTTAATACCACTGTTATCAGGTGATTCTCTACATGTTCTATTTGACTTGCAACCTGTCTTTCCAGTAATATTCATGTGTGTCTAAGGGCCAAGATCACCTTCTTTTTCTCTATGTCTTTATGTTCTTCATAGTGGTTAACACAGGGCAGGGTATGAGTAAGAGGTTATCAAGTCTGTCAATTTCCTGAAATGGATTTAAGTAGCCTTTGTAGAAGGCTGATTGGGCAGAGCTCTCAGAGCATCACGTTGAAAGCTAGCTTTGAGATCACAAGACAATTGTGTCTCTTGGAATGATTTTCTTTGCAAAATTTGTAGATTACAGAGAAGTCTCTCAAATGATGCATTTAGCTTCCACTAAGCCAACCATATGAATAAATGTGGTCACAAAAGATGAGTGTCTTTAACTTAGTATTTGGGAGGAAGAGGCAGGTGCATCTCTGTTTGTTGAAGGCCAGCCTTGTCAAGAGAAGGAGCTCCAGGCTAGCTAGAACCAAATAGTGAGAATTTGTCAAAAAAAAAAGATGGCCACAAATACACGAAAAACTAACTAATTAAAGGAAAGCAAAGATGGTAGGGGTTGACTAGCATGTATAAAGCCTGATTTTATATCATAAAAGTAACTTCTGGTAAACAGCTTCTAGGCTTCAAAGATTATTTTGTAAGACAGGATTTCTTAAAAGATGACTCTTCCAAATACTGATTGTACGGGAAGGATGTGTGTTTCTTGTCAAGTTTTAACTTTGTATTCACTGTTGCTCTGAGGATGGTGAGTTCCTGGGTGTTGATGCTCTAAATCATCAATAGTACAAAGGAATTTCAGTCAATAAATACTTAACAATGGTATAAATTATGTATGTGAGAATAAGTGAGTACTATGGAGCATCACATAGTCTAATGAGCATGCTTATGAATGCCATAAAAACTAGACATCCTGATCTGTATGGGAAGGTTGCCCCACATGTGACAAATAATACTTAACCATCCTGTATTTGGAGACAACTGCCAGAGCATATGTATAAAGGCCATATGGTAACTGTAATTGAGGTTTTCTGAAATAAATGATCTATTATACACTCATTCATAAGTTTTAAAATGTAAAACAACTGAAGTGAAGTGTAGGGATTTTTATCAGATTCTGTATCTCATTCACTATTTGAAACATCTTTGATGACTCTTACTATTGAGACTCTGCTAGAAGTTACTCATTTGTCTTTTAATGCTTATACCCAATTTACTGAATATAGATTACTAATTGTTTCCTATAAGCATTATTTCTAGTAGTTTAACCAGAAAGTAATACAGAGCTAAAACTGTAGGTAATGTGTGGTTTCAAGAAAGAACTCTATGGAAAGTGTCCAGTTACCGCTGAATAGTATGTTTGTGTTTTCTCTGTATTTATTCCTAAGAGTTTCCAAATTATCAACTCTAAGAAGAAACATTAACAGCTCTGACCAATTTCCTTATGTGGAAAATTCCTGCTAAGAACTCAAAAACAGCATTCTCCTAAAAGTTCCTTAGTCTGTAGTATAAAGGTCAGAGAGCAAAGTCACAGGAAAAGACAAGACGGTATTTAAAATGGTATATTATCCCCAAGCTGAAGTGCCAGACTCTCCCATTATCAGCTTTAAATGGTCATAGCATAACATATCTTTTTAGAGAAATTAACTTTGGGAGGCTGTTGAATTCATATGAATTACATATACTGATTTTATGCTACAGGTGATTGTTCAACTCCCTTTTTACTATGGATGCTTTAAGGTAGGTAACGCTTATAACTGAAGTGGTTTCACACACACACACACACATACACACACACACAAAACAACCACGTTGTCAATATTTCTGTGGCATCTTTTCTCTACATATTGGCAGAATAAATCAGCTAGAAAAAAAATATCTTAAAAAATCCTAATGTAGCCAGGCGGTGGTGTCGCATGCCTTTAATCCCAGCATTCAAGAGGCAGAGGCAGGCAGATCTCTGTGAGTTCTAGGCCAGCCTGGTCTACAGAGTGAGATCCAGGAAAGGGGCAAAGCTACACAGAGAAACCCTGTCTAGAAAAAACAACAAACAAAACAAAACAAAAAAATCCTAATGTAAACCAGATTAGTAAAGGGTCTTGTCATAAATGCAGATGGCAAACAAATTTAGATTCTTTTTTTATTTTTGCTTCAAATTTAGATTCTTAATATGCCAAAAAATTACGAGTTCATTCACATTAGTCTATTAAATCATATGTATGTCCATAACAAATGATATACATACATGATCAAAGGCTAACAGTATTGCAGTATTAGCTAGGAATTGTTCAACTGCAGACCAGGAGCCAAATCAGTATAGCCTTTTCTTGAAACTTAGTTCTTGGAACACAGGCATGGTGTGTGATCTACAGTTGCTGTGGGTATACAGTGATAGAGCTGAATTGTGGCTCCATAGTCAGTCTGATCTTTAAAACCTATAACACTGACCCTTCAGAGCTTGAAAGTGTTTGCCTACCTGTGTATGCACTAGTGAATTTATAGACAGTTGGGGATACAAAGAGGTGAAATGGGATATTACAAACACCCTCCACCCAACCAAGAGAAGACAGGCTCACGACGACGGTAATTTGTTTAGCAATCACAAGAATAAATTACTCATTCACTTTGTCTATAGGACAGTTCCTACTGCCTGATTCTGGAATCCTAGCTTCCTTGTTTGCATTTTGGGAAGAAGCCCGCTTTCTCATGCAATTGATTAGATGGTGTTTTGTGGTAGTGGTTAGCACATGCATGAAAACTCTCAGAAACAAATGTTGATACAGCATGCCAATGACATATTTAATTATAGTAATTACATCAGTTCCTTTAAGCTTTGTTCTCCTCTCCCTCCTCCCTCAGATGCTTACTCCCTGCTTTCTTTTTGTTATGGATGAGTTCATATTTTATGTAAGTTTCTTAGTGTCTGTTTTTTGTTTGTTTGTTTGTTTGTGTTTTTTGTTTTTGTTTTTTCCAAAGAGAGACCAAGTTGTAAGCATTTTTATTGCTAGGGAAATGTGTGTCAGCATATTTCAAAAAACGATTCCCAGGAGCTTCAAAGAGACTTTGGACATTGTTTTTCTGTCATTTTCAGACATATGTAAGTGGGAATTACTATTTTTTAAATCTTAAAAAAAAACCCGATTTTTTTAAAACAAGACTATATCCAATGCTTCATAATTTAGTACTTAGAGTTTTCCCATTCTGAGTGGACATGAGAATCCTATAATTACCAGAGAGAATATCAGAAACTCCTCTCTGTACCTTTCTATAATCATCACTGGGTTATACAGCTCTTTTCTTTGTAGCTCCAACATATTTAAGGGTTTGCTTTGAAAACTGTATACCCTCATTCTCCAGATAAGTTAGAAACGTGTGTGTTCTAGGCTGCTTTAACGGGTGGAGAAAATGATACAGGTTTATTTGACTCTGATGAAAAACCTATAGCAGATTTGGATAAAAATGTATGACTTGTCTCAGTTACATCTGTTTAAATTTCCATGCAAAATGTTATAGTTTTCAAAATTATTTGTATTTGGTCATCTAAATAAAACAAGAACTATTTTAACAGTATTTATAAGGTATAATGTACTACTTAAACTAGTAACTTTTATTGAAAGAACAATCATGTCTATGTAAAATGTATAATCTGTATATGAACTAATTTTAATAAATTTAATTTATTTTGCTGTTTATACATAGAACATACATGCAGGGAAAAATTACATACATGCATTGACACAGACAATAATATTCACAGTTCAGTGATTTACCACACAGTCTGCCATCATTCCAGTACCCAGAATCATTTCTATTCTGCAACTGTGGTTTTTAAGTCATGAAGCAGAGCATATTGTTGTTTCCTCTTTGGTTTGCAGATGACTCCTCTGAGTTAAAGACCTACTGGGTTGAGCTGTTCTGTGAAAGTCTGTGACAATTGCCATTGAGTCGATCTGCCCCAGTCCTGTGAGGAAAGTTTTTCCAGTCTTCACTCGTGCCAGGGAACACTCACCTCTGAATAACTGCAGAATGATTCCTAGGTAAAGGAACTAAAGTAATACGAGACATGAGACTTTCTAATCAGTAAGATTTCTTGATATTTACAAGACCTAGAACATGCAATGACCTATATATAACAAAAGTCTATGCTGCAGAAAAGCCAGAGACCCAGAGACTGCACCTATGCTGTTATCTGATGCTCTGATATTTCTCCCCTCCGCATCCCATGTAAGCCATGTGAGTGCATTTCCAAGGCAAGATGGTCTTTGATGGAAATACCCTCCATCCTTTCCGATTTGCTGGCTTTCCAAATGTGTTTCTTGTCCTTCCTGCAACAACTTGTTCCCCAGTCATTGACCTTCCCAAGTTGTCACCTGCAATGGGCATGGGTTAACTGTGACACTAGGAAGCTGAATTTAGTAGCATATTAAAAGGATCATAGACCAAGTGGGATTTATTAATGGGGTACATGATGGCTCACCATGAAATTCAGTTAACATGATACACCACATTGACAGATTAAAGGATAAAACTGCATGGACACCTTAGTAAAGGAGGAAAAAGCATGTGATAAAGTTCAAGGTCTTACAATAAAACTCTCAACAGATCATTAAATACAATCAAGGCTATAAATGAAAACCCTACAGATGATATCATATTCAACATGGAAGTAAGTGAAAGCTTTAGCCCTAAATGTGAAGAACAAGCAAGGGTCCTGTTGTTGTCTCTTTGGCCCCTATGACAATGAAAACTTTAGACTACTTGAATAGATGCATAGGAAAGGCAACCAAAGAGAAGGCAAGGCTCTGAAATAAAAATAAATATGCAGAAACTATGGATGTCTCACAAGGGTTCTAAGAGTACAAGGAATAAAAGTTAACACCTTAGGAAGGAGACTTGGGAAATATATCTGCATACAAAAAAAATGAGTTCATTCTCCACTGTATGCACAAATCAACTTGAAACAGGCTAAAGAACTAAAGCTAGCCAGGCGGTGGTGGCACACGCCTGTAATCCCAGCACTCGGGAGGCAGAGGCAGGCCGATCTCTGTGAGTTTGAGGCTAGCCTGGTCTACAGAGTGAGTTCCAGGAAAGGCACAAAGCTACACAGAGAAACCCTGTCTCAAAAAAAAAAAAAAACAACAAAAACAAAAACAAAAACAAAAACTAAAGCTAAAACTGTTAAACTCCTAGAAGAAAATAGAGGCCAAAAATATTACAGCGTTGGAGTCAATCACAATTTCATAGACAAAAAGCACAAGAAACAAAAGACAGTATTCAGCAAGGGAGGCTGCCCTGAACTGGAAAGCCTCCACGCAGAAAATACAGTCAATAGTGTGAAAAGGCAACATACACAGTGGAATAAAATGCTTGCAAATGTATGTTGCCCCTGTCAAACACTATGGAATTGCTTACCAATTAATAATAGTAGCATGATATGATCCATCAATACATTTCTGCATATTTCCACAAAAGATTTGAAATTAACATATTGAACAGACAAGAATACACCCATGTTGACTGAAGCATTATTGATATAGCTTAAATATCCATCAAAGATGAACTTATTGAAAATGCAATATGTGTATATGGTATATGTACACACACACACACACACACACACACACACACACACACACACAGGGTACACACCTGTGCACACTTACAAAGGCCAGAAGAGGGCACTAGATGTCCTGCCCTATCACTTTCTACCTTATTTCCTGTGACAAGGTCTCTCAGTGAACCTGAGCTAGACTGCTGGCCAGCAAGTCTCAGAGAGCTCCACAGTCCCTTCTCCCTGCTCAAGTAGTGGAGCTGAAGATGCCTATGGCCGTACACAGCACATTACATTGTACTGTGGATTTTAACTTGGATCTTCATACATGTACTCCAAGTACTCATCCTTCTTAAGTCGTCTCTCAAGGCTAGCTCTTCAGTGTTTAAAAAGGAAAACACCACAATGAGTAACAACAGGGAAGAACCTTGAAGACATTGGGCTATTAATACACTAAACTAGCCAGGTACAGAGAGTCAAATACTATAAAATCCTGATAGAAAATATCTAAAATTATCAAATTCATAAAAGAATAAGATGGTTGCCAAGGACTAAGAGGATGAGGTAATGTGGATGTCCTAATCAGTGGACACAAGGTTTATATCAAAATGTCTGTAAGTTATATATTGTTTATGTGTATTAAAAATCTTGTGAGATTGTAGAATTAGTGTCATACTTCTTCCCACAATAAATTCTTTCAAAGTGTCAGAAAATTGTTTTATATTATTTTAAAACACAAAGCTTACAGACTTTGTTCCAAATAAACTTCTTAATGAAGTGTGATTTATGTAAAAATAAAAACAAAGATGTCAATTAAATTTATTTTTACCTGGTGAATGGTCTTAATTAATGACTAGGCTGGAAAAACAAAATCTACCCCTTGTGGCCTGGCTAGTCAATGCTATCCACAAAGGTATTAGCTTTCCTCATTTCTATCACTATACATTTAGCATTTTCTTTAACCTTGTATTGCATTGAGGCCAGGATATGTAGCCAGTGTATGTGCCTAAACATAACTGTCTCTGAATTGTGCCTGGCTAGTATCTGAGCTTCTTCCATTTGTGGATGGGACACATTTGGAAAAACACCAGCCTTGATCTATTAGCCATGCACTCACTTAATGTTCTTTGAAATTTTAATATTTATCAATGTATAGACATTCTTGCTATGTCTCATAGGCTGCGGTTTTCATCACAAAGCCAATCATTCTAATCTCACTTACACATGACTAAATTCTGCCCTGTTGCTATAGATTACCATTCACATTTTGAGGCTTTTAAATGCATAGTTGCCTCCAAAATCTTTCCGTGGCCTATATAAATTTCTAATTGGTTTCTTGACATTTCACTAGGCTATATCAGAGTCAATGGGATTTCAGTTTGTAACAAAAGCTAAATTGTCTTTCTCATCACAATTGGTCGCCTTTGTACAACCCCTAACTTACTATGTTGAACGATAAGATCAACTGAGAAAGACATACAAAATGTTAAATCTCCTCTGCTCTTTGACCAACTCTATTCACTCAGGCTTCAGGTTCTGTTATTTTATCTACCACTAACTTTTTTTAAAATCAGTTTTCTTCTCTGTGTATCTACTGAAAATATTCTTTAACTCAGATAGGTATAGTGAAGAGGGGAGAGAGAACATCTTGGTCACAAATGTCCCCCACGCATCTTCTCATGGAGCTAAACAAAATAAAACCTTGAATACTGTTATAAATATGGTCAAAATACAAATGTAGAAAGACAGTCACATTTTACCTTTATTAATCTTATACAGCTGTAAGCAAAAAACCACAAATGACAATCAAATCGAAAATGAAACCTTGACTCACATGCTGACATTTTAATTACAACTTCTTTACCCAGTTATTGTCCTCTCTGCCTTGTGGCATTATCTTACTGTCATTAAAGCATGCCTGCATGGTTTGCAAGCTAAGCTCGTGGTCCTTACTCTCCCTTCTACATAGTACATTGCTAAGGTTACCTTTTGCATTGTGAAAAGAACATGATTGACTGCACTTTACCTTTTGAAAAGTTTCTTTCCTTTTAAATATTCCTGGTAAGTTCTGGGTCATTAAGCCTTCTTCCTAAATCCTATCCACTGGCATCTTTTTTCACTCTGTCTTTACCTCAAATCTTCCAATTTTCTCTGTGTTCTTACAAAACAGCAAATGACAAAGTACAATTTATCTTCCTATATATATCTATTTTCATGGAAACGGGCACTAATTATCCCATTTTCATATAAATGAATAATTAATAGTGAAACTTCAAAATAAACTTTTCATTGTTATTTGATTTGTGTATTAGTCTTTTTGAAATAATTTAAATCTACATCTCCCCACCCTCCTCCACAACACACACACAGAATCCTGGCATGGAAGTGCTTGCCTGTACTATTAGCACTTGGCAAGCTATGATAGGAAAAAAAAAATGTTTGCGACTGGCCTGGGCCACAAGGCCATATGGTAAGCTTCTCTCTATGTCTGTCTCTGTCAGTTTTTGTCTTTGACTATCTATCTATCTATCTATCTATCTATCTATCTATCTATCTATCTATCTAGCTATCTAGCTATCTAGCTATCTAGCTATCTAGCTATCTAGCTATCTGGCTAGCTAGTGGTTAAACAAAGCTAGCTATCATCTATCTATTTGTCTGTCTATTTCTAACAGTAATAACACAAGGGCTGGGAATATAAGTCAATATTAGAGTGGTTGCCTAGCATTTTCATCATGTCAAAGAGACAGACTCACTCTTATTACTATTTTAAGATATTTAGCAATAACACCTTGAACAAGCAGATCTTCAAGAGGTAATGATTAATTCCAAGTGGAATATTTCTTTATGTAAACCCCAGTAAGGTATTCATCAGGCGATACAACCTCTTTCCATGGTAATGATTTTAATGGCATCAAGGTCCCCAGCAATTGCTAAATTAATCTGAAAAAATAAGGGATATAAGGATATGAAGTACTGCATTAGAGACTTTGTCTGTTAATGGGTCAAGAATGTGAGTGACAGATACCAACTCAGCATGAACTAACTTCACCAGCATTTCACAACTGACTGATGAATGTTATTTCATTTGTACCAAGATAAAGAGAGAAATTATCTGGAGTAGGAGACATAGCTGGTCTCTGCTATGATGACAAAATAGATATTTGTAACCTTAATTGTGCTAAAACATCTCTCTTTGGATATTTTATACCATATTTTTCTTTTAAATCTTAACATACAAGATATTAACATTTTTTGACACTTGGGGACTACCCACAGACCCTATATACTATAATAAATACAATAGAAGAAAAAGAGTAGTTCTTCACTGGATTTGTATTATTTATTTATATTCTTAAAATTAAATTTACTTTTAATCAATTATAATTCAATCTATTATAATTTCAAATACATATGTAGTCATAAGGTACAGCAGTGATACACACACACATATTGTGAAGTGGTTAAACAAAGCTAATTAACCTATACCTTTCCTCTTTTGTATTCCATTTTATATCATATATTCTTGGTCTCAGACTAGTTAGTCACTTTATTAATTGCTTGCAAAGTTGTGTTTAAGATTGGATTATAAAATTATATTATGTCCTAAGTGTTGTTCATTCAGAAAATATTTTTATGTGAAGATATTTAAAAAAATCACATCACTATTTGTATCCATATGGTGATGTCTAGCTGGAAAAGCAGGAGAAGATTAATAATTCAAGCTTTAAAAAAAGACCAAGAAAACACTGAGCCAGGAAACTGAATTATTCAGCCTGGCTTCCACAATGATCTGATCCACAGGCTTTTACTATTTCATTTTTCCTATGTTGACATTGCCTCACCCCCTCATTGGCTTTGGCTTATCAAATATTTGCATGAGCATAAAGACTTTGCAGGCTATGAGAACTTAAAGCAATTGAGATAATTTTGGTTGGTTATTATTGTATGTTCAGTGAGTCTGTTCTGAGAATAATACATTGTTTCAATAAATCATAGAGCAAGCCCCAATGTGTTATAAATAAATCTATGACATTTCTGGTATTTCATAACTTTTTTTCCTCACAAAGCTATTTCCTTAAGAGAATATGCCTTCCACCGAATCCCTGAGCTTGCCGCCAAAGTGATGAATTTAGCTCATGCATTTGACCATGTTACTTTTCTGCATAGCATCTTTCATTAGCTCTTCATGATGACAGGATGACAGGTGGCCCCTATAATCCTGACACCTGACAGTCTAGCTTGCATGTTATATGCCACTAGTGTTGAACTTAAATCAGAACAGGGTATTTTGTTGAGCTTCTGCTACTGTTCTCACTGCTGTCTGTATTCAAAACCTGCCCACAGTCCACCGACATACTTTCTAATTCCTAGTGATCTTCCACTGAAGTTTCATTGTATTTTCCTCCTCACACAAGTTGAATATTTTCTTTTATGCATGTTCCCTGTGTAGTACAACATGGTGCTTTGAAGTTACTTTGGAATGTGCATGGTGTCCTAGACTACATTCTCTTGAAGTTTTGCAAAGGATAATTACTTTATTATTTCTTATCCTTGGTGACAATCCAATGCATAGTGACAACCTGAATTATTTATTCCATTCAGCTGAATTAATAAAAATAATGAACTATAAGACAATGAAATGCAGTTAGATGTCACAAAGGTTATTGTATCTTCTTCAATTAAGTGGGAGTGATTTACTGTATAAATATCAATTATTATTAGATCCAAATACCTGCTTCTCAGTAGAGATCTGAAGTCAAAACTTGAAACCTGATTTTAAGAATCAATAGCAAATCTTTGGCAAAATAATTTTTGTTTACCACATGTAAATTTGAGTAAGATCTGGAACCATAAGAACTAATTTTTAAAATGTCTCTGGATTATACATTTGATAAATGATATCTTTCATTTTCATATTTAGGGTGTGTATATGTGTTTTGTGCATATACACATAAGTTTGTGTAGAGCAGAGGAGGTAATTGTGTTCTTTTCTTCAGCTCTTGGGCTTATCTTAGTGAGGCAGGATCTCTCACTGACCCTGAACCTCACTCTCTTATGGCTAAATTGATTGGCCTGGGAGCCCCTGGGGTGTACCTATCCTTGCACTGTACTGCAGTTACAGGTCCGCATGACCATGCTTAGCTTTTTAGATGAGACCTCAAGTTTCAAATTCAGGCCCTTATGCTTGAGCAGCAAGCACTCTTAACTACTAAGACACCTTCCTAGCACCTCAAGATCTTTTATTTTACAGATTGTTGAAAAACAGTGTAAGTTGAAAATATTTTTAAGGTTGAAAATTAATTATAATAAATGGGCTGAAGTTGAGACACCAAAACTCACTTCTTTAGGAAAAGGGATATAATATTAATAAAAAAAGAAGACGTTGCATTTCAAAATGTGAAGTTATTTAACAGTTACTATTGATCAGTATTAGGGCAGCATATATTAACCCTAGGAATCAGTGACTCCACATAGAAGGTCCATTTCTTATTCATGCCTCAGAGTATTTGTTCCTCATAGCCTCAGACCACAGACATCACAGCAGTGTGCATTGTGATGCTTTGAATATGAACTACCCTCCGCAGCTCATGTTCTGAATGTCCATTCCCCAGATTTTGTTGCTATTTTGATAGGCTTGTGAGTTTCATGAGCTTGAGTCTCCTTGGGGGAAAAGAAACACTAGGGATAGACCTCTGAAAATGATTCCTATTGGGCTCTCTGCTTTATGCTCTCCTACTCTATGAAGAGCCTTTGCCACAGGTTCCTGCAGCCATGGGTTGGGACATACCACCACAACTTCCCACTGTGATGGCCTAATATCCTGTGAAGACAGGACCAGAAACAAAGCTTTCCTCTCAAGTTGTCCCTCTCAAGTATTTAGATCACAAGGACTCAAAATGTAATACCTTCCTTCCTCTGAATTAGTTTTTTCAGGCAGGAGTTCATGCCACCTTTAAACTTACAATGTAGTCAAGGATGACCTTGAATGTCAACTCCTTTTTCTTCCACCTCTGAAGAAATAGTTACAGGCATGTGCTACTATGTCTGGTTTGTGCATTTTGTATTGGGCTGGGGTTCAGAATCAGGGAATTTTGCACACTAGGCAAACATTCTACCAAACAACCTATATCTTCAGCTCCTATGATTAAGTTTTTCAAAATGTCTCCTCTACATCTTTCAGAATATACTGTTCGCAAAATAGACTTACTCATCATAATTCTAGAACATCTTTTAAATGTAGATAAAGGTCCATGATAAAGAGCAAAAGCAACAAACTATATCTTCTATTCATTGTTTCCATGGGGACTGAAATGATTTCAAGGGGAAAAAGCTGACTAAACAGTCTTCATACCACAGAAGACATGGTCCGTATTCCTGTTTTTATCAAGTTTTTTAAAAGGAAAAACAGTATTGGATGAATAGAGGTCATTAAAAACACATTCACGTTTAAACAATGTGCGGAATTACATCTTGTGGTGTCTCTGCTGCTTTCCAACTCAGATAGTCACAAGTTGCTTAAACATTCTGGTTCTTATTTTAAACTATTTCCCCAGACAAGAATTCTAGTGTGAATGGCTATACAGGCTCAATAGGAAACAGGGTATTTCTTGATGGCCACTCCCTTTCTTCTTGGCAATATTCTGTTACAATGAAATGTAAATCCCTCAAGGGATATTGCACATGGAAAGTGGACAAAAGGAGCATATAGGATAATAGGATGAAATATAGTAGGGATACTTTCTTCACTTCTTAGACTCTTCTTCCAAGAACAAATCACAGGGAAGTTCAAATGCAAAAGACTGATACATAAATTATTTCCCAGCTTAGACTGATGGTGAGAGCAGCAGTTTTACTCAGTGAGTCTGTGTATCATGGTGAGGGAGCATGTCTACATTTCCAAAGCATCCTCTCCAGATGCTCTGATGTAGTGACAGTGGAGGTACACTTTAAACTAACCGAGAGCCATTGATAGATTTTGTCATTTCACACAGACTGGGAAACAGGCCTTTAAGGTACCAACCCCTGAACAGAAAGGGCTGACAAGAACAACCCAGATCCTGGGCCTCCAAAGATTGGAGGCCATCTGACTGACTGACCACTGTCCAATAATATGGACTTGGTATCAAGCAATCCCACTTCCCTTCTCAGAGAAACGCAACATACTTACACTAATTTTGTTATAAAAACAAAACAGATAATCTTAGTCATTTTTCCATGAGTGTGCTTTTATTGACTTATTGTTTGTTATGTGAGTATCTGGATCTAAACATAGGCCTTGTACCTACAAAAGAAGCACTCCATCACCCAACCACCCTTAGTGCTTGTTTTGTGATGGGATTTTTATTTCCAAGCCAATGTTTGGCTCCCTATGTAGCCCATGTTAACCTCAATTTCAGGATCTTTCTTCCTATTCCTGCCAAGTACAGGAAGTATAGATGTAAACCGCTATGCCAGAAAATCATTTTACCCAATGATATATCTCAAAATGATGTTCAATTGTTTTGTCATGTTTAATACAGTGTGCTTAAAAATGTTTGATTTTCTAATTTTTCTACCCAGTTTCTCTTTGAAATATATAATTGCTATGTATGTTCCAGGTATAGACTTACTATTATTTATAAATTATTGTCTTCTTTTGTTCCCTCTGAAAACATATGCTTTTCTTCTACCAATAAAAATCCATTTCTCTTCAAATACTCCTTGTTAAATTATTCTAACAGAATTTTATAAAGATTAATTCAAACTATTCTTATTCTTCACTGCCTTCTAAGCCTCTTAGTCTCCTTTCATGTTTATCAATTCCTTTTTTCTGTATTCTAGCTTTTCATTTCAGTTTTCTTATTCACTCAGATTTTCAACCCACTGATATGCCTATGAATTTTTCTTGTCTATTTATTGTTCTTCAAAAGTAAGACTTTATTTGGGCTTGTTGTTTGAGAGAGCAATGTCCATCTCCGAAAGGAAGACATAAGATACTTTACGTGAGATAGTGGCAGGAGCAGTGGCTAGGACTCCTCACAACACAGCAACTCAGGAAACAGAAAGTAATTCTGCTACCACAGTTTATGTGGCTTCCTCCATTTTCTTTTTCGCTCTTGAGGAACAGGGATGGAAAGCTATGATTCAAACATTATGCAAATGAGTTTCTAGTTGACAAAGACTAGTTTTGTGATGGCTAATCTTCATTGTTAACTTGATTAGACTTGGACTCAGCTCAGAGACTCGTATCTCTGGTTGTAGCATAGAAAGAAATTACAGAGAGGTTTAACTGAGGAGATGAAGGCCCACCCTGAACGCAGGTGGTGCCACTTCACCACCAATGAACCCAGGAATCATTCTACAGCCTGGATTTTATGCTGTCTTGAAATTTACTCCATCAAATGACTTAGCTCATTAATTTTAAATTCAGCCTCAGTTTTCTATATTGAATAAAATGATCACTACTACCTCTTGTCCCCGGAGACTCCATTTTACAAGCTGCATTTGAGCCAATCTTAAAGATGGAAAATTGATAGGAATTCTAGCCACACCCCCATAGTCACACATGCCCAGTAGGACACTTAATGGTTTCTTCCTAGCTGTTTGTGGGTCATATGTCCTACATAATCCATGCCCTGCGTGGTCACGTAATGGCACGCGGCGTGACCACGTGATCTATGTGCGTGCATGGAGTAGCCACCTAGTCCTGTGTGCGCATGTGAGGGTGGTCCTTAAAAAGCAGGCCCCATGTTGGCGCCCCCGCCCCCTTCCTCGAGGGGTAAAAGTGCCGCTGAAAACCGTCAAAGATGACCCTCAACCATGTGTTCAGAACCAGCTGTGTGAGGCACACTTATTAGTAACCCCTTCTAAAAGTGTGAAGAGTGACATCTTAGAAATTTTTATAGGTAAAATGGGACTGAAGAAGCACTTAGGTATATTAAAATCCCATCAATAAAACCAGTCCCAGAAACTTATCAGAAAGACCAGACTGAGGATAGAGAGCAACTCCCTCATATGAAACCCATAGAGAGGGCACAGAAACACTTCCTTAGTAGCAGCTCCACTGATGCATCTTCTGACCTCCCAGTGCGTGCATCCGGGGGCCAACAGCAAGGAAACATTCTATGGCCCAGACATTTCAACTTGCGCCTATCTGACTGTTGACACAACTGCGATATGCCATCTGTCTGTTTCTCTGCTCACCTAATCTCCATCTGCCATCCATCTATCCTCCCATACATTAATCGGAGCTTTGTCTCAGCTACACCTCCATCCTGATTCTGACCTGCTATTTGACTCTATGGCCGCGGCAGCAGCAGCAGCAACTCACTAACAACCTCTACTAGGCTCATTTTCTTCTTCCCAGGGAGACAATTTTTCATTTTGTCAGCTTCCCTACATCTCAGGTTTTTTTGAATCCTTGTCAACTCTGATGTTGACATTTTTTTTTCTATTTACACTTACTTAATTAGGTGTGTGTGTGTGTGTGTGTGTGTGTGTGTGTGTGTGTGTGTGTGATGGTGCACATGTAGAGATCAGAGGACAATTTTCAGCAGTTGATTCTCTCCTTCCACCATGTGGGACTGGGGAATTGAACTCAGGTCATCAGGTTCACCTGTGCTTTACCTCTGGCTTCAACACATATGCATGCACACATTAGTACATACACTTATACACATGCATTCAAGCACACAAACAACAATAAGATGGCACATTCTCAAAGAATCATTTGTTTGCATGTTGACATGTTTCATCACCGTCCCTTCAGTTAAAAGGAGTCATAGGCTTCCTCACTAGAAGTGTAGTTACTAGAACAATAACTTTGATCCACCTTTCACTTTATTTTCCTTTAAAATCAGTCATTCTGGGTTTGGACTCTTCCCCAAATTGCAGAAGCAGATTAATGCTGCAATTATCTGTATCAGTAATTGAACAACTCTGATGGCAAATCTCAGAGATATTGATTCCTGAATAAATACCCCTTCTCACCAATATTAAATAAATAACCACCTTCTGTCTTTCACACTTGTATCAAAGTGTTCTCAGTCAGAAACTGAAGAAAGCCATGAAGATATTTGCTTATTCCATTCTTATTGAAAACCATTTTTCCCAGTTATTACTTCTCAAGCTCCTTCATTTTTAAAAATTACATAAAGCTCAGACATTTTATCTAATTACATGATACCCTTCATGGTATCTCTTCCTGCCCTACCTCTACCTGACCATTCAGACTTCATAGACTCCCACAAAAGATGGAGCTAATTTTTTCACACCAAGTTATCTATGGATAAATCTAAATATCTTTAATGAGCAGAGTGACTATACAATTTATCATCTAAATGAGGGACCTTTTGAGATTAAATGGGAACATTAACTAAATGGGACACTAAGTCACAAAGAACAAGTGACAGTATCCAAGGGAGGGAGCATAAAGTCACCCTACTTGCACCGTGAAGTGAGGCTTCCCTCCAGTGAAAAGGAAACTACAAAAACACAAGTGCTCTGTGGTGGTCTTGTGTTCCCCGAAATATTTTGTGTTCCCCGAAATAAACTTATCTGGGGTCAGAGAGCAGGACGGCCACAAGATCTAAACATAAGGCTAGGCAGTGGTAGCACACGCCTTTAATCCTAGCATTTCAGAGACAGAGATACCTCTGGATCTCTGAGTTCAAGGCCACTTTAGAAATAGCTAAGCACTGTGACACACGCCTTTGATCCCAGAAACACAACCTTTAATCCCAGGGAGTGGAGGCAGAAAGAAAAAGATTATATAAGGCGTGAGGACCAGGAACAAAGTTAGTTAAGCATTTAGTTAGTTAAGCATTTTGGTTAGTTAAGCATTCAGGCTTTGGAGCAGCACAGTTCAGCTGAGATTCGTGTGGAGGAGGACTCAGAAGCTTCCAGTCTGAGGAAACAAGACCAGTTGAGGAACTGGTGAGGTGAGGAAACTGTGGCTTGTTCTGCTTCTCTGATCTTCCAGCATTCACCCCAATAACTGGCCTCAGGTTTTATTTTATTAATAATAACCTTTAAGATTCCTACTACAATACTCAACTAAAAATCAATTACAGTTTCCAGTTGTTGAGTTTCAACTAACAAGCAATACAGCATTGAACTGTGATTTGCCACAACTAAATGGTGTCTTACCTAGACTTCTAAAAGAATGTCTACTTTCAGTCATCTATTTTTTTGTTTGTTTGTTTTGAGACAGGGTTTCTCTGTGTAGCTTTGTGCCTTTCCTGGAATTCACTTGATAGCCCAGGATGGCCTCGAACTCACAGAGATCTGCCTGGCTCTGCCTCCCGAGTGTCAGTCATCTATTTTTAAAGAACTATTGGTAGTAACCGCAGTAACAAATATTTGTAGAATAGTTGACATGAACATTCTCTGAAGTTTTTAAGTACCACTCTTGCTAATACGTTAGCTAACAGTGGAAGGTCTCTAGTGCACTTGTGTTTTCAATACTGTTCCTATTGTGCATGAGACACTGAGTCTGAGTTATACACTATATTGCCATTAATTTCTCTTAAAGTCATTTTTAAAAAGAATATTGACTACCTCCATTCTCCCTGTTGGGCCATATACTAAGTATTCAGGTGAAAATGACCTAGGCTCTTCTTTGAAGCTGGTTATTTGTGGGAGGAGCTAGACAGGCATTGCAGACATGCATCTGGTATCCATTATATTTCATTTTGAAGTGCAGCAAGTACTTCGAATCTCGCTCCACTTCTGACTGCTGCTCTTATTTTGCAGTGACTTCATATTCAATGTGTGAAAACCTACAAATAGCTGGGTTTGGGCTCACTCTTTTGTTATTCCCTGAGATGTTGGGTAAGAGATCTTTTCTCTCTGCCAGGAAATAAAATATCCAAGGAAGTAAGTTTGTAAATGGGCTTCCCTCTAGAGAAAGTGTCACAGCAATGAGTGGAGAGGAATGCCAGGTAAACTGTGGGGATGTGTGATGACTCAGATGTGTGGCTCATCAAAAATAAAGACACAAATTAAGGAAATGAATCTTGAAACACTTTGGGCCAATGCAAGGAGAACTGAATTAATTCATTAGACATAAGATTCAGGTGGATCATGAGTGATTAAGATTATCTTCAAGATAGTTTCAAAAATATGTTTCAAAATGAAGTCAAACAAGATGGGTTAGCTTAGTTTAAAGACTTTCACAATTTTTTCATAGCAATGAACTACAAGTAAAGAAATGTGCAGAATGACCATGTTCTCTCATGCTCAAAATTAGTCACATGATCCAGTATCACAGGCAGCACAAGTGAGCTCTGTAGAGATGCAAATCTCAGTTTACCCAGATGCCTACATTATTCTCCTACACAGACCATGATACGCACTGTTGCCATAAGATTGTGTCTTCAGTGCAAGACTTTCTTTAAGGGTTGTAAATCTTCACAATAAATGTGTAGAGTACCTACTTCAAAACTATATGGCAGGGTTGTTTACAAAAGAAGGTGTTGATTTTTCACACAAAACAACCATATCTGATAGTATGCTCCACCTCACAGTAATTCCCCAGTGTTCTCTTTTGATGGCTACCACGTCGATATGACTTCTAGGTTACTTACTATACCTGGCAGTGAAAATGTTCAGTGTTCACTCCCAGTGGAGACAGGTAATTGTTCAGTGTATAATCTAAGGCTGATTTACTGGTGTTTTTGCACATGTGTTTTTGCACTCAGCATGGATGACATGTCAACCAGGTCACTATTGGGAATGCCATGTGTTCAAACTGTTAATAGAGGCAGAAGTTGCAGATTGTACCACTTTGTTTCACTATTTGACTAAGATGTACATCTTTGGAACAGTGTGACAGGTACTTGTGTTAGACTGGGACTTATCAAGGGGATATGGAAATGAAAGAAATGGTAAAACTTACCTCAACAAGTACAGATTGTCCTTTATTCAGAACAATGAAGGACATTAGTCTGTGTGGGAAAGGAGACTGTGTGCACAGCAGCACAGGCAGCCTGAAGTTTTATAGGACAGAAACAAGAACTTTGGAGATGGAAGATTCCATATACAGGTCAGTTCCCCTGAAGTCTCACAGTGGAGAGAAAACAATGGTGACTGATGTGTTGATCATCTTACCAGGAACTTCCAGGGTCCTTACTGCCCTTTTCTGTCCAGAGATTCTCAGTCCACCTGAGGCTTTTAAGTCTTTAACCCCTACAACTTATATTTAAGCAAATGCCTCAAAAGAAGGATGTTGGTAGATGATTTCTAAAATCCCTAGCATTTAATAATGATACTCTAAATGGAACATAGTGTAAGATAGAAGATTGTGGAATTAGACTATCTGGGATTTAATTGTCTCATTTAGGTCATAGAAGCTAAATAATTTCAAGTAAGTTACTTAGTATTTCTAAGTCTCTACTTTATAATCTATAAGATGGATATGGATATAATTTTCCCCTACTTGAAGAAGAGGAATAAAAGGTAGTGGATTATGTTGTGACATGCTGACCACTCGTTCAGCCCTTTATAAATGTTAGAGATCTTTGTTTGTTGTCCCATTATTTCCCAATGCTGAAAAAGTATTGTGAAAAGGCCATTTGAGCTGGTAAATTTTTTATTATGTTATCTTGGAAAATACAAACATTCAGAGATAATGTGATCACATAAATGGGATGAGTATTACATTTTAAACATGATGGTGTCATACACTGAAACAAGAACTTTAGAATCTTATTAAGCTCAGGGCCATTATCATACTATCCTTAAGTTCTGTGCTATGAAAATACCCAATATGCTAGTTTATGAAGCCTCAAAACAGCCCTATACATGTTTAAAAGGAACACAACATATCTCTTAAACCCATCATCTGCTTTGAGTTTTCACTGTCTAAAGTGGGTCCCACAATCTGTAGCCCTCTTCCAGCAGCATTAGTTAGTTACCAAATTGTCACATATGTATACACACAATTCTCCAGACTTCATTTTTCCCCATTATTCCTTCTCTGCTCAACAGTAGTTGTCCAGGGCTAGGACAATTGTTCAGTGTATAAATCCCTTGCTGCACAAGCACATGGGTTATAGTTTGGCCTCCAACACCTAAGTAAAAAAGGTGAATGGAACAGCACATTCCTGCAGGTGGACCACTAAGAGAGTAGATACAGGAGGATCCCTGGGGATTGCTGAACAGCCAGTCTAGCTGAGTGGCAAGATCCATATTCAGTGAGAGACCTTGGCTCAAAACACAGCTTAATTCTAACACAGAGAATTCAGAGCCACACAGAAATTCAAAGGACAACAAAATGAGTATCCTCTCTCTCATTACCTTCCATATTTGCACAAAAACAATGAATCAGAGATATGAACATAGTAATAACTCAGTTTGATCAAGTGAAAATGACTCCTGAGAGTAGGAGAATTCACTAATCCCAGGGATGAGCCCTTTATTGTCTAATGCAGAGGGATCAGCTGTGAAAGAGTACACATACCAGCAACAAAAGCAGACTAGGCAGGTCCCATTTATATATAATAATCATGCATGCACATATGAGTATGTAACAATAATAAAGAAAAAGAAGCTATTGACATGAGAGTTGGGGAGAAGAATGAGAAGGGTATGAGGGAGGGTCAGTGGAAGGGGCCAGAAGAAGAGTAAAGAAAAGGGGAAGGAGATGCCAATCTATCTCAATTAAAAACCTATTTTAAAAATTAAATAAATAGTAGAAAGGAAAAGCTAGGTGTTAGAGTGAACAGTATCTACTTGGAGCTACATCCTTAAATATTTTTAAAAGAGACACTCCTGTTGACATTACTTCAAGGATCCATTTATCACCTGTAACTTTATAAGCCAGAATCTGTTCAAACAGTGATTCAAGTTAACCAGGCATCCTTTTTTCTATACCAACCACTTTTTTACTATGTCCCGCTTGCTTTCTACTTATAGAACAGCGGGAACACTGCTGGCAGGTTTTGACCAAAACTTTTTGACTTTCTAGTACTTCAGGTGGAATAGACTATGTGGAATGACTGACAGCTGTTTACCCCAGAACTCTCAATAACTGTATAACTAGAATTTAGTACCACCCATGAGAAATAAGTGGGCCGCCTTAACTGTAATTTCCATTCTGAATTTTATTGACTCTTACTGAAAGGCATTATTCTAAGTGGAAAACTCAGAGTGTGTTTTTCCCAGAAATGACATTGGTACTCTGTGGAAAGTAGACTCAGAAGTGTATAAAATAAGAATATCACAAAAAAGAAATCAGGGAAACAATGCCCTGCACAGTAACCACAAACAATATAAAATATCTTAAAGTAACCCCAACCAGGCCTGTATGACCAAAACTTCAAGTCTTTGAAGAAAGAAATTGAAGAAGATATCAGAAATGAAAAAATCTCCTATGGTCATGGATGGCAATCTTACCAAAAGCAATCTACAGATTCAATGCAATCCCCATGAAAATTCCAACACAATTCTTTACAGCTTTTAAAAGAATGGTTCCTTTTTAATTAAAAAAACACAAAGCCCAGGATATCTAAAACAATTCTGTACAATAAAAGAACTTTCAGAAGTATCAGAATCCCTGATTTCAAGCTGTACTACAGAGCTATAGGTATAAACAATATGGCAATATCATAAAAACAAGACAGGTTGATGAATAGAATCAAATTGAAGATCCAGACATAAACCCATACATCTATGGACACCTGAATTTTAATAAAGAAGCAAGAAATGTGTAATTGAAGAAAGAAAGCATCTTCAACCAATGATGCTGGTCTAACTGGATGTCTGCATGTAGAAGAATACAATGAGATCCATATTTATCACCCTGCACAAAACTCAAGTCCAAGTGGATCAAAGTCCTCAACTAAACCAGACAAACTGAACCTGATAGAAAAAAAAAAAATAGAAGATATCCTTATCTTCATCAGTACAGGAGACAACTTTCTAAACAGAACACCAATAGCACAGGTAATAGATCAACAATTAATAAATGAGACCTCATGAAACTTAAAAGATTCTGTAAGGCAAAGGACATATTCAATAGGACAAAACAACAGCCTACAGAATGGGAAAAGGTTTTCACTAATTCCACATCCAGTAGAGGGCTAATATCCAAAATATATAAAGAATTCAAGAAATTAGACATCAATAAACTAAACAATCCAATTAAAAATAGTACAAAGCTAAACAGAATTTTCAACAGAGGAATTTCAAATTGCTGAGAAACACTTAAAGAAATGTGCAACATCTTTAGTAATCAGAGAAATGGAAATTAAAACTCTGAGATTCTATCTTACACCTGTCAGAATGGCTGAGATCACTAACACATGTGACAGTACATGCTGGACAGGATGTGGAGCAAGGAGAACACTCTTCCATTGCTGAGGGAAGTACAGACTTGTACAGCTACTGTGGAAATCAGCATTGCTATTCTTCAGAAAATTGGGAATCAATCTATCTTAAGACCTAGCTCTACCACTCTATAACTAAAAGACACTCTATTCTACCACAAGGACATTTGCTCAGTTATATTCCTAGTGGCTTCATTCATAATAGCCAAAACTGGAAACAACCTAGATGTCCCTCAACTGAAGATTGGATAAAGAGAATGTGGTATATTTTCACAATTGAATATTGCTCATCTGTTAGAAAAAAAAGACATCATGAAATTTGTAGACAAATGAATGGAATTGGAAAAAATCATTCTGAGCTATGCAACCCAGATCCAGAACAACAAACATTCTTTGTATTCACTTGTAAGTGGGCATTAGCTGTTAAGGATAATCACCCTACAATCCACAGACTCAGAGAGGCTAAGTAACAAGGAAGGTTCTAGGGGGGTTGTGGATGGATTTCTCTGGGAAGGGGAAATAGAATCAATTTTGATAGTGGACTGTGGGAGGGTGGGGATGGAAACAGAAGGGATCAGGTGGGGGAGGAAAGGACAGGAGAGAGGACTGGAATGTGGGGGTGCAACTAGGGAGCTATGTGGAAAGCTAGTGTATTGGAAACTTCATGGAACCTATGAAGGTAATACTAGTGAGGACTCCTAGTAATGAAGAATAAGGAGCCTGAACTGGCCCTCTTCAATAATCTGCTAAGGCTTCCAGTGGTAGGATCAGGACACCAACTAGCCACAAAACTTTCTACCCACCCCTGTCCTGCTTGGAAGATGTGCTGGGGCAACAGTAGCTCAGACCTTATAAGAGTGGCCAGCCAATGAGTGGCCTAATTTGAGGCCCAAGCCATGAGAGAGAGCCCATGCCTGACACTCCCCTGATGGCCAGGAACTAGAAGCTGGATCAATCAGAGACCTAGGGTAGAACTAGGCACAACCTGCTATATTCATAGGTTGGTGTCTAGCCCATTTGTCATTAGAACGACTTCCACCAGTGGATGGAAGAGGATGCAGCGACCCACACTCAGGGAGAGCTCAGGGAACCCTTTGGAAAAGGGGAGGAAGGATTGTAGGAGCCAGAGGGGTGTAGAACACCAGAACATAGCCCACAGACTCAACTGAGCAGGGCTCATGGGTACTCACAGAGACTGAATAGGCAAACATGGAGGCTGCATAACTCAGCAATAGGTCCTCTGGATACATTCTGTGGCTATTTAGTTTGGAGTGTTTGTGGAACTCCTAACGTTGGAAGGAGTGGGTGTCTCTTACTCTTTTGCTTACTCTTGGGACCCTTTTCCTGGTTGCCTCCTCTAGCCTTGATACAAGGGTCTGTGCCTAGTCTTATTGTAACTTGTGTTATGTTAATATCACCGAGAAGCCTGCTCTTTTCTAAAGGGAACCAGGAGCAGTGGATCTGAGATATAAGGTAGGTGTGTGTGTGTGGGGGGTTGATGGTTGGGAGGAGTGGAGGGAGGGGAGCAAGGGGAGGTTGTTATCAGGATGTGTTATATGAGGGAAGAATAAAAAAGTTACAAGTGTCAAATTTCTGGCCAGAGATCTTGTACACTAACCAATTACTCAAACACAAACTTGACAAATTTCATGTGCACTGATATAAACACATTCATGCCGAAGAACTTTTGAATACAGCAATGGCGTTGTTCTAAATTTCTTCTACATTACTCATGAAACACTAATGCTAATCACAATTTGGTTTAGGACCACTAGAAACACTAAACAAATATGAGGGTATTACACAATCTTATCTCCCTCTGACAAGTTAAAGACAAAAAAGCTCAAAGCAATGATGGAGATTTTGTAGTTATATGTGTGTAGTTTCATTTGTAATTCAATCACTTTAATAAACAAGCTGACATTGACCAGCTTCCAGAACATAAAAGTAAATGAGATACAATCTTTTTTTTTTTTTTTTACAATCTACTGAGAGAAGTTGATAGGTAATCATGTGAGTCTATGCTTATGAAATAATGGGAAAATTTGCAAAAAGCAATTGGTGAGGGAGAATTGGAAGACAAGTAAAATATCCATTTGTGCACAAAGAAATATATATATGCATGAAAAATTTCAGGAATCCAATTGAATTTGATTTTCTGGGGAAAAAGATGGCTTGTATTTTCATATTCATTTGCTCAATGAGCAAAAAAAAAAAAAAAAAACCACACAAGTGCATACAGACATAAAACTATTGGATTTTAATCAGACAGGTTTGGCTTTGTCATCTATACTATTTACAAATTTGGTTAAACCCATTGGATTTGAATTTAGTTTCCTTAAATGCAAAGTATAAAACATAATATTTATTTTAAAAAAATCACTAGTTGTTATAATTAATTTGAGAAAATAAATAAATAAACAAGTACTTAGATTGCAGTTAGACATTACACTGGCTTAGGAGAGTGGCAGTAAGTAGGTTCTCTGCTAGGGCTCATGACCTCACCAACCAAAGAAAGTTGGATAGATTTAAAGCATAAGGCAATAATTCCCTTCATTTGAGCAAGCCTTGGGAAAAATCAGATAGGTGTTGGTTGCCCCCATGAAAAGTGTCATCACTGCACAGTTGGGGATATCTTGCCAGGATATCCATTGTTGTGGTTCATAGGCTTTACAGCTGGGTAGGACTTTTAATTTCTTTTCTCCCTTGATATCTTGCACAGAACCTTCAGATACTATGAGCAAGTCCTTAGAAAGGAGGCTTCTAGGTCAGTTTCAGCTGTGTTCATCCAAGTCCTGTGTTTAGTGTATGTTGTCTTCAGCAATAGGATCTTACATTTAAGTTCTGGGAAACAACACAAGTGATAACAATGGACTATACTATTTTAGGAGTCCCTAGGGGCTATATTGTTTTAGGAATCCCAAAGACTCTCCAGACTATTTGCAGGTAAATTGACAGAACTCAGAACTATTATAGTGAGTGAGGTAATTCAGACCTGGGAAGACAAAAACTACATGTTCTCTTGTATTTGTCCACCATTGTTTTATGAATCTTTAAATGTGAAATATATAACCTGGAGTATATACAGAAATAAGTAAAGCATAAAGTGATGTGACTGGGGGTCAAGATGGGGGGACAGTAGGACACAGATGCTATGAAGGGGGAAAATGAGGAAGAGTAGGGTGGGGGCTTAACAGTGAGAGGAAATAGAAGGCAATAATACAGAGGAAGAAGAGTGGAGGGATACGAATTTTTGAAAAAGCTATATTGGAACATCTTATTTTATGTTTACATATATGTGTGTGTGTGTGTGTGTGTGTGTGTGTGTGTGTGTGTGTGTATTATAAACACATACATACATGTGCATTTATATGAAATTATGCCACTTAGGTGATAATTATTGCCAAAAGAACCATAGATCATCTAACAAAACCCCCAGTGCCAGGCATAGAAAACCTTCCTTTAAATTATTAGGCAATTAAGCATTATAATTTATTTATTCTTCATTGTGAAGTATAGTCTATTATTTTCCAATTTAATGAATGTTTTGGGCATGCTTATGTCCCACAGAATGCATACATTTTAATCCTAGCCTCCTGGCCTCCAAAGCCCCAAAAGAAAGTTGCTACTCAAATATTCTGTATTAAAAGATACATTTTAGATAAAAGAGAGACATCTAAACATGAGTGTGTATCCAAGAGAAGAAAGCCAAAGGGGAGCTCAGCAAGCTATCTATAAGCCAAGAGGGGCCTCAAGTGGGACCAGAGATGGGGATACCAAAAGGCTAAAGTTTTAACATCCATAGCTGTGAGAAAATTAATATATGCTGTTTAATCCACTCTACATTTTGTTACGGCAATCCTATTAAGCTCATACCACAGGTAGCTGGCAGGGGCAGAGAAGCTACATGTGCCTAGTTGGCAGAACACATGGGGTTCAGACCCAAGAAGTTTTACACCAGACTGATGCCCTTAATTTCCTCAGACTGCTACCACTCAGAATGCAGAAATTAGAGCCATGAGAGGAAGTCACATACTGTCAGCTTCATGCCATTGACAATAGAGGCAGATTCAAGCCCAGATCCTTTTTATTTTTCCCACATCCTGGACAATTTAAATTGTTCTGTGATGCCTTAGAGAGATATATTTCATAAAATCTGCAATTCACTGGGCTTCAATTTTCCCACCTAAGAGAGTTGAGGCAGCCCCAGTGTTGACACATGTGTGCAGGCTGTAGAGTAATGTTCACGGATGAAAGATGATGAAATCTTGCAAAAGGGCTCTGTAGTCACTTAAGACATTAGAGCTATATTCCATATCTGTTTCTAACTGCCCTGGTAAGGTTTCCAGCACATCATCCTTTACAATATCAATTTAAACACAAATTTTATTTGTCATACAGCTGTTGAAAGCCTTTTAGTGCCTTCAACAGATACTGAAAGAACCATTAACATAGATGTTCTAAATTAGAAAGGGTTTCTCTGGAGTCTGACTGTTCACACACTTTAGTTAGCGAGCAAAAAATTGGAAGCATTACATTGGACTGACTGTCAATTATGTGATTACTCCAGTCAGAGCTGCTTTACTAAGTGTTTTTTTTCTGACACTAAGTTACAAGTGGGACAAAGGCCCCACATTCTAAGGGCCAGGAAAAAAGAAAGCTTTGGCCATGCCAAGTTAAACTCTACATTTCAAAGCTCTTCCCATTATGTCGTACACATAAATGTTATTCCCTCTGATGCAATGAGTGTTACTACACATTACTAAACTACTAACATCATTCTTCCACGGGGAATCTGATAATGGCACTTAAAATAAATATCACCAAGATTAAACATTTTGACAAAGTACCATATTATAGACCCTTAATAGTTTGTTTTACAGCTCATCTAGCATTTGAACATCCTAGCACATCACAGAAGCAGCATTTGAATGAAAGTATTTAATGCAGTAAAAACCAAAGAAGGTGAACAGAAACATATTCCCTATTTACTCATTCTTTCATTTAATATGCTTGTGGGGAGGTGTTGCTTGTGTGTGAATGGATGTGTGTGTCTCTGCATATGATGTGGAAACCAGAGGTTAAAATTTAATATGCTTGTGCGTATGAGGGGTATGCTTGTGTGTAAATGGATGTGTATGTCTCTGCATATGATGTGGAAAGCAGAGGTTAACAGTGGGCATTGTCCTAGTTTGCTTTCTGTTGTTGAGATAAAACATTAACCAAAAGCAACTTTGGGAGGAAAAGGTTTATTTGGATTAACAGTCATACTCTCTCAATAAGTGCAGCTGAGATGGGGACTCAAGTCAGAAAGTAATAGTTGAGTCCTAAATTGTATTTTATAGATGAACACTGAAACCATCTTAATGGTTAATATGAAACTAAGAAATGGGGAAGTGGGTGTGGAAAGACTGAACAGAGTCTCTCCCAGTTAGCAGGTACTCTCAGAGGAGTTAGTGAACTGGTGTTGCAAGTGATTTGCAGCAGAGGTTGCAGCCATGCCAAAGCTGAGTCTAAGAGATCAGTCAATGTTTTCTGGAACCAAGGTATTAGTATAGACTACATTTACTATGCAATTAGCATATGGCAGATAATTTACTATATATTCTATCCAGTTTTACTAACTGAATATTTTAACAATACAGATATTTTAAAAAGTCATTTTTTGTGACATTGTTGGTTGACAAAGACATTTGAAATAAACTATGCTTGAAGAGACACTAGTCCTTTTGGACATGTGGCTCTGGCAGTCCTTGCTCTTCTCTCCCATTCATTCCCTCTGTTTTTCTAAAAAACCATTAGATCACATTCTTAAAGCTAGCTCCCAAGGTCTATTACCTTATTTAGCAACATTTTCCTCCTGAGGCTGACTACTAAGGTTCAGCTATTCAAGTATTGCAGTCTTGTAGCCAGAAGTTTCTTGGTCCTGTCCAGTCCAGGGGTCTTGTAGCCACTTATAAAATAATCACTCAGAGGCTTATATTAATTACAAACTGTATGGCCTATGGCTTCAGCTTCTTGCTAGCTAGCTCTTTCATCTTAAATCAACCCATTCTTATTAATCTATATGCTGCCACATGGCCATGGCATGATTGGTCTGCTGGCATCTTGTTGCTCCTTTGGTGGTGGGCTTGCTGTCTGTTGTCTCCTCGACTTTACCCTTCTTTCGTTATCTCTTTAGGATTTTTCTACCTGGCTCGATCCTGCCCTATCACAGGCCAATGCAGCTTTATTTATTATCCAATGAGAGGCACGCATATTCACAGCATACAGAAAGACAGCCCATGGCAAAATCTAGCAATCAAAAGCTCCCTTTGGCTCACCTAATTAATGTGCCCAACTAAAATTAAATACCTCATCTTAATGTGGGTTCCCCCTTTACCTTCATAAACTGGACTTTTCCTATGTGCTAAGTCTGTCTCCTCTATACCCAGAGGCAATTCTTTGGCCTCTGGAACAAATGTTCCCTTTCTCCTCTCCCTTGTTCTCTTCCCCTTCTCCCCCCATCCTCTATGTCCTGTCTTTATCTTTTATTTTCTGCCCTCTGTCCCCCTGGGGCAAACAAATCTTCTTTGTACTGAGAACTTGGTCTTGGGGGTCCTGAAACTATGTTTCTCCTTTCAACGCTGAGTATCTGTGGGTTTTAATTTGTGTGCTGAATAAATGAGTTATAAAACTGATATGGGAGTATCCTGCTGACATTGAGAGTAATCGAGCTGGGGTCCTGGAAACTCAATAGCCAACAAAACCACTTCTAGCTAGTAGTTTTTGGGGTGTGTCTTTGAAGTTTAAGTAATGAAATTCCTGGGCCGTACAGGGTGAATTTTAGAAAATAAGTATTTTGTTATAGGGAATTTGAGAGAGAGAGAGAGAGAGAGAGAGAGAGAGAGAGAGAGAGAGAGAGAGAAAGCAAGCAGAGCTCCAGCATAGCAGAAGTGGCCCTTGGGAGTAGGATAACACTGAAGGTCATTTCCTTAGAGTCAAGATGCCCCAGTTAGCTAATCTCAGTTTTTTTAAACTGCCTGCTTGTGCAAACTTCCTCCACCTAACCACTTATGCTTATCATAGCTTCTGTTAAATTGTTTGCTCGTGGAAAACCTTCCCCTGCAGCTGCTGAGCAAGACACCAGGATATGGTTTTTGTCCTTAAAAGGCCCTTTCTCTAAAGGCTTGGGGCTACACTTGGGTCTTGAATATGTGAAGGTCAGCCCAACCGGCTTAAATAACAATTTTTAATTGATTATAAACTGTCTGAGTGGTCATCTCTGGCGGGCTCCCCATAATAGTACTATTGGGAGAGGTGGTGCAGCCTTGGGGGAGGAGGTGTCATTGGGTTTGGGTTCTGAGAGTTTATAGCCTCATCTCACCTCCTGTGTTCTCTCTTTGCTTCCTCCATATAGGTAAAACTGTGATCTCTCAGCTTCCTGCACTGCTGCTTTCTAGGGATCTTGATTGGGTTTATTTTCTCTGCCAGATAAAGAATTAAAAAGGTAGGAAAAATCTCAAGTGCAACAGGTAGGAGTGGGGAAATCTCTAGTGTTGCAAGCAGAATCAGCCAATGAAAAAGGGTATTATTTATTTTACTGGGGTGTAGTTGTTTTGAGGAAACACACACATGCAGCAGACAGATAGAGAAAAAGACCCTCTGCAAAGCAGAGGCTGGATTTGGGAAACCAAAACTCCTTTCTCATCTTGAAGGCTGGGCTTTTAAGCCTCTTAAGTAAATCCCTCATTCTTTCGGGTCTGGCATCTTACATCATCAGTGGGCCCTTGTGCTTACATACCTGCTTTGCGGCTGCATACCTGCTTGTGGTCAAGCAGTCCCCACCTCAAAAAGGCAGACATGGACGCCCACCTTTCTCTCTCTGTGTTCTTCCTCTGCTCCTTCCCCCCCACTTCTCTCCCCCACCAGGCCTGCCTCTCCCCTCTTTCCCTCCCAATAAAGCTCTAAAAACTAACATTGGGTTCTGCTGTGGCCTGTGACTTTGCTGGTAACCAGTACCACCAACCAGTGTCATTTAACTATCAGATTTCCTCCCATAGTTCAGGGCTGGTCAGTTTTTCAGTTTAAAGAAAGATAGGATGACTGATTGGCCCACAGTTGTTGTATAAACACTCTGATCCTGCTTTGAATTTATTAAGCCAGTCCATCAGCAAGGAGCCTACAGGCAGGAACAAAACACTGCAAGGCCATTGTTTTAAGCAGCAAATCTCAGGTAAGGAGAAAAAGAAAGGAGCCAGTCATCTTGCTAGTTTGTCCCCTTTATTACCTAGCCTTGGCCCCTCTTCCTGTCTGCCTACCTAGGACTCTGTCTAATTCCTAGTCTCTCACCACTATGTCTCCCTAACATGATGGACTTGGTGCAACTATTAGCCAAATCAAAATTTTCCTTTTATATGTTGCTTTTGGTCATGGTTATCTTATCATAGTTACAGGAAAGAAACTGATATAGAGGGTTATGACAAGCTTACATTAAACAATATTTTGCACCCTAGGAAGTTAATAAAAAGTTTTTACAGTGTATTGTGATTCTATAGAGTAATACTGCTAATAGAATGGAAAAGAAGGATGTTATTACATTGGCTCACAACAGAGTCTGAGTATCCCAACAATGGCATGTATACACTGGAAAACCTGAGACCTGGTAGTTGCGCAGTCTATTGACTATTGAGGCTCAGTGTCCCAGCAGTCCCAGGAAGAACTTGGGAATTTTTGGAGGGCTGCTGTTCTTCAGACCTAGAAGTCCAGGGAAGTTGGACTGTGGTGTCACTGACGGATAACAACAGCAGCTGAAGCAACAAGAACACACTACCCAGCAAGAAGCAAGGGGAGGCAAGCTGTTCTGCTCTTTCTTCAGATCTCTTGACACCCATGCTACCCCTGGGAAGGGGCTGGCTACTCTTCCCTCCGTTCATTCTTCCTGGCGATGTCCTCACAGACCTACCCAGAAGTACATATCTTAGTTGATTCCAGATCCAGTCAAGACATCAACCATGATTAAACATTAGATGTATAATTCTATTTTCAATAATATTAATAGTTAGTATGAATATTTTATTTATTATAAACTACTTATATAGCCACTAATTTATTTGCCATCTTACAAATTTTATTGGAATTAATTTTAACAAGAATATATATCCTCATTTGGTATATTATGCTTAGCACACAGTTTCTCATTTTCTTTGGCTAGCATACAATGCATCTTTCATTAGCCCCATCCCCACATATACACAAAGAGGTAAATACCTCAGAGCTAGTGATTAGATGCATGCCTTTGTTTTATTTTCCCTTGGCCTATTTCAAACTCTATTACCTTCACATTGGGTTATGCAGAAGGCTGCCAAGAAGAGACAATCATCTTTTGTGTTTGTAATCAACATTGGAATGGGTATGCAAATACTTACTTTACATTCTGTGGTGAAAGTCTAAGAATCCCCTAGTACTTTTTCAGAAAACTAATTGTTAGTAAATGGTTTAATCTCTCCTCTTTGACCATGCTGCATACCCTGCAATTAAGGGTCTATTTGAATGATTATTCCTTTGTTTCTGGCAGTGGATCCTAAGAGCATCTCAAGTGGTGCGATGCCACTATCTAGGGAGACTTGCACAGAGTTATCACAGTATCTGCTCATTAGGGCCTGGACCATTTGAACATTGCTTCCTTAGATAAAACATTGATTTCTTTTCTTCCCATTTAGTGAGCCAGCTATCTTTGGTGCTCTACTCTTGCACTTTATATAAATGCTCCATGAATGGCAGCCAACAGGAATACTACCTTTATTCTCTTATATGCTTTTCTGCTGAGGTTAAGAAATAAGGTGGAACAGAAGTCACAGAATATGTGAGGCCAAATAGTCCCTGTTAAAGTGAAGTGTGAGCTGGGTCCCTAAGATTTCTTCATCTGGTAAAAATACAAGAATGAATCTCCATAGATGTGGCATTCTTGGAGTAGTTTCTTTGTCATGCCAATTTTCGACAATTTAAATGAATAGCCTGCTCTTTTCTGCAACTTCCTTCCATTTGCTGGCCCTTCAAGTCCCTCTTAGAATTAAGTGCTTAGAGATTAATGCTTATTTGCTCATATTGCTTTGTGGTCATTTCTCAATCTAGCAGTCAGATGAGAGAGTCAAGTAAAGGCTCTGTCCTCCCGAAGGTGAAAGAGACATGCTACCCTAGAAAATTAAATCAAAGAATGTGGAAATGCAGATCATTATCTTAGTTTAGGGTCAGAACTGGGGAATGAGAAGAGGGAGTAATCAGGGGAAGGCTAACCTCTGCTGTCCCTGTGGTGTCTGCTACAGACACTTAACATTTATGCTACCTTGCTGACCCTTGCTGATATGTCATTTGATGCCATGTGAACACTTACAGGGCTAAAGCAAATGTAGATGTAGAAACACAATTCTCCCCTACAAACAAACAAACAAATAAAAACAACGACCAAAAATCAAAACAACAACAACAACAAAAAAAACCCACAAAAGTTCATGCTGGAGCTAAATATGAGTGATTATGGCCCAGGAGTGCAGATACAAGTTATTTCAAATTTTAGGTTTCAAGGTGGTAACAGTTTCATGACATTTTTAGAGTAATAGAACAAAGAAAGTCATAAATCAAGTCACCTTTTAAATACATTGATAGAGATAGCAAATAAATAGGTTATAGTCAGGCAAGAGAGTCTCTGCTTCAGACCTCAGACACTATCTTTAGCCTTTTGGGTGTTGAAAGCTAGTGATCTGTTTGTACATTCCAAAAAATTTACCTAATAGTCACAAAGATATCAGGTCACATACAGAGGTGGGTAATAATTGGTTAATAGTGTGACAGGAACAGACAGTGAAGAGGTTCCTCCATTTTGTATTCTTACTGGAGCCATTTCCGGTTTAACTAGAATTGAATCTCCTTTATGAGAAGCCCCAAGAAAAACTACCCATCTATATATTCTAGAAAACTGATGTCAAGATGCCCTGGTTAACTTAACTTCTGTTATACTGCCTGTCTATAAAAACTTTCTCTCCAACTAACTACTTATCTTGGCTTCTGCTATACTGCTTGCTTGTATAGCCCACCCTCCTCCCCACCCCCAGCTGCCTATGGACTTATCAGGATGTGATTTTTGCCTTTAAAAGCCCCTTACTCTAAATGCTTGATGTGATACTTGGGTCCCAAATACCTGAATGTAGTTCCACATGGCTGGAATAATGACTTTCAATTGGCTACTGAATGTGTCTAAGTGGTCTTCTTTGGTGGGTACCCTATAGCATTAGGGGGCTAAATATAAGGTCAAGATAATTAGGTTCTTACAGTATCCTGAACTTTCCACACTCATTGGAGTTTTAATTGACCAGCTTTAGAGAAAGTTCAGTAACAGGTAGGGTTTTTCTGGAAACTTCAGTTTACGCAAATGAGGGTGTATCAAAGGCTGTGAGCTGGAATTTATTTTGCTCTGTATAAGCACTGCATCAAAGAGCTACTTGCCCTAATAAGGCCTATGTTAAATTCTGCTAAATTAAAAAAAGAATTTCTGATGGAAGTGGATGCAGAGATCCATGGCCATGCCCCAGGTGGAGCTCCGGGAGTCCAATTGGCAAGGGAGTGGAGGGTTTGTATGAGCAAGAATTGTTGAGACCAAGATTGGAAAAAGCACAGGGACAAATTGATATGAAGTTACAACATGCCCACACTGTTGGGCATGCCCAGTGGACCTAGACACTCCCGCCTAGTTATTTCCTGTTCAAAATAGCCATTTCCAGGTCAAAACATCTCGCGTGACTAGGACTCCCTGGCTTTGCATGGTTGTGTAAAGCGTGTGCAGCCATATAATCTACCTGCATGCCTGGAGTAGCCACACGCGTTCCTGTATGTTTGTGCGGCCCACAGTTTATAAATCCGGTGCCATTTTTGCACTGGTCTCTCTCCTTTCTCTTGACCACGTGTGTTTCCCACAGGCCTGTCATGTCTGTCTCTTCCTATCCTATTTTAATAACAAACTCTTTTGTGGATTTGTCGTGTTTCGGGATGTTTCCTTGCAGGGTAAGAGCGCCAAATAACTAACACAAATAACCAAACTAGTGGAAACACTTGAACTATGAACCAATAGCTGAGGAGCCCCCAACTGGATCAGGCCCTCTGGATAAGTGAGACAATTGATTAACTTGAACTGTTTGGGAGGCCCCCAGGCAGTGAGACCTGGACCTGTCCTTAGTTCATTAGCTGGCTGTTTGGAACCTGGGGCCTATGGAGGGATACTTTGCTCAACCTGGGCGAAGGGAGGAGGGGACTGGACATTATAGTGATATTTTATTTGTATGGAAATGTGATTTTATTTGTATGTCAATAAAGTTGCCTTGAGGTCAGAGCAAGCCAGAGCAGAAGCCGAGCAGTAGTGGGGCACGCCTTTAATCCCAGCACTTGGGAGGCAGAGCTAGGCAGATCTCTGTGTGTTCAGGGACACAGCCAGCATGGCAGACACACGCCTTTAATCTCAATAGCAACCATAGAAGACCTGGAGGTCTGTACAAACAGGCAGTGACAAGGAGGTCATTTGGCTGGGTTTACAACCAATGAGAAAACAGAACAGAAAGTCTTTAAATAGACAGGACGCACAGAAGTAGGTCTCTTGCGGAGAGGAAGAACAGCAGAAGCAGTGAAGGGTAAGGTTTTCCGCTCTTGCTCTGACCTCGTGGTTTCTAACTCTGCAATCCATTCTGTGTTTCTTATTTAACAAGCTGGTTACATCTACAGGACATGCCTTGATTGAATCTACAAGGCTGAGCTGAATTCCCAGGAGTCCTTGCCCTGGAGGAAATGGGAATAGGGAGAGGGCTGGGGGCAGGGAGAGGAGAGGGAGGCTGGAAGAGGGAGGACAGGGGAATCCATGGCTGATATGTAAAATTAAATTAAATTATAAAATAAATTTTAAAAAAGAAAATTAAAAAGTCAAATTTCTTTGGTTGGAAACAGGATAGACAAAATTGTCTACAACCCAGCAGGTTTATACTATTTAAGGAACTGTTCTCAAAATAATGAAGCACTTCTATATTCTTGAACTCTGGACTTAAGTTGACTAGCAATCTCAGCTTCCACCTTTCTCAGAATTCTTCAGGACCATTTCTTGAGCTCCTTTCTCAAATATTCTCAACATGCCCTATTTCGTATCCCTTTCTTCTTTTATCAATTTTTGTTCAATATTCATTGGACATGTACAACTGGTTAAAATCACATTTTTTAAATTTAATTTAATTAATTAATTTATTTTTGGGTGCTGGTGATAGCAAAAAACCAAAAGTAACAAGGATCTTGTAGAACTGAGGAAAGGTATAATAAACAGGCAAAATGTCAGATGACAATAAACTGTCAAGCAGAGAATTAATGCTAAGCACCTAAAACAGAGGTTGAGCTTGTGACTACTTTACTCAGTAATTAAAAGGAATGATACATAAGCTAAGATAAAAATGAAAGAAGGCCTGGTGTGATAATTCAGTCAGTGCACAAGTCTAAAGAACTAAGTTTGATCCTCAGCACCTAAGTAAAACGCTGGGTTTGGTGAAATCCCAACAATGGGGAAATGGAGACAAGCAGATCCCAGGGGCTCACAAACCAGACAGCTTAGATGAGTCAGTCATTTCCAAGTACCAGTGAGAAAACAAAATAAAAGAACAACAAAAGTGTAGAGTAATTGAGGAAGGTGCCTGAGATTGATCTCTAACTTCCACAGGTGCATGCACACCCAACTCACATGTCTACCCAAACGTGTGAACACACCAAAATATTCATACGAGGACTGCCACCCACCCCCCAAAATAGGAACGTCTTGTGAACAAATGGAACATTAAAAGCTAAGACCTCAAATGAAGTGATAGAGTAGAAGGATCATTCCTGTGACTGAGGTCTCTATGTTAGGGGAATAGCACAGACAGAGAACAAAAATGTGTCAATGTCAGAATACATAGAACTCCATGAGCCATAGGAAAGAGTGTACGTTTCACTGGTTGTATTCTGTGCAAAGTGAGAAGTCATCCAAGAGAATTCTATCCAAAGAGCAGCAGGATTGTGTTGCTGATGGGTACCTCCCCCAAACATTGTGAACAGAAAAGTCCTGAAATTTATTAATGATGTGATTGATTCATTAGGTCAAGAGTTGATGTGAGGCTCTGGGCTTCTCACAAGCTCCGCGGATTCTGTTGCTGCTGAATCAGAGTCAGTGTTTGGAACAAAATTCTAGGTGATTCATGAAATGTCAATGGAGGACAAACAGCAGAGGGACAAGAGTCCTGCAGGAAGATACTTCAAAAACTCACGTCTCGCTTTTGGTGAGATCTGATGAGAGTAGGGAAAGCATCTGCCTTCAGCCCAGGTAAACAAGTGAGGGGACACAGGTTGATCGGGGTGTGTGAGGAGGGTAGAGGAGAGAAGATGAGAAGTTAATGGAAACCTCGAGAAAAAGAGCAGGGCAAATTATTCAGGTGATGATGTCATTTGTAAAGAGAAGAAAAAAAAAAAGGAATGTACGAGACTACTGTGAAATCGACCTCATCCTGCCTCCATCCTACACTAGCCCAAGGCTTACTTAAATAAGAAAGATTTCATGAAATATTATTTGTCATAACTGTTAAAGGTGCTAAAGGTAAATGTGTATGCTAACTATTTTATCATCAAGCAAGGGGATATTATAAATAATGATGTCACTGAAGGAGATAACATTTGAAAGCAGGGTTTCCCAAACCTATTCCAAATTCCACATGCACATTAAAAACAAAAATGTGTATTTGAGTTACCTGCTCAGTGGAAGGAATGTGGAGAAAGAAGCAACTGGAGAGTCATACAAGGAGGTCAGTTGGAGTTTCCTGTTGTTAAAATTTAGCATTAGTTTTAAGCCGTAATCCTCCCAGAATTAAAGAGGAAGACGCTGTTTATGCATTAGAACAGTCAGGCATAGAAGAGTGTTACTACTCGTGGGTTGTAAGAAAGGTTGGCTGCTTCTGCTTCACTTTGTCAAAGGTGATTAATTCTGTGGAAAACTTCCCCCTAATTGAAAAATTGTTAAGAGTACAGGGGAATACTACAATGTATTCAGTTAGAAGCCAGCAGGACGGCAGCTTTGGGCATAAGGGGGCCTGGAGTTGGCTCTTAGAGCTATGTTGAGGGATTAATAAAGTCTGCCTTGAGAGGTTCTGGCCGAAGATGCTGCACTTTACATCACAAACACTGAAGTCTGAAATGCGAACTATTCCTGAACACTCATAGGCATGTGCGAGTCTAGTCATGAGGCAAAGAGACTGCAAGCAGTGGTGGTTGCTCATTTGTTGGGCCTCAGATCTTTCCTAACATTAATGGAGGGGTGAAACTCCATCTTGCTCTTGGTATAATTGGTAACGAATCATACTAATTGGTATCAAAACCCTAACAGTTAAGCAATCATCCCCATTATGATCTGGAACTGGCCTGGCTGGAGGGTGTTGGGCTTACAGATGATTTTTTTTTTTTCAAAGTCTACTCATGTCAGTTATTGGACAGTGACTGAGGGCCACTCTATAAGTAACAAGAACATTTCAGACAGAGGCATGAAGTGGAGAAGAATCTAGAAGTGAGTTCCTAGAGAGAGACTGGGAGTAACAGCTCCTCTGTCAAACTACTTAAGGAAATCTGGGGGATAAAAATAAAGTGCCCTTCATCTTAGCTGAAAGTAAAACATTATGGAGTGGTGCCACAGGCAAACTTGTCTTTGAGAGAGACAGACACAGGTTCAGCTGAGTTAGAAAGAATATCTGGTATTGTAAATGCTTACAGTTTTCAGAACAAAGGCAGCTCCCATACCCTATGACTCATAACATGTTATATTTTAAAACATTTAACATAAAAAGGCTTTAATTGAAATACTTGTTGTTATATTTTATCTTGAAACTATGTTACTCTGATACATAGGTACAAATTCTCTTGTTCATTTCTTAGCATTTTTAAGAACTCTTCTACAGCTATCCTATATATCTTTTGAACTTGTTTCTTCCTGGTTGAAAGTTTGTATTATATTGTGTCTTAAGGCAGAGTTGCGTTTTTTCAACTCTATTATCTAGGCATTCCCTAATAGGTCTAAAAATCATATAAAATTATATGTAAGAAAATGAATAGCTTTGTCAGAGTTAGATCTCATCTGACTTCAGTGTGTTTATAAGGTCATAGTTCACACACACACACAGACACACACACACACAGACACACAGACACACAGACACACACACACACACACACACACACACACACGCATACTGCACACACATGCATACTCATATATACACATCACTTAGCAAGAAGAGGAAAATAATCAACTGTTTAAGTCAAGACACTGGTACACATGGGTCACATGACTCATAAATTTCTGCTGTTGTACTGCCAGGTGGAAAAACTGCTATTTTGACTTAACACTGTTTTCTCCGAGTTTCCAGGCAGAAGAACTGAATAGATTTCCTTAATATAGTCAGGAAAGCAGTGAGACAATAACATTATCATCCCAATCAGCCTTGACAACTCCAGCCTTGTTCTCAAAAAGGATGTCCATTCCTTTGAGTTCTATACTTCTTCCCTGCCAATCCTCTAGTTTGTCAATAGTTTCCTGGCATCTGCATTAAATGATGCCAGTAACCAGGGATTTCAAACATTCTTAATAACCTTGAAGCAAAGAAAGCATTATACATAGAAGGCTCATAGTTTAACCTGGTCTCTTTTCATGTGCTGTCTGCATAGCATGGTTTTCTTATCTTTAAGTGAAATGCAGTGAGACTAGAATTTTACTCATTCCTCACTGCCATTTAAAATATGTGCAAAGTAAGGCTGGGAGGTGACTCAGCAATAGACTGCTTGCTTAGCATACACAAGGCCCTGGTTTCAATTCTTACCATTAAAAGGAAAAAGAACAAAAACAAACAAATAAAATTACAGAGTAAAGTATAATTCAAAAATCCCAGCCTGAGATCCCTTTAATCTGATTCCACTCTCACAATGGTCTACAGTGTTCAGTCATTTCCATGTATAGAAATAAAATACCCTTCTAATCTCTATTTATTGCCCTCCCATTCACTCTCAATTTTAAAATATAATAGGTCATACACACTCACCAATGACTTGCTTCTTTTCTCTTCCATTTATCATGTACATCCTTGTGAATATAATCTTTAACACAAAATTGAAGATGAATTATGCTTATTCTTTTCCCCATAATATGTATATGGAAGAGCATGGAGTTCATAAATCTTACCTAGGCCCACTGAACAGTGACATATCAGGAAAAGGACCCCACTACACTGTATTTCACACTCCATATTCTTTGAGTCTGAAACTTGAGGTCTAACTGAAATAAGACAGGGCAAATTTGCCCAACCTCTTCATTGTTGCACACACAATCTGCTTATGACCTTCAGCTATATAAAGTCTATCTAGCATTTGTTTCTACTCCACAGAACTATTACATCTGTATAGATTCTGTGGGGGTACTGAACCCTCTCCCAAAGCAAAAGTGGCTAAACATAGCCTGCAGTAGCAGCTTCAGGACTGGTGGGAACTGGCATTGTCTCCAAGGTTGGGAATAGTCATAAGAATGCTAGGGAGATATGCAGGACTCCTTAGCCAGTTCTCTTTCCTGTTGTTGGCATCAGGGTTATTCTAGAACTGGCTATGTGCAGTCAATCATTGTTCACTTCGTGCTGGGTTAAACAGTGGCATCATAACTGGTGCTTTTTTAAAAAAATTTTATAAAAAGGCTTGCATGCTACAGTTGGAATTTTCAAGTTAGCTCTGCCAGGATTGTGAAGACAATATGATATTCCTCTGTTTTAAGCATGTCACCTGATAGGTAGAAAGTCTAGTTTTCAGCCACTAGCATTTTGCTTTGTGCACAGAAATGTCTTACTTCATTTTGACTGAGAAGCTGAATGGATGGATGGTTGGGTAGCATTGTTGGAATATAAAGTAAGTATTATCTGCTCATGGTGGTGAAGGTAGGGTGACATTTCAATCCAAAGAACTTCATTAAAACTCTCGTGCCATAAAACAATGAGCTTTCAACTTACAATAACAACTACAGTGCTTTCTAGATGTATTTATGGCTGTACGAATATAGATGAGTCATACAGTCAAGGAGTGGGTGTAGTGTTGTGGATACTAGCGTAATGACTCTAATTCAGAGTTCCAGCATATAATAAATGAGAATAGATGTTAAGGTAGTTTCCTAAAACACTGTATAAAATAAAACAAATGGAATAATGTGTTTATAGAATATTTTACTTAATAGTTAAGGACTATACTCATGATAAGGACAAGCCTTTGTGGTCAAGTAATTTGCATAATTTGCAAAATAATCATGGCAAGAAAGTAGATGTGCACTTATTGACATACAACTTTACCATTGATGCACAAGAAGCCCAAGTAAATTTGCTGGAGTACTGAAAGATAAATCAGATATTTCAGAGAAGTCTCCTAATGAAGACTGAGTTGATAAAAATTAACTGATCCTGAAAGGTTTTCCAAGTTTGTGCAAATGTTTGAATTGATTTATCTTAGGAATAATGCCCTTGGGGACTCTAAAAACCCTGGGGACCTTGTATCTGTTCCAAATTATTTTTTTAAAATACAGTGACTATGATGCCAAGGCATAGAAGAAGAGACAGAAAAGCAAGTGTCAATCACTGGTCTGAACCTTCCCAATGTGTCTCTACTGCGATTTCACTGTCTCCCTTTTCTTTTCTGGAGTTCTGGATTCAGGTACTTGTCACTGAGTTCTACCTGTGCAAACTCCACACCACCCAGCTTCTTGTGACCCAATTACAGCATTTATGCCAAGTCCATCTATGTTACACCTTGTTGCCACCCTCATTCTTGCAAGGCTCACAGCAGGTAGACTAACCTCACCTGCTGGCTCTCACACTGACCCCAGGTCTCCACATTCTAAGAGAAAGAAAAAGAGAGATTTATAATTTTTGCTGAGTGAGTAGAGACTGGAAGGGAAGTGTGAGAGTTCAAGATCTATGTCACTGTTTGCTACTTCTAAATATTCCTGTCCTGCCAGCTCCACATTTTCTTCTTTGCTTTAGCTGCTAGCTTCCAGGATGAATAATTCAAACTTTACTTGATTATTTATGCTAGGCGATATGAGATATCTCTCTCACACACATACACACAAAACATAGATACAGTGAGACTGAAGAGCTTTTGGGGGAAAAAAATAACAAGTATTCTAAATAGAGGAAAGAGAAACAACAATTTGGGAAATATAAGTCTATGTGGAATTACAGAAACTGAATCTGTCACTTATGCTTCAGTTTATGTTCTAAAGAACGGAAGAAATTTAATGTGTCATAAAAATACCATTATGTATTAGTAGAAAGTAAATGAGTCCATAAATTGTAAACAGACCATATTTTTGTTCTGGGCACTGAAGGTTAAAGAAATTGCAGACCTTCATGGAAGACATGTTGAATAGTAGTGATGGATCATTCTTGCAGAGTTTCATTCATTTTACGAAAAATAATGCCCTTTTATCTTATACATGACTATATCATCTATTGAAGCTTTAAAATTTGTGGAAATACATTTCACTCTTATTCAACAAAGGTATGATAAAATTGTAATAAATGACGGTTAAGCTGAGGATCCCTGGACAGCGTGGACTCCTTCCAAGACCTTGGAACAATTTTTTTTTTTTTTAAAGGAAGGCTCCTTGATCATCTAAGTTTATGATTTCCTATAACCTGGAGCACCTCTGGGTCAGACCTCAAGTAACGTAGGTGATGTTGTTTATGCATGCTTGTAGAATTTTGAAAGGATGGGCAGATTTTATTAACAAACTTTCAGCAATACCAGTTGTCTCTTCTGGGCTGTTAATACTGTTTACACAGCAATCAGTATTTTATGCTGATATCTGAAGGAAATCTCTTCTTCCTGATTGGAAGGGAATTGACAAATTCCAAATAATAAGATTTTATTTCGTCAATACTTATTCAATCACTAGAGATTTGTCACTATGACAAATGGATCAAGATTGAAATTAAGGAATTTATTTCCAAGTAGTTTGAGAGCAAACACATATGCATTTGATATAATACTGTAGTACTATAATGGTACTAAATAAACAAGAATTATGAGTGAATTAAAGGATGGTATTGTTAAGGATGGAGGGGAAGGGGGCTTAAAAATACTACCTATTGTTTTTAACAGCTGAGTAATACTCCATTGTGTAAATGTACCATATTTTCTTTACCCATTCTTTGATAGAAGAGTATCTAGGTTGTTTCCAGGTTCTAGCTATTACAAATAAAGCTGCTATGAACATAGTTGAGCAATTGTCATTGTGATATGATTGAGTATCCTTTGGGTATATGCCCAAGAATGGTATCACTGTGTCTTGAGGTAGACTGATTCTCAATTTAATGAGAAACCACCATATTGATTTCCAAATTGGCTGTACAAATTTGCACTCCAACCAGCAATGGAGCAGTGTTCCCCTTTCCTCCTTATGATGGATTGTCTTGACCAGTCTAAATACATGGGGAGGTGCTTGGTCTTATGGCATCTTGATATGCCATGTTTTGCTGCTGTCCAGAAAGAGGCCTGGCCCTTTCTGAGGTAAGATGGAGGAAAAGGGGTGGACTAAGGAGGGGGCAGATGAGGGATGAGTTGGGGGAGGAGGCAGAGGAGGCTGAAGTCAGGATATAAAATAAATAAATTAATTAATTAAATTAAAATATATACTCCCCATGTAGTGTGCTGTAAATCTTCAAAGCTGTTGAGTATATAATAGGAAAAGTAAACTCTAATGTATACTGTAGCCTTTGCATAATTATAATGATGTATTAATATAGGTTTATCAGTTGGAGCAAATCCATTTCCTGTGAGAGATCTGAAAATCTGAATGTCTTGAATGTTTCCAGTAGAGGCATATGGGGTATCTCTGTAAGTTTCTTATAATTTTGCTGGGAACTTAAAATTGGTTATTAAAAATAGAGTAGTCCTTAGTAAAGTAACATAACAAAATAATGCTAATTTTCTCTGTCAGACACAGAGAAGGAGTCACCAAGTACAATTAGCAGATATAACATTTTATTATGAAAATGATATTCAAATCAGTTTTCCTGGTTTTAAGAGTGTATTTTTTAATTTTATGAAGATATTTAATGACAGACAATAACAAAGTAAGGAGTTATAAAAAGGAAGAGAAATTAATTTCAGTATGTGTGGCTTATTTGAAAAGATAAAGACATCTAAGATAATAAATTCAGAGCATTGGGTTGGCCAGGGAAAGTGGAATTTGAGTTAGGAAGAAAGAAATGACTAGGGCAGTAAAAGGGTCTTATATTGCATATGTATGAACAAAGAGCATCCTATATGTATATAAGGTAAATAGGATTACCAAGGTCTTTCTATATAAAATATCCAATTTGTACTGCATTTTTTAGAGATGTGAGCATGAAGACAGCCCATCTCTTGAAACTACTTGTTGACATTCTCTCTCAATGCCAAAGAACCTGGAACTCAGATGCACATTTTTTTATTAAGGATTTTTTTTTTTTACTCATTTTACATACCAATCACAGACCCCCCTTCCACCCTTCTCCTACCCCTACCACCTTCCTCCTCTAGCCTACCCCCCACTCCCTCCTCCCATGGGAAGTCTGCAGAGCCTGGTACATTCAGTAGAGGCAGGTCCAAGTCCCTCCCCCTGCATCAAGGCTGTCCCATCATAAGTAGAGGGCCCCAAAAAAGCCAGCTCATGCACTAGGGATGCTCCTTAAGCAGATAAAGCTACACGACTGTCTAGCTTATGTAGAAGGCTGAGTCCAGGCCCATGGAGGCTCCACAGCTGTTGGTCTAAACTTCATGAGTTCCCACTAGTGTGGTTCTGTTTTCTCTGTAGGTTTTCCCATCATGATCTTGATGCCCTTGCTCATATACTCCCTTTTATCTCTCTTTGGCTGGACTCCTAGAGCTCGGCCTGGTGCTTGGCTGTGCATCTCTGCATCTGTTTCCATCAGTTACTGAATGAAGGCTCCATGATGACAGAGTACTCATTGATCTGATTATTGGGGTAAGCCAGTTCAGGCACCCTCTCTACTATTGTTAGTAGTCTAAGAGTGAGGTAACCCAGACTCAGAAAGACAAACATGGCATGTATTAACTTATAAATAGATACTAGATGTAAAGCAAAGGATACCAGACTACAATCCACAGCTCCAGAGAAGTTAGCTAACAAGTAGGACACTAAGAGGGACACATGGATCTCCCTGAGAAGGGGAAATAGAGGAGATCTCCATGAGTAAACTGGGGATGAGTGGGAAAGGGAGGGTGGGGGTGAAGGATGAGAACATGAGGGAATGGAATGGTTGAGTTGGAACAGGGATAGAATGAGGGAGCAGTGAGGGATATACCATGATGGAGTGAGATGTCATGGGCATGGGGAGAGGCTGGGTGCTGAGGAGGTTCCCAAGAATCCATAAGGATGACCCCAGCTCAGATGCACATTTTGCTACCATAAGATCATCTTAAATCTTATGGAAGGCCTTCTATAGAACTCATCAATGCTGACCTGATGATGAAAAGAAGCCTGGTGTTCCCAAGGACATTAGGGTAGCCTGATAAAATGACAGTAAAGAAAACTGTCTTTCTTCACATCTCTTGTAATGTGTGCTGGAACAATTCCTCTTGTTCACCATACCAGTCCTTTGAAAATGGAGCTCATCTCTGAACAGCAGAAGCAAGGACTGTCTCTGACTCTTTTACTGGCTTGTGGGATCCTACTCCTCATACTGGGTGACCTTGTCTAGCTGTGATACAGCATGAGGTAATTAGTCTCACTGCAAATTAATATGCCATGTTTTGTTGATATCCATTGGAGGCCTGCCCTTTTCTGAATGGAGATGGAGGAGGAGTGGATTGGGGGAGGGGATGGGAGTAGAAGAGAGAGGAAACTGCAGTATGAATATAAAATTTAATAAAATAATAAAAAAAGAAAATGGAGCTCACAATTATCTCTACCTTTATTACATTATTATTTTACATATATGCATATGTGTGTACACATTTTTGTGTGAATATGCTTATTTGAATATAGATGCATATGTGTGCATGCCTGTATGGAGGCGAGAAGTCTATGTAACATGTCTTCCTCACTTCCTCAATTGTGTTGTGCCTTCTCTTATTTCTTATAGAAAGAGGGCTCTCTTATTGAACTCAGAGTTAACTGAGTGGCTGGACTGGTTCACTGAGCTCCATGATCCTTCTGTCTCTCCTCTTCCCCTCGTTCCCTTGTGTTAGTATTAGACATATAACACTACACTTGCCTCTTTCATGGTATCTGAACTTGGCTCCTCATGCCTTCATGACAAGCACTTTAGTAAGTGAGCCATCTGTCTTAGCTAAGGTTTATATTGCTATACTATACAGCAAGACCCAAAGCAATTTGGGGAAAGAAGGGTTTATTTAATTTACAGCTTACGGTATAGTAAAGTCAGGGCAGGAACTCAAGACAGGAAGCTGAAGGCAAGAACTGTTGCAAAGGAAATGGAGAGGTGCTTCCCATGGCTTGCTCAGTCTGCTTTCATATAGCTCCCAGATCTACTAGCCCAGGGGTAGCCTTGCCTACAGTGAGCTGGGCCTGGCCACATCCATCATCTGTAAAGAAAGTGCAGCATAGGCTTGTGCACAGGGCATTTTCTCAGTTGAAGTTCTCTCTTGCCAAATGACTATAGCTTGGGTCAAGCTGCTGTAAAACCATCCATCACACTATCTCCAAAAGCCCTCTTCTGTAGTGGGTAGCCATTCCAGCTTTGACCTGGAAGTTCCAACTCCCATTGAGGCTTAGGTAATGGCCACGCCTATAAGGGGGGGCTGAGAGAAGACGCTGAAGACCTGAGATCCTAATGTGCTTGTTCTCTTGGTTCCTGGACCCTGGACACTGGAGGTAGACCAAGCAGAGTTCTCCAGAGAACACCGCTGGGCTATGACACACCTTTCCAAGACTCTGTTACCTATCCCTTCACTTGTAAGTTACCCCACAAAATAAACCTACTTTTTAACTACATGGAGTGGCCTTAGTAATTTCACCAATATTCTTCTTTTGTTCCTGTGTTCTCTAGCTGCTCTAAAACTGAGTTTTGTCCTTACTGCCTCTGGGGGCAAGGACTGCTGTCATCATTAAAATCTGTACACAAAAGGATTATTATGTCCTCTTCACTTGTCACACTGAGCAGACAGAAGAGCCACCCATAACACGTGATTAAACTTGATTATGTCCTCTTTAGCACCGTGTTTCATGGAGAAAATTGTTTTGGTGGTTCCTAAAGGAGAAAACCAGAATAAAAGCTCTGAGGTTAAACTCAGTTATGAATGGCACCTGCAGAATGTTCTTCAATATATTTCTCTGTTTCTATATTCATTCATGCACTCATTTTCCCCAGACACCTATAAGGCTCTGGAAGGAGAGGGTTGCTCTGCTCCATCATACACTGCTCAGGGTAGTCTCTAGCCTGTTGACTCCAACACATGTGTTATTTATCTCAGGAGCCCTGTTTACCATTCCTTGTGTACAGGTCCTGGTTAGAGAAGCTTCAGACTTGCCAGTGTAGGTAAGTTTATATTCTTCTTTATTTAATTCCCTCACGACAGCTATCCACTTTCTCAGCAACCTTCATGCTTTGCCTATCAATAATTTATCTTTGTGAAGAAAATGACAAAAACCAGCTTCAGTCTCACCATATACAACAGTGACTCAGATACCTATTCGTTTATATTTGAGGAGGAAATGGACATTAACCTCAAGGAGGCTGTGTCCTTGTGAGAGAAGAGAATCAGAATAAATATTTATAAAACAATAATAATACGGTATAGAAAATTTAACAATAACAATAATACACCCAAGGCTTGCTTATAAAAATAATATCTAAAGCAAATGCAGAAAAACAAGAGACACACCTGATTCTTTTTATCTGTATTATACCCACCTAAATACACTGCCTAGGAAAAGCACAGAAAATGAACACAGAGGTTTCTGTTTCCCAAACTGGATTTTCAAGTAATTTTCTCTCTCCACAATATTTTAAAATGGAAATTGCCCCACCTCCACAAAATAAAAGTTACCACACATCTTCCTGTCTCAGCAAATTTTGCTGGGAAGCTGCCCAGATCTGAATAATATTATTACATGTATTTTTTCCTTTTAAGGAAAAAAAATAAGGCGAAAAAAAGCACTGGATAGTTCAATACAAAACTTCCCTGAAGAACTGAATTATTGTATTTCAGTGACGAACTGTTATTGTGCTTTTTTCTAAATTAGTTGATTAAAATTCAAGTAATGTAAAGTTCTACATCTTTCCCATAATGCTTTCCCGTGTTCCACTAGCAATTTTAGTGTTAACTAAACTACACTGAAATAATACTTAGTCTGACTTTTAATTCCATTTTTTTCTGAAGAGTGAGAATGGAGTTAGCCCTGTAAGAATGATTCTGAATGTTAAAGATTTTAGTAATATTTTAAGAATTCAAAGGGCCAATTACTGAAATTCCCCAACACATTTCAAAAATAAACCCAGATGTGCATGATTTATGTATTTTTGGTTTAAAGAAGAGAATAAATCAACTCACACAAAAAACAAACTCATAAAGCAGAGAACACTTAAGTAAAGGATAAAGCCATTCAATTATTGTCAGTTTGTAAGTGAAACATGAAAGGCACAGAGAAATAAGTATATTTCTCAGTGTCAGCAAACAGCAACTACAGTTTTATCTGTGTGAACCAGGTTATTCTGTTTCCCTGGCTTGTTCCCTTTAATCACCACAGGTTTTATTTTCAAATAGTATTCCACACATTCTACAAATATTGTTCTTCCATCCTGCCAACTATCCTGTGCCTCGGTTATAATTATAGTCCCCACCCCATTTTATAAACAGGCAGGAAGAAGGGGACCAAATGCCCTTTCTAGGTAACTGTTAATCAAAGCATTGATATTGCCCAAACTTTTCATGCTTGGTATAAAGTGGTATGCTGTAATTTCCTTGCATTTCAAAGATATTCAGTCAGTGATATACTTGCAATTTACTTGTAACAAATTATACATACATTTAAAGTTGTTAGCATTTGTTCTGTTTTAGAGCGGCCAGGATCTACAGATTATACTAGAGGATGAATAGATTTCTATGCCCTGTTTTTTTGTTCCCATGTCTTAGCAGGTTAAGAATTTCAGCACTTCAGGAAGTCTCCTAGGACTTTGAGTCTAGTCTGAGTGGGTGATCTTGCACTTAAACCTTAGTCCCCTCTTCCTATGTGAGTAGTTACCTGTATGAGTAAGTTATCTTGCATAGTGTGTCTTTATTTCCTAATCTATCTATGGAAACATCAAGCAGAAGTAACAATAACAATATATCAACATATTTGCTTGTCAGTGTTGCCATAGGAGTAACACTCAGCACTATCTCAGCACAATTACTGCCACATGGTAAACATCTAATTAGTATGGAATAGAACCTCTTATATTCTATTCATATGAGAATGACTGATTAGGAAGGCATCGGTGCTTTGATAAATCAATATCTTCTGATAATTTGATGATAAAGGTACATATTGCAGTATTTATGATTCATAGTTTTGAAGCTGTCAACATAGATCCCCAGAATGCTCATTTAAAATATCCCTGATTACTTCTTGGTTGCTGAAGGATTGCCATCATGGTGAAGGACATGGTAATAATATAGACCAAGAAATTCATGACTAACTATCTACTTTAGAGGAAACAAGTGGTCAGTGAAGGCCCTTACTCTGGGAAGGCAACAGTGCCAAAATCAGAAATTGAGAAAAGCTAGGCAAAATGTGCAAAACTACACTAAATTTCATAATTATATTTGTACTCAGAACCCATTTTAGTGATAGCAGAACATCTGGCTTCAGCATAACTTATGATTCCTTGGATTATACAAAGAAAAAAAGAACCTATAGACTTGCAAGATATTACTTTCATGAGAAGAAAAAAAACAAACAAAACCCCAAGAAAACAGTGAAAGGAACTCAAGAAGAGAATGACAGGGTCAACAGGCCTAGAAAGGCCAACCATGGTGCTGACAAAAAGGGAGCCAGAGATTAAGTAGCAAGAAAAGGAATCAATATTATGATGTGATTTGATCGGCCACAATGCTATGAATTTCTAAGGACTGAAACAACACATTGTAAACTTCAAATAAAAAAATAAATACCCCCAAATGTTGCATATAATGAAAATAAAAATGTCTTAAAATCAAATTTTTTTGACTGTAAGTTCTCATTTCCAAATGTGACAGGGAAAGACAGTGCAAAGGTTCCTCCATCTTGTAGCCTTGCCAAGGCCATTTTAGGTTTGGCTGGAATTTGATCTATTTATATGGGAAGCCCCACAGAAAATTATCCAACTCTATTCTAGGAATCTGAAGTCAAGGTTCCCCAGCTAACTTATCTTGGCTTCTGCTAAACTGCTTGCCTGCACAAAAACCTCCCACTACAGCTCCCAACCAAGATATCAGGATGAACTTATTTTTATTTTTTTCTTTTAAAAGTTCCTTTCTCTAAATGCTCAGTGCTACCCTTGAATCTTGAAAACTTGTGTATAATCCCAGACAACTGGAATAAAGATTTTCAGTTGACTGTAAACTGTGTCTGAGTACTTATCTCTTCTGGGCTTCCAGCAACACCCATCCCTTACCACATCATTGGGTGTTTGAAATTAGACTTTCTGTATCTCTTACAAATCCAGGGCCAAGTATTTTTTTTTTTTTCTTCTCATTTGACTCCTGATGACTCTTGTCTTTCTATAAAGTCCACCTGTAGCCATAAAAGCCACTTGATTTGCTTCAGTTTTCAGGGTCTTGTCTATTTAAACATGACATTTTATGGTTAAGTGTTTCATTTAGAAGAAAACATGTCTAAACCTTAGGAGTTTTCTAAGTTAGCAACAAATTAGAACTAGAATATTTTTTTTCCTTATAGGAGAGAATCAGTCATTTGAGCAACAATACCAAACTCTCTAGTCATTAATTCCTCTAAGAAAAGATGTGTTTGAGAAGTGGGTTTGCCAGATAGCCCAATATGGTTTCTTTTATGTGACACAGATTAATATAGGTTTTGTCTGAAACTCAAAATTTTATACTAAAGTATTGGCTACAAAGAAGTTTCTTTCCATGAATGACTGGGTAAAATTTTTTGCTGTTATTGATTTTTCCCCCAAATATAGAAATGTCATTCTGATTTTTAAATAATTGCCACTACACACTTGTTACACTTTTGAAAAAGATTTATTTATTATTTAATGTGTATGTATATGATTATTTTTGCCTATGTGTATGTATGTGCACCATATATGTGCATAGTGCCCAGGGATTTCAGAAGAGGACATTAGATCCCCTTGAAATAGAGTTACAGATTATTGTGAGCTGCCATGTGGGTGCTGAAAATTGAACTCAGGCTCTCTTCAAGACCAACATATGCATTTAACTATTGAGCCAACTCTACAGGCCAAGTCACTCCTTTGTTTGTATAGATAGTTTTGATTTTTGAGATAGGGGCTTCCTATGTAATACACACTGGCATCAAATTCACCATGTAGCCCAGTCTGATCTAAAACTCTTGATCTTCCTGAGACTGAGCTGGAATTATGTGCACACAATAGCACACCCAGCTCAGCTTGATTTTGTGACTAGATTATTCTTTGAATTCATTAAACAAAATGTGTTTGCTAATCCTATCACAAAGTAGTGAAAATTCTTTGCATAAAATTAATTTGAATGACATTTGAAGTGGTTCTCATCTCAGTTTTTAATGCTTTTGTGAACATGAAAGCAAATAGAAGCCATGCTGAATCCCTTTGCAAGAAGTCTCATGGAAAAATACAAAACAAAACAAAAAACCAAAAAAACTGTCACTCCAAGAGATATCAGCATTGTGAAGGAGACACTATGATCGTGCTCAAAATGAAACTGGTATATACTATTTAAGCTTTTCACTGTGGAAAACTTTTGTATCTATAAAACTGTTGGTGCCAGTACATTGCAGCCTCATGCTCCTAGTGGTCTGTATTATTCTATAATTCATGATCTATATTAGTCTATTAGTTATTTGTTTCTGTGATCACGTGAACACCATGATCAAAGGTAATTTAAAGGAGAGGAAGAGAAAGTTTACTTCGTCTTATAGTTACATAGAGATAAGAATCCACAATCGTAAAGGGGGCATGGCAACAAATGGCAAGCATGTCAGCTGAAATAGGAAACCAATCAATAATTCACATCCTCAACTACAAGCATAAAACAGGGAGAGTGAACTTCTATAGAGATTAGGTGCTCTTAACTGCTGAGTTGTTTCTCTAACTCATTTGTCTTTGTTGTTGTTTGGTTTGGGTATTGTTATTATTATTATTATTTACAGGATATCACAGGTAAGTGATTATCTTGAGTCTCAAAAGAGACTGTGGACTTCTGAGCAATGTTGAGACATTAAAGACAATGCGAACTTTCGAAGTTGAAGTAAATGCTTTGAACAGATAATATGGTGATAAGCCTCAAAGGGTGAGGGACTTAAATGTGGTGGTTTGAATGAGAAATGTCCCCTATAGTCTCTTGTTTTTGAGCACTTGATTCTCAATTGGTTGTTCTGTTTATATATATTTTGAAACATTTAGGAAGTAGAGTGTAACAGGAATCTTAAAAGGTCTAATTTATAAAATCAAACCTGAGGTGAATGCTGGAAGATCAGAGAAGCAGAAGAAGCCACAGCTTCCTCACCTTGCCAGTTCCTCAGCTGATCCTGTTTCCTCAGATTAGAAGCCTCTGAGTCCCCATCCAGAATGGGTCTCAGCTGAACTGTGCTGCTCAAAAGCCTAAAAGCTTAACCAGCCAAATGCTTCTAGTTTCTCATCTTCATGCTTTATATATCTTCCTGCTTCTGCCATCACTCCCTGGGATTAAAGGCATGAGTCACCATGCTTGGATGTATCCTTGAACAGATGGATTTCTGCCTCTGGAATGTTAGGTGTGTGCTACCATTGCCTAACCTCTATGTTTAATATTGTGACTCTTCTGTCTCTGACCCCAGCTAAATTTATTAGGGGAATGCAATATTTTGGGGAATGCAATACCACCACAGTGGAGCTTTGCTGGAGGAAGTATATCACTGTGGGTAGGCTTTGAGGGTTTTTAGCTCATTACATTTTCTGATCTCTTTCTGCTCTGTAGATAAAATGTAATCATCCAACTTTCTGTTCCTGCTTCATCACCTTTATGGAATCTTTTCCTGTTCAACCATGAGCTAAAACAAAACTTTTTCTTTTACTTTAATGATGATATTTATAACTACAGCAAAGTAATTCATATGGAATGGGGGTAGGGAAGTATACTAGTCAGGGTTCTCTAGAGCAACAGGACTTGTAGAATGAATATGTATATTCTAATTAATATTATATTATATCATATCATTTTTATTATTTATATATTATATATTATATTATGTTATATTATATCATATCATATTTATTATTTTTATATTATATTATATTATATTATATTATATTATATTATATTATATTATATATAGTGAAATTTATTAGAATGGCTTACAGGCTGTGGTCCAGCTAGTGGAAAAATGATTGTCTACCAATGGAAGATCCAAGTATCCAGTAGTTGTTCAGTTCACAAGACTGGATGTTTCATTTGGTCTTTAGAATATCCCAGAATCCCAAGGAAGTAGGCTCTAATACCAGTGAAGGAATGGACTTGTCAAGGAAGCAAGAACGAGCAGGCAAAGAGAGCAAGCTTTTTTCTTCTATGACCTTTATATAGGCTGCCAGAAGAAGGTGTGGTACAGATTAAAGGTATATCTTCCCACCCTAAAAGATACAGATTAAAAGTGGGTCTTCCCACTTCAGATGATTTAATTTAAAAAAAAAAAATCCTCATAGATGTACCCATGCACTTGGGTTTTAGTTATTTTCAGATGTAGTCAAGTAGACACCAAGAATAGCCACCACAGGAGGAGAAGAGTTCTGAATCTAATCAGCCAGCCAACCTTCCTCTACATCCAGTGAGAGACTATGCCTCAAAAATATGGAGAATGTTAGAGGAAAATACATGACATCTATACACACATACATGCATGCAGGCACATTTACACTCATCTATGCATACACTTGACAAACACAGCAGTACAGAGAGCACACATGTACACATACACACAAGTGTACACACAAAAGAAAAAAAATACCTCAGGTGAGTGTATTATCATCACATTGACCCATTGACATGAAGCAGGAGAAAATATCAAGAGATGTCATTTTGAAGCAAGAGTCTAGAAATTGTTCAATATAGATGGGCCCATATGTTCATTATACTGGTTTAATGTAAAATATTCCCCATAAAGTTACATGGTTGAACCGGGTTTAAATTAATCTCCAGGGGAGTTTTGGCTCTGGAGGAGATGGGAATGGAGGGGAGGGGCTGGGGGGAAGGTGGGGGCAGGGAGGGGAGGAGGGGACAGGGGAACCCATGGCTGATGTGTAAAATTAAAACACAAATATAATAAATAACAAAAAAAAGAAGGGAAATGCTGGAGGAGTGGATCAGGAAGGGGAGGTATGTGTGGGGACTTGGAAGAGAGGAGTGAGGGGAAACAGAGATCTGGTGTAATAAATAACAGAAAAAAAATTAAATTTAAAATTAAACTGATTTATCTTTAAAAAAAATTACATGTTTGAATTTTTAATCTCCAGCTTGTTGTGTATTTTTGGAAATTTGTGGAATTTGAACATAGAATCTGACTGAAGGGAGTGAGTTAATGAGGGTAGGCCCTGAGACAGCTCACTGCTTCCTGATTCCAAACACAGTGTAACTGGCTGCTCCTTGTATCTGAAGCCATGCCTTTCCTACCATGATGGACTTCATTGCACTCAAACTGGAAGCCAAAATAACTTCCTTTCCTCCTTTGGCTTGTTTCTTGTCAGGTATTTGGTCACAGTGACAAAATAACTCCCAATATGTCAAAACAAAGCGTCTGTTGAGAGACTGGAAAGAGACTGGAATTAAACTGCACATTGTTAAAAGAGTGTGGCAGAGGGCATTCAGGAATGCAAAAGATGCTTGCCACAAGTGGATACTAGATTAGGAGAGAATAGGGAGGCCAGAAGAGTAAGAAAACTATTGATAGGAATCTATATCTCTAAGATGATGAAGCCACCCTTGCAAAATTCAAGCCCTGTAAAGCTATTTAAAAATTCTTTAGGGAGTCACTACGGTATTAGTATAAAATTACGTATAATTGTCTGTTGAAACCTGGGCCTGGGCCTTCATTTAGGTAGAATTCCAAAATTCATGAGCAATGTGAATAAATGAAATCCCTCCTCTATAAAATAAAACTATATTCATGACTGCAAAGGTGTTTACAAGGATTATTAATGAGGAGATGGAGAGATGGCTCGGCAGTTAAGAATACTTGTTACTCTTACAGAGAACTCATATTTGGCTCTTTGCACTCATGCAATGTCTCACAACCATCTGTACCTCCATTATCAGGAGATCTTATGTCTTTGTGGGCATTACATACACATAGTGCACAACATACATGCAGGCAAAACACACCTATACATAAACTAAAAATATAATAATTTTTAAGATAAGAAATGTACAAGAATTATAACTGAGACTGGAAACAAAGAAGGCGATTTGTGTCTCCAGTAATAGGGACAGTATCATTTTTACTAGTGATTTCTTCTGAATCAACCTTCACACTTTGTGTGTGTGTGTATGTGTGTGTGTGTGTGTGTGTGTGTGTGTGTGTGTGTGTGTGTGTATTATTGCTAGGTATGAATACAAACCTTGCTTTTCTTTGGTTGTTGCAGTTGTTATAAATGTGAATACTCAATCCTTTCTAGACTAACAAGTGTCTTAGGATAAAAGCCATGAGGTCCTTCCTTTAGGGTTATGGCTTACTTGTTCTATGATGTTAGATGCAGAGATACTTTTTCATGTGTTGTGAAAGCTGAAGGATGCATAAAATTCAAGAACTTAGTCTTCATATCACATGGACTCCTGGAACTAAGTTTCCAATCACAGAAAAAAATAAGGCAGAAAGCAAAACAGCAGCCGTAAGCAATGGAGAAAATCTGCCAGAATTTTATCTCTGTTTCTTTCAAAACTTAATCCTCTTTACTAGTTTAGATTCAGTATATTCTTTATATCTAAGCCAGTCAAAGCAGAACTTTTGTTTCGTGCAAATAAAAGTCTTAATATAGAAAATAGCTAGCCTAGTGTTTTTGGGGGGACATACTTCTACACATTGGCTGCTTTATTCATAGTAGTACAGGACACAGGTAAATACTATGTTCCCTCATTTTTCATTCCTTCAATGAGTATAAGATTCCACAGACCCTTATAGGTTGCGGCGAGCTCCTCGACCAGCGAGGAAGAACGACCACCATTCGAGGATTCTTCTCAGATCACACTTTATTGGAGCGCCTCTTGATTGAGGGAGAGCAGGAGGTGAGGGGCCCCAAGAACCAAAAGGCAGCTGCTTATATAGGGAACCAAGCGAACGGGTCAATCTATGATTGGATCCCACCAGAATGCAAGCACGGGGAGCCACGGGATAGGCTGAGGACATAAGGCCAAATTACCATATACGCACATGCGCAAACCTCGAGGCTCACAGCCCAGCAAGCATAGCCAAATATGGAGTTGTTTACAGCAAAGCTGTCAGGAAGTCGGTGCCATCTTAGAATGGTGACTCCCTACATCTCCCCGCTCTTTATTAATTAAGCAACAGGAGAGAGTAGAGGTCCGATCTCTGATAAGACCTTCAAGTACCCTTTTCTCAGAGATGGGATATTGGTACTGACCCATATGCAATCGGACTTGCTCTCCTTGAAGGAAGGAAAACGTCCTACTCCCCAAGTACAGTGCACGAGCCTGGCATCCTGTGCCCAATACAAATACTTCACCCAATCAGGTCCCCACCTCATGATGTGTTGACCGATAAAAGGTGAGTAAACAAGATAATTATCCACATACCTTCCCGAGTGCAATGGACTAACTAGTCCTAGGGGTGCAAAGGCTATGTGCACTTATCATTTGTTCTTTAAGGCAGAAAACCAGATCTGAGGGGAGGAGCCACACTCCAGAGCGGCTAATGCCTGAGTGATAATGACCTTGTCCTTTTTAGTTCGTGCTCGCAAACGGCAGACCAACCACAGACAAAGCACACACCCTCCAAGACAGCATGCCAAAAATATATCCACCCCCACCCACTCCTTAAACAGGGAAAGGGCAGAAGAAATCCAGGAAGTTAATCCCTCCGCCAGTCTGGTGTCCACCTGGGTCGAGTTCACCGTGACGATAGCCACCCTCAGTTGTTCCATCAGGTCGTCGAATTCTCCCGTCCAATTGCCTAAAAGATAACTGGACAACTGTTTAGACAGATTTACAGCATGGGTAAAGTTTTCATACTGGATACTAGTCACACACAACCCAGCATATTTCCATTGACAGCCGAGCTGGGTAATCTGCCAAAGGGTGTCAATTTGCGCTTATTGGTCGCAGCCTCTTCATTAGCAAACTCAATCAGGACAGACACCTGAACTCAGGCCCTTGGCCCTAATCATTCTCTATGCGGACCTGCTGGATAAAGCCACGAGAAACCTAAAAATGGGCTCCCACAGGTCCCCCTTTCTTAATATATAAAAAAATAACTCATTATTAATAGCTTACAGCAATCTCCATAGCTTTTATACCTCCCAGAGTGGGAGGAGAGGATGATAAAGATGGCATTTCTCTTTTGGATTTGGTCCAAGGTGACTACAGCAGTCTTTAGCTGCATCAAGCCCTCTCTAAACCAAAACTTAATACAATTGCAAACTTAAAGAATCCCTTAGCTTCATCATTACCATTAACAGGTTAACATAAATATTGCTATACATAGTCACAATTCTCCCAGTCTTACAACTCAACGCAAACTCTTTACAGAATCATTTGAATTAACATGTATGGTGATATATATAGTTCAACCTTAATTCACTCGTAACGCAGCTTGTGTGGTTGTGAGGACTGCCGCCGCTAGGCCAGCATTACTTAGTGGTCCTCCAATCTCCCGACAGGCCTTTAACCAAGCTTCCAATCCCTTTCCTTTCCACGGGGTAATAGCTCTTTTTTAGTTTTAATTTCTTTTTTTAATACAGTAGCTTGTTAAGAGCCAGAAAAATTGGGTGCGATGAAGAAGCACCCATGTGTAAAACTTTTCAATCTCTTAGACAATCTTTCACTTTCGGCTCGCCTATGGACTAGCCCTTGGTTCCCGCTCTCTCTTTATCTACCGAGAAGAGCAAAAACCTGCCCGCTTTTGTTGCGGGTTCCCAATTCACCTGGGATTTCCTTTAACCCTGCTTTTGTCTCAGGTTCCCAATTTACCTGGGATTTCCTTTAACCCTGCTTTTGTCGCAGGTTCCCAATTTACCTGGGATTTACCGGTCTGACCCTAGAAGATAACGACATCGCCGCTCCATGTGTTGAGTTCTGAATCCCCTTCGACCCCTCACCTGGTGTCCGAGTTTCCCGGTGTCCAAGTTTCCCGGGTTTCCGAGTTTCCCAGTGTCTGAGTTTCCCAGTGTCTGAGTTTCCCGGGTTTCCGAGTTTCCCAGTGTCTGAGTTTCCCGGGTTTCCGAGTTTCCCAGTGTCTGAGTTTCCCGGGTTTCCGAGTTTCCCAGTGTCTGAGTTTCCCGGTGTCTGAGTTTCCCGGGTTTCGGCACCAGCTGCGGCGAGCTCCTCGACCAGCGAGGAAGAACGACCACCATTCGAGGATTCTTCTCAGATCACACTTTATTGGAGCGCCTCTTGATTGAGGGAGAGCAGGAGGTGAGGGGCCCCAAGAACCAAAAGGCAGCTGCTTATATAGGGAACCAAGCGAACGGGTCAATCTATGATTGGATCCCACCAGAATGCAAGCACGGGGAGCCACGGGATAGGCTGAGGACATAAGGCCAAATTACCATATACGCACATGCGCAAACCTCGAGGCTCACAGCCCAGCAAGCATAGCCAAATATGGAGTTGTTTACAGCAAAGCTGTCAGGAAGTCGGTGCCATCTTAGAATGGTGACTCCCTACAATAGGTGATCTTGTAGTGACATGATAGACATGCATGAGAATCTGTGCATGATTCACAGCATCTGTTTGCTCAAGGCCTACATCTATTTCAAGCTGAAAACTTGTTTGAAATTCACTACCCAAAATTCAATCATTTAGTTCCACACTCAAGCAACTAAAGGTAAAAAGCACAAGTGGAGGGGGGGGAGTCTGGCATGAATTGTATTTAGTTCTCAAGGAACAGCAACAATGAATTAATGTTTTTTTTTAATATTTCAGTTTTCAGCCATCTTGGTTTAGACCAATTGTTATTTCAGTGAAATTGTGCAGTATCTACCACTGACAATCAGCCATGGATGATGAATCTTTATTTTTTTTTATAAAGTTGGATGTGTTAAGATTGAAAAACTTTATCAACTTTACAAAGAAGACTTAGAGAATTATGCAATGTCCAGCTCTGCCAATATTTATACATCTCTTAAAAAAATGAGGCTATTGAGTTAAAAAATAGATCTTAACATTGTAATTACATCAGCAAACACCTAATAAAGTATTTTCAAATAGTAGTTCTGACTGTACTGTCTTTATAACATGGAGAAAGATTTAAAATTAATATATTTTTTCTTGTTGTCTTAGGAAATATTTCATTGAGGCTTTCTGTACAGGGACTAATACACAATTTCTGTATCTTCAAGAGGATACAGAAAAATATAGGACTTCTTCTACATTTTTCAATATAAACTGCTTTGTCAGTCTATGAAATACATTTCACTAACAATCATTATGTATTTTTAAATTATCTTTTAAGTCCAAAAAGTATGTAAGATTTAAGGAATCATCTGTAATTTATCAAAATTCAGGTGAGCGGAATCTTAAAACTGTCCAAGGAATTTGTAATTAATCCAGAGTGTGAACGATCAAATTCATCAGAACGTGGCCCTGTGCCTCTTACATTTATTTCCTCTTCAACTGATCCTAAGAGCAGCTGATTTTAGCTGCTTTCTTCATCCAGCATGATGCTTCCCTGACAGCTTATTCATTCCAAATGGCATGGAACAGTGGAACACAATGCATTTTGATGCTTTCAGACAGGCTTTTTAGAAACAAGATTTAAAAACGTCTTTGGAGGCTGGTTGTGTTCGCATGGGAACCACACATGGGCTCTCCAGTGCTTCCTTTGCCCTATCAGGTCTGTTCATTCATCCTTGCTTTGAGCATTAGGGACTCTAATCATTTACCTGTCAATATATGGATCTAGTGGTTCTATTTCCTCAAACACTGGTTCTGAAGTGAGAACTGATATCCCCTGGTTCCTTCTTTCTTAACTGACTCTGAAGAAAAACTCAAAAGTCCATCCACACATGGAAAGAGACAAAAGGTGGTAGGGGAAATCTAGCTTGAACAGACACAGCCATCTTGCATCATAAGGGTGGTAATTGCCCCCATGAAGCCTGACCCTTTCCTTCTCCACAGAGGATCAAAACCACTGGAGGATATGTGTATATTTATGACTAGAAACTATCTTTGTTCATGACCACAGGAACGTGCACTATGTCTTTGATATGAGAGCTATGAACCAGGTACATTCCAGATTATACAAAAGTCTTCTTGGTCCTCCACTATACAAAGTGCCTCGCTCTGCCCCAACTTATGGGCTCTGCTATGCTGCTGCTTCCTTTGACCATGCTTAGGCCAGTAAGTTCTCAATAAAGATCAGTCCCTATACTCTTGAATCTGCTTCTTTCTGCACTTTCTCAGCACATTCTAAGTTACTGGGGTTAGTTATTTTATGCTGAATAATTGCTGCTTTTGGGAACTAGGTGGTGAATAAGCCCAAGGAATAAGAAAACTAGAGGCTGTGATAATACCTCAACATTTTATGAAAGTTTGCACCATCCTAACTCTTAGATCTACAATTCTTTCTGAGATAGTTGTTCTACAAGGAGGTGGGTTCCCATTAGATTGTTTCATCCCCTTAATTCCCACACTGATCCACTCATTGCACACTTTGAGCTTTCTTAAAAAGGTCTAGCATAGTCAAATTTAAATAACCTAAAACCAAAGTTGCCAATTATCTGGACTTCTTATATATACCCTTTCTAGGCTTGGAAATTTATCTTGAAAAAATTCACCCCAAAGCTAAAAGACACCCTCAGGACTTAAGGCTTTGTTTTACCCAGGTAACATTTTATCATTTGATTGAGTTTCCTTAAATATAATCTTAGTCCAAGTGAATATTATTATAATGGTGAAGTCAGAAGCCATGGAAAGGAATTGAAGATGCAGTTGAGATTTTGTTTCTAAAAGACCTGGTCAGTCAATGTCAATCAAATTGACTTTTCTTAAAAATCTATGAGTAGTTTCAAATGTGGATTTTAGTTTCACTAATTGTACTGCAAACAAGCTCAGTGGAGATTACTTTGAGGTAGAAGCGTCTAGTTGGGATGAATAGTGGAAGAGACTGATGTGCCCAGAGCAAAGCAAAGCAGGATGAAGGTTGGCCTTTATACTCCTCCCCCTGTGCCTATAACACAGACATTCTCTTCTGACAAACATGACAGGAAACTCTCTACCTGTGACTGATAACTTATCATTACTGCTTATAATTTAGTAGGTGACATGATTTCTTTGTAAGCCACTACAGAAAACATGCAATCACCAGATAAGAAAAACAAAAACAACAACAATAACAAAATGCTACCCAATTCCCATATTATGGCTTCTAATAGGGTTGAACTGATTTTTTAAATAGGTTGAAGCAATTTAATACCTCAAACAATTTTCCCTCCTTGTCAGAAGATAAATTTATAGCCAATTTAGCAATAGATCTAATAGAACTGTTCATAAATCAATTATAGGGGCAGCCTGTTTTCTGAAAACTAGAAAGAAAGCTCCTTTTTGACTTGCGATATAATATCTATTATACATGTTTTTAAGTGACTGGGACCCTAGGAATCATGGATTTCTTTAGCAGCCATGGAAATTACATCAACCACAGATCTTGTATTTTGTCACCCCTGTGGGTAGCATCCAAAAATCCTTTTCAATATTGTTATGTTGTGATGATTGACTTTTAAAAAATACTACCATTTTTATGAATCTTTTGTCTTTCTTTGTTTTTTCCCTTAACTATTTCTTTGATACACTTAATCACATATGCTCAAAGTAATCCAGCAATGGTGGTGTACCTTTATAATTCCAGTACACAAGTTCCTAAGGCAGGAGGATTACAAGTTTGAGGTTGGCCTGTGCTTCACAGTGAGAACATTTAACAACAACAACAACAACAACAACAACAACAACAGCAATAACAAAAAAACAAGCAATCCAATGAATTGAGCCTTAATATAAAGGCATTTCCCATCACTGAATATGAGTATGAATTTCTAGGCTTCAAGAGTGTCAATGTCCCTGCCTTTCCATTTTTATTATCCTCTCTCAGGAAGCACAGCGTAAGCATGAAGGCACCAGGAAATGTCTACTGAGTTTTGTCAAGCCCATCTTTGCTCATTTGGCTGATGCTCCAGTTAGGGTCTATGATGTTTAAGAGATTGTCTGCCTTGATACTCATTTGCCAAATGATTTTACAACACTAATCATTGTCTTACTATTCAAGAAATTGAGCTGTTGCTCAGTAAACTTCCCAAGATCTACTTTCTGGTGTCTCTTCATTGAATCACTTTATTTCTCCAAGTTTGTTGATTAAAATGTTTCTAAGTCAGACCATTAGAAATATACATTCCACTGTAGTGTTGTAGTAGATTCTGAGATTTGAATTAAAATACAACAACAAAACCAACACATGGAAACCCCAATTTTCCGTGTCAGCATTGCTGTGACAGGAGCCATAGATATTCATAACTATTGTCATACACACACACACACACACACACACACATATATATGTATACATATGTATATATATACACATATATATGTATACATATGTATATATATACATATATATATGTATACATATGTGTGTGTATGTATATGTATATATATATATAATGTTAAAGGGACCTGAGTGAGGGAAGGGTTAACTAACTATTGATAAAATAATGCTTTCAGGTGAGCTCTATTTTGATTTTTGTTTTGTTTTTTGAGACAGGTTGTCTCTGTGTAACTCTAGCTGTCTTGGAACTTACACTATAGATCAGGCTGGACTTGAACTCAGAGAACCATCAGATGAATTTTAAAAGGTATATCTTCTGTGAGAATCAATCCTCTCTCCTAAGGATCCAGAAATATAGAATTGAGAGTCTCTGCAATGAAAGCTTCAAAGGAAAACAGCTCTGGAAAACATACTAAAAGGATTCCTATAACACTAAAACTCTCCAAAGACTAGAGTAGAAATCTCTATTGAAAGGACATGATGACAGTGTAGGTATTTATAAAATATTCCCTCAGATACAGAGAAAATGAAATTATGAATATTACTTTAAATAAAAAGATAAAAATAATTTTACCTCCAGACTATCAGGCAGTGGGTAACTGCCAAAATAGCCACATTTAAGATGATTGGCCCACTAATAGAAACTTTGTAAAGATAGTATTGAAAATAAAGAGAACTGAAAATGATACTGGCAGTTAGCAAATGGTACCTCAATAGGGAAAAATGACATGCAGAGTGGGAATCTTCAATGATGAATTTGAAAGAGCAGGTAACACAAGTTGAAGGTTAAACCCTTCAAACAAGAAGGAGAAAGCACTGGACAAACATGGGTGACTTTGGATTTTATAGTAAAGAGATGGTCATTGATCTGAAGAGAGAAAATAAGAAAATCCAGGAACTCAACATTATAGAGTTCTGAAGAGCAGAAAAGAGATTAAATGTGAACGAAAAACAAGCCTTATGCAATTTAGGGCCAGACTTTGATGGCAACTTTCTTTAAAATTAGTTTATTGATGATGCAAATGTTTGAAAGTGAGTGCAGAATTTTGTTGATAATATCTTCAGAACTGCTAGATGTTGAAAGGAGTGTAAGTTCTATAGCAGGAATCCACATCCCATAGTGATGCACACCTATTCATGTGAATGAAACTGTGTTACAATGCACACACACCATTTGCTTTATTGTTTGTAGCTGCTAATGGATTGCAATGATAGTATTGAGTAGCTATGTGGGAGAACAGAGGTCCATAAACATCAATCATTTACTGTCTGTATCTTTAAGAAAATGTTTGTCAAATCATGTAGGATGTCTCAAGAATTGCAAATGGTGAGAACAGGAAGAAGCAAAGTGCTAGAGATATCCCCAGAAACCCACAATGATACATCCTCTGTAGACTGCTGGCAATGGTCGAGAGAAAGCCTGATCTGACCTAGTCTGGTGATCAGATGGCCAAACACCCTAACTGTCGAGCTGGAACTCTCATCCAATAACTGATGGAAGTGGATGCAGAGATCCTCAGCCAGGTCCCAGGTGGAGCTCCAGGAGTCCAATGTTGAGAAAGAGGAAGGACTGTAAGAGTGTGGATTGTTGAGATCAAGATTGGAAAAGCACAGGGACAAATAGCCAAACTAATGGAAACACATGAATTATGAACCAAAAGCTGTGGAGCCCCCAACTGGATCAGGCCCTCTGGATAAGTGAGACAGTTGAATAGCTTGAACTGCTTGGGAGACACCCAGGCAGTGGGACCCGGACCTATCCTTAGTGCATTAGCTGGCTGTTTGGAACCTTGGGCTTACACAGGGACACTTTGTTCAGCCTGGAAAGAGGGGACTGGACCTGCCTGTACTGAATCCACCAAGTTTAAATGAATCCCCAGGGAAGTCTTGGCCCTGGAGTAGATGGGAATGGAGGGGAGGGGCTGGGGGGGAAGTTGGGGATTGGGGCTGGAGGGGGAGGACAGGGGAACCCATGGCTGATGTGTAAAATTAAAACACAAATATAAAAAAAGGAGGAAAAAAAGATTTTAATAATAGGTGGGGTAAGAAACAAAAAAAGAACCAGATTTCAGAACCACAGATTCCTAAGTCTGAGAGACCTTAAAGTTTTGAGATTTCAAATTTGTGCAGCCTTGAAACTTCACAGCTGAAAAATGTCTATTTTTAATAATAAAATATTTTTAAAGAGTAAATTTGGATTTATAGCAAATTGAACAAAAGTTTTAATTTCCCATATACCACCCTCATATACCTTGACTACCAACACCTTCTACCAAAGTGGTACATCTGTTACCACTGATGAACAGACACTGACTGACACATGATTTCCACTCCAAGTCCATCATTTGCATTAGGATTCACTCTTGGTGTATCTTTTATAGGTTTGGGAAAATGATGTGTTATTTTATTCTTTTGTCATGGGGTAATTTTAGTTCCCTAAGGGTCTTTGGTTCCTTCCTGTTCATTTGTTATCCAGTAGTTCCTGGATAATATACATAAGCAAACACAGAGGGGGAAGGGATCATAGAATAATTGTAATAAATAGATTGCTTACTGCTATCAGTTCCTGGGGCTGTATTTGTCCATTTGGGCCACTGCAGCAAAATGTCATAAACTGAGTTCTTTATAAACAGCAGAATGCTGTTTTTATATTTTGTTTTGGTTTTTAAATTTGTCTTTCTTTCTTAAAGTGTATGAGGTTGAGGAATTTAATTTCGTTGAGTTAGCAAAGTCTGTGTCTGGTGAGAGTCTTATCCTGGGTAATACTCAGTGTCTCTGGCTGTGTTCTAACACAGTAGAGGGACAAGCATACTCTCATGTGCTTTTTTCAGAGGACATAAATCCCATTGATGATGTCTCTACTTTCAGGGGCTAATCAGTTACAAAATTCCTCACCTCTTCATTGTTCAATTTAGACTTTCAATAGTTATTTTGCAGGGAGACAGATATTCAGAGAGTAAAATCAGATTTATTTCTGTCTTTGAAGTTTATAATTATTTTATCAAAAAAGCAGAAAAAAATGGAGAGACATTCTAATAGGTGTTGAATATCAGGTTACTCTACCCTGTGCATCTTCAATTTAGTATCCAGGAATGCTAAAGAACTGGGGCTTTAGCATTAGATGGACTATAAGTCACATAGAGTCTATTCAGGTTCTTTTCTGTAACCAAACACCCATTATTACCTGAATGTTTATAAATGATTCATTAGCCTTGTGGAGCCTCAGATGGGTCAACTGTATAAAATACTGGGTACTATCTACATCAGCAGGGTATTGAGGGGTATAAACGCCAGTGTAAATTTGAAGCGCTTAAGAAAAGAGCCTGATTCACAGTAACTACTTCATGCGCATTAGTTTTAACTCACATTAAAATGTTACTATTGTATCATTAATATTTATTAGCACTAAATGTATTGATGCTCTACTTGTCAGTAAGTGGATGGACAGTGGAAAACTCTTATCTATTAAGTTGTGCTCTGGAATGAGGCCACAATGGCAGCTAAAAAGATTGACTTGATCCATGTGATGACAAAAGGTTTCCAGAATTAAAAACAGCTTTCTAGTTCATTTTGGAGCACTCCTTTTGAAATTTCTCCTTTTCTGGGTGTTTCATCTTAACCCTCAAGATTTTCACACTTGGTGATTGGCTTACAGTGCGGACTTTTTCACCACAACCCTCCTCTCAGAAAAACGTTGTTTCCTTCTTGGATTGCTCTGTATTTTATCCAGGATTCTTTCCCAGAAGCCATTGTGTTATATTTTGGGTTCCCTGAGGCTTTTGCCATAACCCACTTCCAGATTGCTATCTTGTGAAATTAACTTCTGAGGAGTAAATGAACTATTGGAGCTTTTATGTCTCTGTCAACCAAATTATGATGACTTTATACTTTCCAGTTTATCATTTTTATCAGAATACTCAGAAGCAGCACCCCCCCCCCAAAAATGCTATGCAAGCTACTAATGTAGTTTGGTGCTTCTAGAAAGCACAGTAAAAAAATAAATAAATGAAGCAGTTGAAAGCAATTTTGATGATATATTTTATGTGACTCAACATATCTGAAATCATTTATCATGTAAGTAATGTAATACTGAAATTTTTACACAAACCCTTTAAAATCGGTTTACATTTGGTACTCTTAGCACATCCCATCTTATACCAGCTGTGCATTACAGTTGTCCTCAGTTACCACTTCTGCATGGTGGCTGGTATACTGGATAGTGCAGCTCCCAGAGAATAGCTGGTAATCCATATTTCTTAATCAAACAGTCTGACTTGAATATATAAAAATATTATATTTACTAATAAATTCCAATTTATTAGATCATGAAGAATTATTAACCTTAAAAGAGTGCTCAATACTGAAATTCTGTTTTTTTTTCATTAAGACATTTTTTATTCATTTTACATACCAACCACAGATACCCCTCTCTTCCTTCCTCCTGCTCCCCGCTCAACCTTCCCCACCAATCCACCCCCCATTTCTCCATCTGAAATGGTAAGGCCTCCCATGGGGAATCAGCAAAGCCTGGTACATTCAGTTGAGGTACGTCCAAGCACCTCCCACTGCATCAAGGGTGAGCATGGTGTCAGCTGGAAGCAGATGCAAAGATCCACAGCCAACCAGAGCTCCACAAGTCCAGTCGAAGAGAGGGAAGAGGGATTCTATGAGTAAGGGGCATCAAGATTATGGTGGGGAAACCTACAGAGATGACCAAACCAGCTCATGAACTTTAGTTCAACAGCTCTGGAGCCTGCATGGGACTGGAAATTCTGCTTTTTATTTATTTATTAATTTTTTAATTTTTATTTTTTCTCCTTTTTTATTTATTATATTTGTGTTTTAATTTTACACATTAGCCATGGGTTCCCAGTCCTCTCCCTTCCCACCCCTGCCCCCTCCTTCCCCCAGCCCCTCCCATCCATTCCCATCTCCTCCAGGGCCAAGACTCCCCTGGGGATTCAATTCAACCTGGTGGATTCAGTATAGGCAAGTCCAGTCCCTCCTTCCAGGTTGAGCAAAGTGTCCCTGTGAAAGCCCAAGGTTCCAAACAGCCAGCACATGAATTAAGGATAGGTCTGGATCCCACTGCCTGGGTGCCTCCCAAACAGTTCAAGCTATTCAACTGACTCATTTATCAAGAGGGCCTGATCCAGTTGGGGGCTCCACAGCTTTTGGTTCATAATTCATGTGCTTCCATTAGTTTGGTTATTTGTCCCTGTGCTTTTCTAAGACCCAGCTGTAGCACTCTTGGGCATATACTCAAGGAATGCTCAATCATACCACAAGGGCACTTGCTCAGCTATGTTTATATCAGCATTGTTTGTAATAGCCAGAACCTGGAAACAACCTAGATGCCTTTCAACTGAAGAATGGATAAAGAAAATATGGTACATATACACAATGGAGTACTACTCAGCAGAGAAAAACAATGACATCATGAGGTTTGCAGGCAAATGGATGGATCTAGAAAAAATCATCCTGAGTGAGGTAACCCAGAATCAGAAGGACAAACATGGTATGTACTCACTCATAGGAGGATACTAGATGTAAAACAAAGATGACTAGACTGCTACTCACAACTCCAGGGAGGCTACCTAGAAAATGGGACCCTAGGAAAGACACAGGAATTGCCCAATGACAGAGAAATGGATGATGAGATCTATATGAACAACCTGGACGACAGAGGGAGTAATGAAGGTCAAGGTTTGAGGTAAAGAGAGCTTAGGGGAGCAGAAGATCCCAGCTGGATCAAGAACAGAAAGGGAGAACAAGGAACAACAGACCATGATAAATGAAGACCACATGAGAACAGGAAGAAGCAAAGTGCTAGAGAAATTCTGCTTTTTAAGGAAGTGTTTTAGATTACACACACACACACACACACACACACACACACACACACGCACACACACACATATGAGCTGCAATTTTTATACTGAACAACAACTATCACAGGGTCATTAAATGCATGGTTTGTTTAAAGCTTGAAGGAATCCCATTGAGTGATTGCAACTGTGTTCCACTTTTTTTCTAGCTGAGGAATGAGAGTAAATGAGGTTTTGCAATTTGCTGAGCTGAGGCTATTGGCTAAATTTGGGGGAGGTGGAACACTAAACTTATACCTTATTAACTCTAATTCCCAAGGATATTATGTGACAAGTGGGCAAAAATCCATTTTTTTGCTTAGATTAGTAGGGGAACTTTATCAACCATTGATATTGAAGAATGTGAGAATACTGAAGCAAGAAACAATATATCTATTTCCATCTATTTTTTTCTTTTATTGAAGTTCTGAAGATCACACCCAAAGTCCCCACCACGTGTTTCACATGAGACTTTAAACCTTAAAATATTTACCCAGGGCCCATGAGATATCTCAGCAGGTAAAGGTACTTGCCACCAAGGTTGGGGGCCTGAATTCAACTCCTAGGACTCACATGATGGAAGGAAAAATAAAGTAACTTCTGAAATTTGTCATCTGATCATCATATGTGAACTATGGCATGTATGGTTCCATATACATAAATGAATGGATAAATAAATGTGAAAAATAAAAGAGTTCAGTGTGTTAGACAGTTATTAGAATACTGCTTGTGACCTCTTCTACAATGAAACAAAAACAAATACAAAAAAGCACCTGTAAATATGGGATTTAGCTGTTCCTTAAATTTAGAATGCCTTAATAAATAAAGCTTATTAGTACATACCTAAGATTATCCCAATATTAATGAATCCTAGATTCTAGAAAAGGTATAGTATGAAACTACTAAGCAACACACTTTATCCATATTTAATGCTAGTCATTAACAATTATAATGTATGTTGCTAAAAGATTTATTCAGTATAGATAGATGACTTTTAGTTCTTTTAGTTGATATTGCAAGTATATTATATGGCTAAAATGCATATGTCCTTTCTATCAACACCCACTTAATGTTAATGCTTTCTGAAACACTTATAGAATAATAATAACTACCTCCCATTAGAAATAATTTATAGCAACCCCTACAGTTAAATGCTAAACTATGAAATAAAATATGCTAATGCCTCCATATTACTGTCCAATGTGTACAGGGGAAAAAAAAAAGGAGCAGAGTGAGGAGGGTCTGCTTTGCTTTCTGAAACTGTGAATTTGGAATGGGACACAATCCCGATCCTGGAGTACCCACTTATTCCATGCAGTTGTGTTTGTTTTGTTACTTGAATCCTTCTGTCTTCTTCCCACCTCCTCTTGACGCTTACATCATATGTCACAAAGACAGACATAGCTGTATTCAGTCTTACACAAATGGCAGATTCCTTGATGAGAATTAATAATGGACAAAAGTAGAATAAACTGTGTAGAATTATTCGTTGTTATCACCAGACAGAAAAGCATAACCACAGACTCTAGGAAAAGAAAGACAGATTATAAGCCACAAAATGACTAAAACTTAGACGACAAAGGAGAACAGAAGAGGCCCATCGTGTGGAAGTAAAAGAGGGTTTAAGAGACGGCACCGAAGGCAAAGTCTTCAAAAAGAGAACTCAGGACAAAGAGCTGTGCACAAAAACTGTCAAATATAGAAGAGAAAGAAATAAGCTAATTGCAGATAAAGCTAGAAAATTGAAGGTAAGGAAGATGGCCTAGTGAGTCAAAACACTAACTGTGCCAGCCTGCTGACTAAAATTCAATCTCTGGAACACATTTAAAATCTGGATGTAGTGGTGCATATTTGTAATCCCAGCACTCCTCAGGCAAAAGGGGATTCAGACATAGGAGAATCACTTAGAAACTAATGGGCCAGCTAGCCTGGCGCATACAGTGTAGCCTGGCATATACCGTCAGCCACATAAACACGGAAATGCTGTCGCAAGAAAGCAAAAGGAGAAAACCAACTCCAGAAAGTTGTCCTCTGATTCTCACACACGCCATGGAACATCTGTGTAACCATGCAGCCCCTGCTCCCCACCAGGCTTGCAGACACACATGCAAGCATGCATGCACATCTGTCTAGCTGGGAAATTTCCAGAAATAAAATAGTTATTGGTGCCCCAGTAAGCATCTTAAGTGTAAGGGGCTGAAATTCAAATATGTAAAGCATGTGACTGCCATGCTTATACCTTTGAATTTGCATCATGATGGCTGGTAATTTGAAGAGTACTTTTGCAAGAGGATAGACTGACTAACATAAGAAGACAGTGAAACAAGTCAAGGCCCAAACAAGACACCGTTCAGAGATGCACACGGTATGGGGACATAGATTATAATAACACAGACATTAGACCATTTTATACAGATTCATGAAAACATTCCTTGGTACACACAAGGAAATCAATACCACTTATTTGGATTGGAAAAACAAGTCAGCTTTCTTTTATTCTTCTTTAGTGCAATATTCATTGTTCTTTGTCATGTTGGGGGTGACAACAGAAATGAAAAAGATACAGAGCAAGGACTTTCAGGGGTTGGGTAGCTCTGTGCTGGTACCAGGGAAAGATCTGTGACAAATCTGTTTGCGTTTTATTTATCCCAAATGCTAATCTGTTTGGGGTTAATTGCTTCCAAAAGTGTTTCATGTTCTACCAAGTGAGCTAGTTGGCTACTTAAAACTGCATTTTAGAAGCTGATAGTATGGAGAGATAATTAACTGTAACTGTTTATCATAATGTGCTTTATAGTTAAGGGGTATTAAAGAACAGGGAGTTATGAGTCAATAGTCTAATTATAAATGAAGAAGGACAATCCTCTCTGTTGTTGTTTTTAACATTCAACATCCAAAATTTTTCTTCCCTTTTTAAACATCATTTTTGGTGTGCATTTATGTATGTGTGTCTTTGATGTACTTTTATATTTACACTGGTAGGGTAGGTCATGTACATACTGTAGAGAGAGGCAAGAAATTGACTTGGTTGTAAGTCTTCTATCTTCTATCCTAGCTCTATCTACCTTTCTTTTTCAGATGTGGTCTCTCACTGAACTTGGAGCTCTGTGTCTCAAGCTAGACAACCTGGCCAGCAGGCCCTCAGCTAGATGGTCTATTGTTGTCACAGCTCTGGGCTAACAGGCGTGCATCACCATGTGCAGCCTTTCTGTGGGTACTGGCACTTTGAGGTTTTCCTAAATGCAAGCCATGGACTTTACCAACTTAGCCAACTTCTTAACCTCTATTCTTAATGCTTTCTCTATGATATTGTGCTGGCACTAAAAGTCCAATTATTTCAGAAATTCCATAGCAAATATAATTTTATCAAAATAGTGATTGACAGGAATTTTCTTAATAGCATTGTTATCAATATTTTGACAAGGATAAATATTTTCTATAGGCTGTGTCTCGTGTATTCTCAGAGGATTATCCTTAATCCTACAGATGACAGTAGGACTCACATGCAATTGGAACAATCTAGTTTTTCCATAAAAACCCTCAAAATTAAAATACCCTTTCACACAAGATCTGTGCCAATGAAATAAACCATGTATTTCACTACTAATTATTAAATTTTCAAAGTGAACAATTACAAATAAAGTCTTGTAAATCCAAATAAGTTGATATTACCTAGGGAAAATTATAAATATATTATCATATTTCTAAGGTTGTTTATTTTACTCACCAGAAAAAATGCTCAATTATTATTTCTTTCCATATAACTGAAACACACTTCCATTTATCAATCTAACGTACTGGGAACATTTAGGTTGCTCATCTTACTCAAAACCCATCTTTCTTTCTTAGAAACCTTGAGCCACCTAAATATGTTCTTTATTCCAACATTCAAATGGATTTTCATAAACTTTAAAATTGACATAACTGTAGTTCCTATTACCTCTAATGCTTGCAGCACATGTCTGCTTGTAGACACTATTTACCCTTTTTCTAGTTAGAGGAAAGGAACAAAAATTTATATTCCTTGTATATTTTGGCTTTTTCTAAAAATTGCATAATCTTCAATTAAAAAGCATCCCACAATATGTTCTTCAAAATTTAAATCATATATAAAAATTATATCTTAAACAAAATAACTGATTCAATTAGGATAAAATGTTTCATAAAGAGAATGATCGCTTAAACTAAAGAGAAATTCCCTTCTCTACTCAGCCTGCTTTGTTCATATAGAAAGGAAAAGAGAGAAATACTCTGAAAACTAAGGACAAACCAAGTAGGCCGCATGGGCCACTGGAAAGAGCAATTTCCAACAGCAAATCTACTAATATCTAGGGGAGAATTTTTTTTTATCTCCCTGTATTTGGAAGGGGCAGTACATTTGCTCTCACCAACTTTCTGAGTTGACTTAGGTATTAACATTACAGCTGCTAACACTTTCTGGTGGCATCTATAGTCTCTCTTCCTGTTCAGTAAGATCTTTTTGTATCTTCTCTACAAGCATTAATGGTGACCCACTGAGGTGGGTATTAATATTAACCTTTAAATCACATAAATAAGATGCAAAAGCAGGAGAAATTACACTCTAAAGAAATTCCAGTTTAGCTCACTGACACCAAGAAAAGGGTTCTTGAACATTTTAATGTGCTCTCACATGAATCCAAGAAAAATTGCCTTCTGAGTAGTTGTTTAGTATGGGACAAATAAGAAAAAATGATAATCAACTTACCTAAGCACAAGAGAAGACTCAGAGATGGTGACAGGGAACTGTCCCATGAGCATTTAGGCCAAATTCACCGTCTCTGTGATTCCCATATCTGGCAAGTCTCTCTCCCTACTTCCTACTTTCCCATCTCCTTTGAGTCTTGCTCAGTTCTGGTCTTCACATATTTCACCAATTCTAAGTTAGTTTTCACATGCTGCTAGAGAGTTCTGAGACATAACTTGGTCATGCTGGAACCCTGCTTCAATGTCCTTCAAGAGCTTCCTTCTACTACAGGGCTATGTCTAAATGCCTCTTCACTTAGCAGACTAGTAAATCCGAAAATTCGGTATCCTTAGGCCCAGTGATTCCATAGCCAGTTATCTCTCTTGACAACAGATTGCCAAATGCATAAGGAGATATTTAGAAATGTACAAGACTGGATACATCTTCGGTGAAAGCAACCCATCATAAACATCCAAAATACCTTTTTGACAAAGCAGTAAGCAAAAAAATACATGTTGTTTGAGGAACAGTAAGATGTAGCATTTAATTTTTATCTCTGGCAAGTAAACTTATACATCTTAGCCAGAACACAGTCTTTGAAAGGATGTGTGCATTGTGAATGAAGCTAATGTTAGCACGCATTCTATGTTATTTGTGATGACTTCTGAGTGTTTTCAAGCATCTCAGATGCTGTTGTTAACTGAAGTTGCCAAGTTGTGCCATAAACCACCTAGTTCCTGTCAATCCAATCTCTCCCTGACCCCATCGCCTAGTAACCAACAGTTTTTATTTTGTTCCCATGATTTTCACTTCTTATCACATATGAGACCATGTGGCTGTTGTCTCTCTGAGTCTGATTTACACTACATGACAGTAAAGACTATAGTTTATCCGTGCTCTTATAAATGATGGAATTCCCTTTTTGTTTGGGGTCAGATAGTCTTCCATGGAGCAAATATAGACATTGCATTTTTATAAAGCATTTTGTTTCATTTATTTAGTGTTTAATATTGATTTATTTTTATTTTCTATGTATGTGTGTTTTACCTGCATGGATATATGTGTACCCTATAGTGCCTATATCCATAGAGACAGAAAAGTGGATCGGATCTCCTGGAACTGGAGTAATATGCAGTTGTGAGACACTATGTGGGTGCTTGGAACTAGACCATGTTGTCTTCAAGAGCATCAAGTGCTCTTAACTGCTCAACCTTCTCTCCAGCATCATTATATAGGATTTTAAATGAATGTATTCGGTTTACCAAAAAATGGATAATGTTTTTCAAAATAAAAATATCAAAAAGAGAAATTATATGTATATATTAATTATGATATCCATTTGTAATCTATTAACTGATAAATTCTATTATATACTTTTCAGTGTTATATAGATATTTAATTAATACAATAATAATGGGATAATGATTAACTATAGTGATGAGGAAAAAAATGGTAAGTGAAATGAGTGCTTGTGTGCAAATTGTCTCTAAGTGTATTTTAATTCAGCTTTGTAAGATCGGTATCAGGAACCTAAAATTTCTCATGTTTTATTGAAATGAATTACTTATTTTCCCATAAAATATCTTGCCTTAGTTATCTCTTAAGTGTGCATTACCTAATATAGACATATCAAAAAACAATATGTCTTCCCTGAATAAGTGAACAGTTTCCTTCTAAAATGAGTTATTTCTAGATGAGTCATGCAGGAAGTAATTTTTGTGGGTAACCATTAGCATTTTAATATTGAACCGCTTTCCTGACCATATCCTGTTTGGGTGATCTTAGGGTTTCCAGTCCACACATTTTCATAGCTGACCACATTAGGATGATTCTTCCCACAATGAACAGGGATCCCTGCACCTCTTCACTTTCATGTACCTGCCAGACATCTGCTGAAAAATGGTAAATCAAACAAGCCTATGAGAGTGAAGAGTCTGTGATGTTAGGGTAGGAGGCCCTGTTTCTCAGTGTAGAAGGTGCTTTATAACGAGCTCCAATTCAGACTCTGTGAGTTCTTTGAACCCGGTCAGTTGTTTCTGTGAGTTTTCTTGTGATGTCCTTGACCCCTCTGGCTCTTACAATCCTTCCTCTTTCTTTTCAGCAGGATTCTCTGAACTCAGCCGAATGTTTGACTGTGAATTTCTGCATCTGATTCTATCAGTTACTGGATGAAGTCTGTCTAGTGACAACTGGTGTAGTTAATGCTCTCCTTGTGGGGCTACTAACACTGGTAACAGAGGCTGTCCCTAATGCTTTGGGTAGCTCTTGGGAACCTACTCCTCATACTGGATTGCCTAGCTTAGCCTTAATACAAGGGGAGGTGTTTAGTCTTACTGCAACTTGATATGCCATGTTTTGCTGATACCCACAGCAGGGCTGCTCTGTGGATTGGGGAGGGGAGAAGAGGAGGGGAGTGGGAATGAGAGGTGGGAGGGGAAACTATGGTTAGGATGTAAAATAAAAATAATGAAACAGAAACACCCTCCAATTCAGAAGTCTTTCTAAGGCTGTCACATATGAAAAGACAGTGGCCCAGATATCTTCAGAAGGGCTGACTCATTCGTCATCAAAACAGCCACCTGAGTAGAAGGCCATTTCTCCATTATTTTAAATGTATTACCTTTTACTCATTTCTAAAGGATAGAATGCATTATATTTCCTTTCTAATTGGAAGTTATGTATTTTTGAAATGTTTTATTTAGTGTGTTATTTAGCATGTGTGTGTGTGTGTGTGTGTGTCTATATGTCTCTGTGTGTGTTTAGGTACAATGTACATGTATATGTCTTCTGTTTCTGTCCAATTTAATTTTTGACATGGGTTCTCTCATTCAATCTGGAACTCACCATTTCAGCTTCATTATGGTGACTAGTTTTTATTTTATTTTTTTGTACAATAAGTGATTTTAAAGAAATAATTAAAATTTTAACTTTTCTTTGAGAATATCATATATAATTTCTTTGATTACTGTTTTTATATAATTTCTACCCCTCTTTTTTACCCATCAAATCCTCTATGTCCTGTCCCTCATTATACATAAGTGTAACTCTCAGTCCACATCAAATAAGCTTCTTTTTGCAGCAGACAGAACATTATAGAAATCCACAGCTGATCAAAATGAAGAGAGCAACTGACTGGGGAGGGGTGCCCAATCCCAACTGATACATCTACAACCTAATGCCCTATACCAAAAGCTCAGGAAACATTGTGGAAAGGAGATGGAAGAATTGTGAAGACTAGGAATACTCTGCTGCAAGAAAAACTCTCTCTCTCTCTCTCTCTCTCTCTCTCTCTCTCTCTCTCTCTCTCTCTCTCTCTCCCCTCTCTCTCTCCCTGTATATATGGACAGGGTCTCCGTATATAGGCCTGGATGTCACAGAACTTTCTATGCAGACTAAGTTGTCTTTGGATTCAGAGATTCATCTGCTCCTGCAATCTTAAAGCTGTTAGCATTAAGGGAAGGCACCACCCCACCCAGCTTTTTACATGGGTGCTGGAGTTAGAAAGCAGGTCTTCATGCCTGTGGGCAGGCCCTTTATGGGATAAAGCATTTCCCCAGCCCCAAGTTATATAATTTGGCATTTCACAATTTTAACATTTTTAGAAACTCTGAAACTTGGATTGAGTGCTGCTGTCAAAGGCAACTGATCTAATGTGAAATATTATATTAAACATAAATAATAAGCATCAATTTGTATTTTACATTAAATATGCCACTCACATTTATGAAAGCATAAAACAACTTTATTCTGATTTCTCAGTATTTACAAACATTATAACATGACCTTATTGATCTAGCATCAAAGCCTGTTAGCTGTATTTAAAAATAGCCAGGCAATGGTGGTACAGTCCTTTAATCCCAGGACTTGGGAGGCAGAGGCAGGCAGATCTCTGAGTTCGAGGCCAGCCTGGTCTACAAACTGAGTTCTAGGACAGCAAGGATAAACAGAAAAAACCTGTATTGAAAAACAAAAACAAAAACAAAAAACAAAAACCAAACTGTATATAAAAACATTACCGGAATCATGGACTGCACATCACTTCCAGTGTTCACCCTTGTGGTTGGGTATACCTCCATCAGTACAACTTCCTGTCTTTAACTCATGTGCATAACAATTAAACAAACCCTACTTGGTTTTTCCCTGAAATTCGTAAGATGCCAGGTACCCAGTTCTCGACCTTAAGACATCTGATGGCATTTCTTGTCACTTGATGGAAAGCAGAGACCACAGCATGGCGCCCAGGGTCCTACATGCCCTGGTTCACTTCTCTCCTCCCTTCCCTAATCCCTGTCCCAGCTCTAGTTTCTCACTTCTACTCAGAGAAGATTCTATTCTTTATCCCCATTCACTTTGTACCTGTTTCTTTAACTTAGAACATAATAAATTTCATCTTTTCATAAAGAACTTTGCCCCAAATTTACATATTCAATGGGAACTCTTCAGATAACATCATCTGAATTTAAAATACCATAGCTATTCTTTTAGTAAGATTTCCTTTTCTCTCCACACATGGTCATTTTTCACATAATATATAAGTGTACATGTTATGCACGCATGTGCATGAAAGCACCGACATCAAATTATTATTTGCATTCTCTTTAAAATAAAGTTTTTGTTTTTAAGGAAACAGCGTCTTCAAGGTTTTGTTTGCCTGCACTAAAAGCACACCATGACTCACATAAGAGTTCAGAAATTATTTGCTGCATAAAAAGACAGATGGCTGAATAAACTCATACAGCACACACAAACCAGAGCTTCATTCTCAAGGAATTATTCCTGTCATTTGGATTGACATTCCTTACATATAGTTAAATCAAGAACCTAAGTTGAGAAACTGCAAGAAATAATGCCATCAAGTCTTCTTCAATCGAGAGTTCTTCCTACAGACAGGACCTTTCCTCACACAGTTTGCCTTTGTCTTTTTCTGTCTTTCTTTCCTCTTACAATTTCTTCCATCTTTTCTTTTTCTTCCCATTTATTTCTATTTCTTGCCTGCATCAAAACTCCTGTGAGTGGTTTTGCAGTCTCTAGTTCAGTCCAAAAGTTTCAGAAGTTTCCTTTGCATTTAAGATCTCTGATGTCTGAATGAGAATGTCTTCCCTAGGTCCCTGTCTTAAGACATTTGTTCCCCAGTCGGTGGCATGGCGTGGAGAGGTTAGGAGGTTGGGACAAGGTTCAGCCTTGTTGGAAGAAGTCCTCCAGTAGAGGCAGGCTTTGAGAGTTTGAAGACTTGGGCCATTTTCAGTTCACTTTCTGTGCTTCACCATTGTACTTTAAGATGTGAGCTCTGAGCTTCGTGACCCTGCTGCCATACCTGCCATTTGCTTCCATGCTACCCACAGTCATGGACTCTTACCCTTCTGGAATCATAAGCCAAAATAAACTCTTCTATTAGTTGTCCTGGTCATAATGTTTCATCATAGCAACATAAAGCAAACTGGCAGGATTGAAGCTTTCTGCATTTTGACTCTGATGTGGAGGAGATGGTCATGGCCTGGAATACTAGTACCCTAATACAATGGGGGAAAGTCTATGTCTCATACATTTTAATATTTTCATAAATGAGGGAAGATATAAAGGTCTTCAGATTTTCTTAAAGATTTGTCAATCAAATAAGGCCAAATTATAAAACCACAAACACACGACAGGAATTCTCAGACACAAGAGTTACAGATGAAGCGTTTCCCTCTTCCTCTTGCACCCTAGGGTAACACAAAAAAATTTGTTAGGACAAAGTGGCTTTTGGAATCAGATGTTGGCTCTGGAGCTGTGAAGCCTCTGACTACCTTGAATAAGAAAACCCCACCCAACCCCATTCAGCACAGTCAGTACCTTGGTCACAAGCTTTGTGGCTACAGCAGTGTGGTGGGTAGAACAGAAGCTTCCAAATTTCAGCTGTATCATCAGCTCATTCTCTGCTACTAGCAAATGTCTGGGACATTTAGTGGTGGCTCCCTAATATAGCTTCTAGCCCTTACCCAGTCTTAGTAATATCTTGCTAGGACCAACTGCCTGAATTCTAAGTTATGTCTGGTTTTGGTACAGCAGGTTTGATTTCCTATAATGTTTGTTTCTGCAGGAGGCCAACTTGTTGCCAGGAGATTCAAATTGCAAGCATCGGTCTTATACAACTTGTTCCTTTTCTTTTACTTTGCTCAGTTGCTTTTCTTTCTTGCTTTCTGTCATTGGTTTAATTAGCTAGGAGTACTTAGGAAGCTTATCTCACTATTAATTTTGAGAAGTTTTTAAATGCATCTCATCCTCAGTTATGTTCTGTGGTACCACAGTAACTAAATGTGGAATTTGTCCCCACTCTATTTTTAATCTGCTAATCTCCCAAGCTTTAGGCTTTTATTTAACAACACACACACACACATGGATACACACACACACACACACACACACCCCACCCACTCACCCACCCACCCACCCCCCCCACACATATATATACACACACACATACATACACACACACACACACACACATACACACACACACACACACACACACACACACACACACACACACACACACACCCCACACACACATAACACACTTCACTGTATTTGATGTACTTCTTTAGGAATTTCATAGATATTTACTCATTTATCTTTGCGAACTAGTGTAGGTGAGACCATGTTATCTATTCTGTAAGTGAGGAAGGCTAGAAATCAGACACATGAAGCAACTTCCTCAGCCTTCCACAAGTAGCACATTTATAAGTTAAGTTGATTTGCTCTAACTTTATTTCTTTGGGTCAGTAATCCATGAATTTGTACTGTAAGATATCTATATAAGCACTTGGTCATAAATACTGCCCCCAGTTTTCAAGAATGGCAAGTTTTCAACAGCATTCACTACAATTAGTATATTTATCTTAAATTCCCCATTTAAATTTGAATTTTGGTGACCTTGTACATTTCTCTCTTTGTATATATGTGGTTCTAGATATTGAGCCCAGTGCCTAATATTGTACAAGAAAAGTGTTCTCTTCTGACATTCAGCCCACATCCATCTTCTATAGGTGAACTCCAGAATTAGGAAAAATGCCACAGAAATACCATTAGGTCCTATAACTCATTTTCTATTCAGGGTTAAACACTCAACAGTCTTTATTCTCAGCACATGGATGAGTTATGAGCTTTTGATTTGACCATTTTTTTTTTCTGCCAAAAAAGACTTCTCTGCCTCAGGATGGGAGCATCACCAGTCTTTTGGCATAAACATAAGTACTTAGAAGGCAGTTTAAATTCATGCCCACTTAGCAAAGCATCAGGAGCAGCTTCCTCTATAGTGTCTCCATCGGCTTCTGTCAAACTTTAAAGTAGCCAACAGGCATTCCTTCTCAGGGAATGGGCCTTAGATACAACTGAGGGTTTATTATATCAGGATCAAGCACACTACTTTTCATTATATTGGTGGGTATATTTTTTGTGCAGGTCAATCTTGGAGTACACAGGGCTAGATTTTTCTCTCCCAAAATTTTGCACAACACCTTCTTGTGCCATGAACGCTCATCACCAGGGAGGAAGTTTTTCTTAATTTCCAGCTTGATTTTTTTTTCAGTGTCTGCATCCAAAGCATGTATTGTTGTTAGCACTAGAGTCTTACTATCTAGTTTTGTACGGCAACCAAGAACATTTACAATATCTGTATTATTTTGGAATCCTCTATGGATCCTCGGGTAAACAACTCACAGGAAGATATCCTATACTCTGCACTATTTTTTTGTTTGTTTGTTTAGTAACCTGCAATTTCTGGGGGCAGCATTTGCCTCCCATCCAAGGAAGAAGCTTTGTTCACCTGCTTTTTAAATTAATCCAACAAACAAAGAAACATGTTTTAATTTGCCTATATGCTAATACGTTTCTATATGTTTTTTTTATGTGTTGTTAGTTTCAGTTGGCCTTGTTTTCACCTCCACTTTTCCAGAATGTTCTACTCTACCCCCATTTAAACTTTCTACCTCTGGCATTCTACCCCATGTCTATTTCCATATAACATGTGTTTATTATCCCCTCCCCTTCCATTCGCTCACCATTTTCACCCAGTAGATACTCTAACATAAATATAGACATCTAAAACTATTAACCTAAAATCCACATATGACAAAGAATATGTAGTATTTGTCTTTTGGGGTCTGGTTTACCTCATTCAGTATAATATTTTCCAGACCCATCCATTTTCCTTCAAATTTTATTATTTCATTTTGTTTAGTACTAAGTAGAATTCTGTTGCATAAGAGTATCACATTTCATCATCCATTCATCAAGTAATAGAAATCTAGGCTGTGTGGTTGATATATTAAGAACCCCAATAAACTTATCTGGGGGTCAGAGAACAGAACAGCCACTCTATTAAACATAGAGGTTAGGCAGTGTTAGCACACGCCTTTAATCCTAGCATTCTGGAGGCAGAGATCCATTTGGATCTGAGTAATTTCAAGGTCACACTAGAAACTTAGCCAGGCATGGTAGCACACACCTTTAATCCTAGGAAGTGATGACAGGAAACAGAAAGGTATATAAGGCATGAGAACCAGGAACTAGAGGCCTTTTTAAGCTTTTAGGCTTAAAGCAGAAGTTCAGCTGACATCCATTCATATGAGGTCTCAGAGGCTTCCAGTTTAAGGAAACAAGATCAGCTGAGGAGTTGGCAAGGTGAAGTTGGATGTGGCTTGTTCTGTTTTTTTAAGCTTCCAGCATTCATTTCAATATCGGGCTCCAGGTTTGTTTTTATTAATAAGACCTTTTTTTTTTTTTTTTTTTTTTTTTTTTTTTTTTTTTTATTTGAACTGCTTGGCCATTAGCTCAGGCCTACCATTGTCTAGCTCTTTCTCTTATATTTAGCCCATTTCTATTAATCTATACTTTGCCACGTGGCTCCTGGCTTACCAGTACCTTATCTCTTTCTTGTCATGGTGGCGGCTGGCAGTATCTCCCTGCCCCAGCCTTCACTTTCCAGAATTCTCCTCCTCCTTGTCCCACCTACCCTATCCTTCCTGCCTGGCTACTGGCCAATCAGCACTTTATTTATTTTAACCAATCAGATCAACACATTTGACATACAATAACTGATGGATAAAGAATAAGACCTTTTAAGATTCATGCTACAAGGCTGATTTTATTTTCTAGCTATTGTATATAGAGCAGCAATAAACATGTATGCTCAGCTATCTCTATCTTGATATAGAGAGGGTCCTTTGAGTATATGGTCAAGAGGAGTACATCTGGGTCAATGTGGTAGTTTTGGTTTAGGTTTTGAAGAAACCTCCACACTGATTTTCATAATGACTGAACCAATTTATGCTCCAATCAATAGTGACCAAGGGTTCCCCTTTCCCTACATCCTTACCAGTATTTTCTGTCATTTGTTTTCTTGACAATGGCTAATTTTACTGGGGTTAGACATAATATCAAAGTTATTTTTGCAGTTTCCTGATGGCTGAGGATGTTGGACAGGTTATTAAATATTTATAACTTTCGTATGTTACTTCTTTGGAGAATTCTCTCTTCAATTACACAGCACATCTTTTTTCACACTACAAGCCTCAGGACACATTGTGAAAAAGAAGTGGAGAGACTATGGGAACAATATTTTTGCTGTGACATGTCTGTGGAAGTGTTGAATACATGGCAGCTGTGACCACCTGCACTTGACAGGCCAAAATGAAACATGAAAGCAGGAAGGACCCTATTGGGAAAGAGATTAGACCAGGGTTAAGAGGGGGACAAAAAAAGTAGGAGGCAGGAGTACTACATTGTATACAAACAGCAAACCATCTAATTAAAAATAATTAAATCAAATAATTTTAAATAAGAATCTATAATGACAGAGAAGTCATTTCCTAAAACATAGAGTGTTTTAGCAAACTTTATGAAAATGTAATTAAAATTATACATTTCTATCAATATGTATTATTATTTTGTAGGCTTTTCCACATTTGATAGCCACTTAGTCCTTCTCAAGCATATACTTGCACACATTAACATTTAGTTGATTCTTAGCTAATTTCTCTTTGAGCACTGAACAAGCACAAATGTGTTTTGACTGGCAGACTCTAAGATGCTGTTGTCTAAGACATTAATTTAATCATTTGTTATAGCACTTGTTTTTGCCTTGATAACAAACTTAAATATTCACCTCTCATCACTGATTTGTTCTGGATTTGAGCTAGTCAAGTTTTTTTTTTTTAAATATACAGATAGAGTTATAACTTATGCAAGATAAACTATAATAATCACATTGTAATATGTCTGGAGCTAAGTGACAGCTTCAAAGACTTTGGTTTCTGAAAATATAGGTAAAATTTTAAAAAGGTTGATTTTAAAGACAAGCATGTAAGATACAGACATATTTCTTACAGTGGTCCAAGGGTTCTTCCTGTCTATCAAAATGAAAGTCTTTATACATCCTTTTAGATCAACAATCCAAATCTACAGTGTTCTTATATGAAGCAGAAAACCAAGCACAGTGGTAGACATTGGAAGCAATCACTCACTGTTTTTGTTCAGCACTACCAATACCACGAACAGCAACAGTGATGGCATCATTCAATGCTAGAATGTGATTTTTTGATCTGAAGATAAAATCAGGCATTTTTATGGTTGTGTAATTGATCACCTTGTATGAACCTAAGGTGTCTGGTTGTCTTTCAAAGATCTCAAAATGAAGTTCATTTGAAGGGAATTCAATTACAATCACTTTAAAGAACTCATTAAGTTAGATGGTCCATGAGGATTTTGAGTTTAATTATTATTAATTTTTTGTTTGGTTGGTTTTGTTTTCAAGAAAGGGTATCTCTGTGTAGCCCTGATTGTCTTGGGACTTGCTTTGCAGTCCAAACCTGCCTCAGACTTACAGAGATCTACCTGTCTCTGCCTCCTGAGTGCTGGGATTAAAGGAGTAAGTCCCTGCCATCTGGACAATTGTTATATTCTTAAGTAAGACATGATTCAAAACATAAATGAATACTGGGTACAATAACTGCCACAAAAGTAACCCAATAGAAAGAAGGTTGTTGATAGATGCTTCTTCAATGAGTCATGGGCATTTAAATTTGAATTCCAGAGGCCTGTGCTTTTTATCTGCTATGTTCATCCATTAGCATGGTCAGTTTCCCTGTTCAAGTACTAGATTCTCAAAATAACTTATCCCTACCATATAAATTAGATGACTGTTATATCTTCTCTTTCATCCTGATAAAAACAATATTATATACTGCAATTTGACGTTAAACCAAAAGAAAAAAAACTTGCTATAAATTCAGACTTTCCATTGGTACAGTATTTTCTGCAATAGTTTACATGTGCCTCCTGAACAAAGCAGGAATATATATATATATATATATATATATATATATATATATATATATATATATATATATACTGTAGTTATTTCTTTGGCATTGAAACGTTCCCTGCAGAAGGGAGAAGCGAAATTTGTAAGGCTTAGAAAGTTAGCCAGACTTACAAAGCTTAGCAATCTCCTGAAATTTACAACACTCAAAGATCATCCCCACCTCTCTTACCTCTGCCATCCATAAATCTCCTTTAAAAGTGCTAGGAAGAGTTTCCAAGTAGCCAAGCTGCTTACAAGATGTGCAAAAAGCTCAAGGGATTCATGAACTGTCACCAGTTCTGGAGGTGAGCTTTTGGGTGATGCAGCAGCCTTTGCCCCACCTATGTTCCTGCAAGTAACCCCCCATCTGTTTTCCTGTGAGTAAATCAAATAAACTCAGTGGTTTACCAAACTACTGGAATAATTTCTTTAGACTGTTGTTGACATTCTATCTGGGGAGAACAAATGTCTGTTCATTTCTTCCTCAGGAAAGTTATTCAACACTAGGCAGGATGGGCTGAATAATTATTGTTAATTGATTACAGGCTGCCCTACAGTAATATGAACATGCTGCTTCATAACATTCTTCATATTAAATAGCTGTTTATTTTAGAATGAACACCCCAGGGATGCTTGCAGTGTCTTATTCACAACAGCAAAGCTTTCCATAAGCTGATAATTGATAAGCAGGGAGTTTCTGTCATAAGATGTAAACTATAATTAAATGATGGATTGTTACATAGTGAAAGGAATGGATGTTTTGTAGGAAAGGCAGACTACCTCCTCACTTTCCTCAGTATATGTGTTTCTAATTATTAGGTCATTGGTATGCACAATATCAATCATTAAACTAGGCACTGACAGCTTTCATGGCTCATGTGCATACCACCACACACCTATCTGATAGAGACTGTATTTATTTAAATGTTTCAGGGAAGTTTTATCTCCTCAAATGGGAGTAAAGTTGAGTTTTGAGTCTTAGTCTCCTAATCCCAACTCTGTGCTTTGTGCCTGTCTCCTCTGTACAATCTCAAGAATATTAACTAAAAGAACTGTTATTCCTAAGCTTTAGAGGTTTGGGGGTTTTCCTTGAAGAGGGCCAAGAACAGAACAGAAAGGGACACTATTATGTATGTAAATGCAACAGCTGAGCAGATAAATGAGCTCCGTCTGCACACCTGAGACAGTGATGCCCTTGGTTTAGTGATTTAGCGCCAAACAGGACAGCCAGTCAAGGAAAGGATGTGGTTAGAGTGTGTGATGAGGCAGCAAGAAAAGGAACGTTGCCTGTCATGACCCTTTTACTGTCTAAAAGCTATGATTACATGTGCAAACGCTATGCCCATAATTTAGAAAAAACAAGGTAGAATATAAAGCTTAAATTCTTCAGACTTGTCACATTTTAGAAAACTCCTACTTATATAGTGAGTGGTATGAGTATCTTCCTCTTCTGAATGTCACAGTCAAAGAGTAGAATTTTGTGAGAAATCACATCTGAATATAAACAGCCTTCACTTTCCATTTTGTTTTGATATTTTGAGCACTTTTGTACAATGCCATTAAAATGTTTTTGATTGCTGATTTTAAATAGAATTTTACGATCATTTATTTTTTGACAATTTCATGTGTGAGAATTACACTTACATAATCTCCATCACAATCTCTCCCCATTCCAGCTCCTCCCATGTTCTCACACAGGAAAATTCTCAAACTCATGATCCCCTTCTCTGTAATTGTTATTGTTGTGTATTGGGTTGGATAATCTCTCAGGGAACTTGTCACTGGAGGAAACTAATTCTCCTTCCCAGAGCATCCACCAACTTTTGGAGCACTTCTTCTAGGGATGGGGTCCTTGTAAAATTTCCTCCATCCACATTGGTATATTGACTGGTTTGGTGTGATCATTATTCAGGTCTTGTTCAGGCAACCACATTATTGAAATTTCATAGAAGGTACTATGTCATATAGGATATCCTGGTCCTATGATTCTTAAAATGTTTCCACTTCCTCTTCTGTTACATTCCCTGAAATTTGGGCATAGAGGTCATGTTAAAGATATTCTATTTTGGGCTAGGCACCTCAAGACACTTGTTCTTTACATTGTGATCAGTTGTGAGTCTCTGCAGTACCTTCTCCCTGCTATACTAAGAAATGAACTTCATGAATGTGTGAGAAATACAGTTATCTACAGGTCTAAGAGTACATATTTAGAACACACACATACCTATAATAGTAGTAGGTTCTCCTCTGGCGTATATGACCCCTCTCCAACCAAAGGATAATTAGCTAGATTTAGTATATCAGGTGTTGGTTTCCTCCCAGTGGGCAGACCTCATAAAAACGTAGTATATTTAGAGTAATACTATTCTGTGTTGTGCTGTGGGATGTCTTTCTGTATGCTGTGAATATGTGTTACTACAATTGGCTAATAAAGCTCCATTGGCCTACGGCAGGGCAGGATGGAGCCAGGTGGGAAAATCCCAGAGAGATGGTGAAAGGAGAAAGGAGAGTGGGGGCAGATGCTGAACTGCCATCCAAGGAGCAACACGTGATGGGACGCAGGTAAAGCCATGGAACACAGATTAATAGTTATGGCTTCAGTTAAGTTATATGAGCTAAGTAACAAGAAGCCTAAGCCATAGACTATATATATATAATTTGCAATTAATATTAAGCCTCTGAGTGATTATTTTATAAGTGGTTATGGGACTACTGAACCAGGTGGGACCATAGAAATTTCTGGCTACAGTGTTGGGGTCAAACTATAATTTTATGTACAGCAGTATTTCTTTTATGAAATTGAGTAAACTTGTTTTTGATGCATATATGTTTGGAATAGTAATAATCCTCTTGCTTTTAGTTTTCTTCAATGATTATAACATGACCCTCCTTATATCTCTAACTAGTTTTGGTCCTGAAGTCTATTTTATCAGATTTCTTGGAATATTTATTTTCTAAGCTTTTACCCTAAGGTAATATATATCATTGATGATAAGTTGTATTTTTTGGAGGCAGCAAAAAGATGGATTCTGTTTTCTTATAAAATCTGCCACTCTGTGCCTTTTTATTGGGGAATTGAGTCCATCAATACTAAAGGTTACTATTGAAAAATTTGCATTGATACCTTTTTCTGTTGTTGCTGTTGATATTTTCTTAGACTTCTTTTGATTAACTGTCCTGCATTGTTTCTTCTCTGTATACTCTTGGGTGTGTTTATCCTACTTTTCAGATTGCAGAATTCCTTCTAGCATCCTCTGTCTAGCTGGCTTAGTGATCATGAACTTCTTTTTTTTTTTTTTTTTCTTCTACTGTTTTTTCCTTCTATTTTATTTGATAGTTTTGATGGGTATAATATTTCAAATTGATGGCTATGGTCTTTCAGGTCAGTCTGATTTAACTGTTTTTTTGTTTGTTTGTTTGTTTGTTTGTTTGTTTTCCAAGTTGGAAAATCAGGAGTTAGTCAGACAAACTCATCTTTAGAAATGTCTTGTCTTTTCTCTCTTACAATACTCTTACTTCGTTCTGTGTTTTAAATGTTTTAAACAATAATGAAAGGGGAAGTTTATTTTCTTGATCTTTTGGAGTTCAGTAGGCATCATTTATTAGAAGGGCCATCTCTTTCTCTAGGTTTGAGAAATTTTCTTTTTCTTTTATAAATTCATTGAAGATAGTCTCTATGACTTTGCCATCATATTCTTCTATGATTATAAATTGAAATTTTGGCCTTTTTGTAATGTCTCAAAATTCTACCATGTTCTTATCACATACGATTTTTCACTGACCTTTACTGAGTGATCTCATTCCATTCCTCTACTTTGTCTTCCGGCTGTTACTCCTCGCTGTCTCTCGTGTTTGCTGGGAAGGCTTTGCACTGAGTATTTTGTTTGTTTCTTTTTATTTCAGCATCATTTTAGATTGCTTTTCTTCAGCAATTCTCTCTCATTGAATTCAATTTTTGTATATTTGTTTGACTTCCTTATTTCATTTAGCTTTTTTTTTTGAGTTGCTTGACTAGAGTTATAATCATTCTTTTGACTTCTTTGGCCACTCTTCCAGGTCATTCACTTTGAAGTTTACTACTGTAAAATTAGCACTTCTTAGTGCATACACACTGCTTTAGTTTTCCATGTTACCTCTTGTGTCTTCTGAAGTAGTTTATTAATTAAGTGCTTCTTTGTTTTTGCTCAAATCACCATTCCTTTTTCAGGGTAGAGACATGTACAATGTTCAGAAAAGGTTTAAGTTATAAGAGGGTTGATAACTTGTTTTCTTTAGAGGGATTGGTATTGAGAGTTCCAGACTTTATCCCTAGCCTTTTGAGAATATTGTCTACCTGAAAAGACACCATTTAATGGTCAGCACACCCATTATTGGTCCTCTCCTTTGCTGCCTCTGGTGTGGTTTTCCAGGTCTAGTTGTTCTATGCTATGTAAGTTCTGGTCATCCCAGGATTAGGGATAGCATGTCTTGGTAATTGGGTGTTTAGTCAGGAGGCTGGGGGGTGAGGGTGGGGCATGTGTGGCTCCTATTGTCTTCAGGTGTTTGATGTAGGTTCTGTGTGATGGGCTGTGTTAATTGGGAGGTACAGACTCCATGCTTTTCTACAGTGGTAGAGGCTGGGTTCAGTGGATTGGTAGTTCTCCTTGTAAGTGTACATCTTCCTGTTACTTGGTTGTCAGGGCTTAAGATAATGAATGGGTGGTGCTCAGCATATAATTCCCTTCCCCATTACTTTTCCACATCCTATTTTCATAAACAATAACTGTGAGGGGAAAGTACTTATGCTCTAATTAAAGCAACGAGTTTGCATCTTTGTGAGCACAAAGCCACAATAAGCATAGGTAACATGTAAAACCATAGTAAAAATTTATTATGTGTAATAGGCATGATAGTTATTTATAATGATGCCCTTTAAAAGCAGAAGAAGAATGAGGATTTTATTCAGGGAGCCTGTGCATATTCATATGGGTGTTGATCCATTTCTAAGCATGTTTGAAGTCATGAAGGTTAAAATGATGACCAGCAAGGCCTCTAGACTTGCTTGGCTTACACTATAAAGTTTTAGCTGAAACTATGTGAAAGAATATATTAATGGTATAATCACAAAGAAGTCTGTCCTTACAGGTGTCTTCCTCAATTAGTGGCTGAAAATACTGAGTAAATGTATAGTGTCTATATCAAAGCCAACCTCAAGATACAATTAAACAGTGGCCAGTGGAGTCACATCTTCATTTACCCTTTTCCAACTAAATGAATTCCAATTAGATCTGATACACAATACAAACTGAAATCAAATGGACCAATTTTAGTGTCAGATTTGCTTGTAAGTTTATTTATAAGAGTGGAAGTACGCCAACTGCTGGCTGGAAAAATTCTGGAAAATTTAAAAATATGCTTTCCCACTAAGCCAATCCAAACTTTCCCTAGCATACTATTGAAAGTGTTCAACAAACAATGATTACAGTATTTTATAATAATAAGATACATACAACAATTCATGCTGTGTTTGTTGATGTTTGGGGTGTGTGTGCAAATTTGGTTTAAGATGAGGAAGGAAAGGGAAATATTTGCATCTTTGAATAGTCTCCCAGTTAATTTATCACTATTAAAAGACATTGATGTGTTTAAAAAGTAGAAATATAAAACATTCATACTTCCTGATCAACTTTCTTAACTTCAAAATAACAAAAAGATCCACTTCTTATTTTTAAGTTCTCAAATTTTGGCGATTTATTTTCTGTCTTGCAAACTATGTAAGAGTTATAGTTTGCCTTTCCCAGAAACTTGATAGTTTCTTATGATATGTTAGGACCTTCTCCTGCCATTTAATGACTTTTAATTCAGTTGTTTGTTATATTTATGAGTTAAGCAGAGAACAAAGCTAAGGAAATGCCTCCTACCCACTTTATCTTGCTTTTTTTTTTCCTTTCAGATAGAAGTTGATATTAAGATTTTAGCAGATGGGATTCCAGCCATAATTGGTACATCTACAATGTAACTCCTACATGTAAGGCTCAGGGAACCTAATGGAAGAGAAGAAGAAGCTTGAAGACCAGAGCGCTTCGTGTATAGCAATGTCTTTTAGGCATGACAGGGTTGCTATACCCACGAAATCTTAGCAATAAGGTTGCTTAAACTAGACCTGCATAATGACCATATCAGCTGACATGGTAACAGCAATGGGGGAAATTTCACAATTTTCCCACCTCTACTCTCCTTACAAGCAGTCTATGGCTGCTCAGAGAGGGAAAGAGAACCAGTTTTCTCTAGGAAGGAACATTATAACAAGTTATACAATCCTAACTGGTCAGCCCTAAACACATATACTTAAGAATGACAATAAATGAACTTTCTATCTATCTATCTATCTATCTATCTATCTATCTATCTATCTATCTATCATCTATCTATCTATCATCTATCTATCTATCATCTATCTATCTATCATCTATCTATCTATCTATCTCCATCTTTTCTCTGTATATCTATCTATCTTCTACCTATCTACCTATCATCTATCTATCTTACTGATGAATATGTAAAAAAATTAAAGAAGATGTCATATAGGCAAGAAAGTGGTAGGGTGGGGTTGGGAATTTAGCTCAGTGATAGAGTGCTTGCCTAGCAAGCACAAGGCCCTGGGTTCAGTCCTCAGCTCAAAAAAAAAAAAAAGTGGTAGGGTTTGGTAGGAGTTGTAGAGAGGAGTGGGAGCAGGAAGGATGAAATGATATAAATACCAAAATTTTATTTGATACTTATAAAAAATTAGAATAAAAACTAGAAAAAATGATTAAGTAGACATACTGGATAATATCAAGGCCCAAAATTTATTCTTTTATTTAAATGTGCTTACTTTTGAATTTTCAAATAAAGATGTCTGGATTAATTTACACATCATAGTATGTATAAGCATATGGGCATTATAGAAAATAATGAATGCATTAATTTCCATACGGGACACTGTGGCAAAGTAACCACACTGTGTAGGAGAACCTTTGAACTTACCCATCCATTCTTACTCTCATGGTGCATCCTCTAGGCAACCTCACTGCCAGCCTTCTCCAATACTTAGCTTCCATAGTCTGGTAACAACCATTCCATTCTCTACTCCTACAAGATCAACATGTTTAGATTCTAAATATAAAAGAGGCTGAGTGGAGCTTGTCTTTTTATTTGACTTATTTCAGTCAATATAAACACATCATATTGGCATATCATCTGTTCTGTTATAAATTATGAGATAGTTTAATTTTTATGGCTGAAACCATTCCATTATTTATAAATGATAATTCTTTATGCATTCATATAGTTTTTGTAAGTTCCTGCTTCTTTTTTCTTTTATCACAGTACTGAGGGTCAAACTCCAAGCCTTGTGCATGTAAGACAAACTTTCTATCAATAATATCCATGACTTACCCACTCATCCCTTGAAAGGTGCAATTTGATTGAATAACTTGGCTGTTGTGAATAGTACTGAAGTAAGAATAAAAGTGAAGATATAATATTCTTTATCTCTTCAGGGAGTGCAACTGTTTTCATTATTTTTTTGTGAAGACTTTCAGATTTCCCCTGTTAATCATAGAGTACATACACTATTCAGTATCAACTTATTACTGGGCATTTCCATTTTGGATCTTCCATTTTATACTTCATATCTATGCTTTAAAACTATAATCCTACTTCATCAGGCTGTTAGAAAAGTCTGTATTTTAACTCTCAGTTTGACCTCGAAGTCCAGTGAGCTTATCACTTCCAGTATTAAGATCTCATAGTCTTATTACAGGCAAGAATTGCATTGAGATTTTCAAGCTGCCACCTCAGATTGTCAGCTTGTATTAAACTTATGGTCACTTAAAAGAGCCAAATATTTCGCCATAAGCTTCTTCCAAGCACCTTTCTTTTTGATAAACTGGATTACAGCCCATCAATCCAATATTATATTTTTACTTTATTACTTCTCTTTTATCCTGTCAGCTTTTTCTTCGAACTTTATACCTTATAAATTTTTGAAATATTTTAGTATGTATGTTATGGGTATTTCCCCAGATGCTTGAGAAGTGTGTTTTAAGTTAAAAAAAAAAAAAGGCCAAAGGCCAATTTCTGGAACATTTTTTGAATATCTATTTCCATTTATGCTTAAACTTGGAGTAAATTATTTTCCTTGAGAATGCAAAAGCACCTAATTAATGTATTAGTCATTTTTACCAATTTTATTGGGATTTTATATTCTTTTTCATGTCTGTTGTTTTTTCAAAGGAGCTAAATAATTTGGAAGGGAATAGGGGATGGGGCAGTTAGAGTGGGAGAGGAAGAAATGGAAGTGATGTAAACACATTATTCACGGATTAAATTCTCAAAATAAAATAAATAAAAATAAAAAATCATACTGTAAGTTTTATTATAAATAGGAAAAAAGTGAATATATCAGGTTATTGAAATGATCAAACCAATCACAGTGCCCTGCATAGGGCACATCCTTTTGGAATCTGGAGCAGGCTTTTGCTGTAATATGATGCTTTTCAAGGTTACTGAGATTGAAGTTTTAGAGTTTTGATGTTCCTGTATTTCTGAGTTGTGAAATCTCCCCGGGCTCTGGTTTTAACAATCTGCCATTCTTCTCAATCAAAACTCTGTAATGTTAAATGTAGACCACATAGCAGGGTCTGGAGGCAACTCCACTTATGATCTAAGTGCATTTAAACATTGTCTGTACTTTACCCAGGAGTCAGAGTCAAGTCAAACTCACTTTGTGTGACAACCTGTCTCCCCAACGTGTAAGATAGTGTATAATTATGTCTACGCATACAGCTGCTTACTTCTTTGTGCTAACACCACTCCATTAATCTCAGTTATAATATCTATAAGTAGCCCTCCAATGCCTTACTTCACATTCTTGCTTGCATGCATGTGTGGGTGCATGCATGCATGTTTGTGTGTCTGTGTATGTGTGTGTTGGGAGGCGTTATTTATTATTCCTATCTTGGGATCCTACCTGAATGACCAATACCTGGTAGTTGACTATGATGTCATACTACCATCCATATTGTCTTTATTTGGATTAGAATTTTACCTAATTTACATTCTTTCGTAAAATACTGATTTCCTGTTGGATTTCTTACCTCATTTTCTAACATCCACATAATCTATCTTACTGGTTATCTATCTTGCTTACCTCAGAATACTCTAGTACTATGTTTTCTGGCTTATTTATTAGCTCAGAGATCCCCTGTCTGCCTAGAATGGCATCCCTCACTTATCTTTATAATACGCAGCTACTGGACTCCAATTTGCTGGCTGATTTGGGAAACACTTGTCTGGGAAATTCAAATGCAGCTACCAAGACACTGTCATTTGTTTGGCTGCTGTGAGATTTGTGAATGCTTTAGACTTCCCTAAGTCCAGTCAGGCCTGACAATTCCCTGTCGATACACTGATTCCTGCACACAGCCAGCCCATCTCCATATCTGCTTGCCTGGGTCTTTCTGGTTTCTCTATCCACCTCAGTACTCTCTTCTAAATCCAAACCATTTAATATATTTTTCTCCACATAGTGCTAGGAATAAAGTAGTGGTTGATATATATGTTTTCCTTCTGTTCCTTAAGGTCATTTTCTAATGAAGACTATTGAGGTCCAGCCCCTCATTTTCCCAGAGTTCCTGAAGAGATGCTACAAGCAGCAGATTAATTAATCTGAGGGATTCTCGGATAAGCCTACGCACATGAAACTCTTTAGTCCATTCATTTTCTTCTTCTGAGTCAGTTCTCTCTAGATACAGCTTCTATTCTGCTCTCTTACTTAGCTCCCTTCTCACCTTCTCACTCTGCTGTACCCTCTAAGTGCTGTCTTATTTCCTTCATCTAGTTCTGCCCTGTCTAGGTTCTCATCTATCTAGTTCTTTCCCATCTGAGCTGCTCTCTCATCTCCTTTCTAGTCTTGTTTTCCCCCACCTGGCTGTTCCTCATCTTCCCTCTCATTCTTCCAGTTCTCTCTTCTGGTCTTCCAATATAGTCCTCCTCGCATCTCTGAGGTTTACAGTCATATACCCATGCAATAGCAATGCTCTGGCTAAGGCAAGGTCACTAGGCTTGAATTCCCTCAGGGTCAAAAGGAGGGACAATAAGACCCACACAAAATAGCAGTAATTGTCAGCCATAATCAGCAACCCAAAAGGGAGGTGACTAATGGGGAATGAATCAACTGAGGGCTAAATTCAGATAATATCTAAGCAAAGGGGGTTTATGTGCTCAAACCATATTCTTAGAAGTGGTTAGGTAAAGTGTTAAGAGTCTATCAGTGACGAGTGAAATAACACTGCCTTATTTTCCTTTGGCCCCTTATCTGTCCAAGCTCTCTTGGATGTGGCCATTTTCTGGCAGGGTGAGAGAGTGCACTCAGTAGCTAGGCAAACTGAGTCACACCTGGATGCACCTAGTAGTAGTTAAAAGGAGATCTAGACTAGAGATAAGACTTGGAAAAGAAGAAAGTTAAGTTCAATTAGCACATCCTCCTGGCCATTGCAATTATCAGTGTAAATCTTTACTGTCTCTGACAGATAATCTGTTATTACAAACTCTGGGAAGTTTCTCAGATAAGATACTTTGGTCTGGAGATGGTTCTGTCTGGATGTTGCTAATGATGACAATTACAGGGAGGCTTGAAACTGGGGTTCTGGCTGTTTTATTACTGTCAGTACAGAAAATATTCCATTAGTAGAGGGGAAATTGTGCCCAAACAATGATGGAAACACACTATTCTCTTTTTTTAATATTTGTGTTTTAATCTTACACATAAGCCATGGGTTCCCCTGTCCTCCCCCCTCCCGCCCCTACCCCCACCTTCCACCAGCCCCTCCCGTCCATTCCCATCTCCTCCAGGGCCAAGACTCCCCTGGGCATTCAATTCAACCTGGTGGATTCAGAACAGGCAGGTCCAGTCCCCTCCTTCCAGGCTGAGCAAAGTGTCCCTGTGTAAGCCCAAGGTTCCAAACAGCCAGCACTAAGGATAGGTCTGGGTCCCACTGTCTGGGTGCCTCCCAAACAGTTCAAGCTATTCAATTTCTCACTTATCCAGAGGGCCTGATCCAGTTGGGGGCTCCACAGCTTTTGGTTCATAATTCATGAGCTTCCATTCTTCGGGGTATTTGTCCCTGTGCTTTACCAGTATTGGTCTCAACAATTCACACTCTTACAGTCCCTCCTCTTTCTCAACAATTGGACTCCTGGAGCTCCACCTGTGGCCCGGCCAAGGATCTCTGCATCCACTTCCATCAGTTATAGGATAAGAGTTCCAGCACAACCGTTAGGGTGTTTGGCCATGTCATCTCCAGACTAGGTCAGATCAGGTTTTCTCTCGACCATTGCCAGCAGTCTACAGAGGATGTATCATTGTGGATTTCTGGGGATATGTCTAGCACTTTGCACCTTCCTGTTCTCATGTGCTCTTCATTTATCATGGTCTGTTATCCCTTGTTCTCCCTTTCTGTTCTTGATCTAGCTGGGATCTCCTGCTCCCCTAAGCTTTCTTTCCCTCAAACCTTGCTGGAGAGGATGTGGAGCAAGGGGAACTGTCCTCTACTGCTGGTGGGAATGCAAGCTTGTACAGCCACTTTGGAAATCAATATGGTGCTTCCTTAGAAAATTGGGAAGCCATCTTCCCCAAGATCCAGCTGTAGCACTCTTGGGCATATACCCAAGGAATGCTCAATTATACCACAAGGGTATTTGCTCAGCTATGTTAATAACAGCATTGTTTGTAATATCCAGAACTTGAAAGCAACCAAGATGCCCTTCAACTGAAGAATGGATAAAGAAAATATGGTACATATACACAATGGAGTACTGTAGATATGAGGTAGATCACTGAATCTACTCTGAGAAAAAAGATAAAGAAATAATAGGATAAATGGGTAGATCATTGAATCTACTCTAAAAAGAGAAAGATAACAAACGGTAGATTATTGAATCTATTATGAAAAGAAAAGAGATATGACAAGATAAAAAGGGAGATTATGGAATCTACTTTTTAAAAAAGGAACTATTTGTTTTAAATATCATAAGTAATGAAAATTTTTGTTGTCTGAGTTTATCAAATGTTACTGGACTGGACATTGTTAATATATATAATGCAGTTTTTATCTGAATTTGTCAAATGTTAGTGGACTAGACATTGTTAATGTAATTCTTGACTGTATATATTGTATATACTTATTGGATAATTTTTCTTGTATTAGTTATAAACTTTTTTTTTTTAAATTTTAGACAAAAACAGGGGAAATGTTGTGGGTATTGTGTTCCCTGAGATATTCTGTGTTCTCCGAAATAAACATATCTGGGGTCAGAGAACAGACAGTCACTAGAGCAAAGCCAAAAATGGTGGCTAGAAAATGAGAAGAGCAAGCCATAACAGAAGTTGGGCAGTGATGATGCACGCCTTTAATCCGAGCACTTGGGAGGCAGAGCTAGCCGGTTCTCTGAGTTCAAGGCCACTTTAGAAACAGCTAAGCATGGTGACCCACGCCTTTAATCCCAGAAACCCAACCTTTAATCCCAAGGAGTGGGGGCAGAAAGAGAAAGGTATATAAGGCGTGAGGACCAGGAACTAAGGAGAAAAGCATGTAGTTAGTTAAGCATTTGGTTAGTTAAGCGTTCAGGCTTTGGAGCAACACAGTTCAGCTGAGAGCCATTGGGATGAGGACTCAGAAGCTTCCAGCCTGAGGAAAAAGGATCACCTGAGGAACTAGCAAGGTGAGATAGCTGTGGCTTGTTCTGTGTCTCTGATCTTCCAGCATTCATCCCAGTAACTGGCCTCAGGTTTGTTCTTATTAACAAGAACTCTTTAAGATTCATGCTACAGAGTACTACTCAGCAGAGAAAAACAATGATATCATGAGGTTTGCAGGCAAATGGATGGTTCTAGAAAAAATCATCCTGACTCAGAAGGACTAACATGGTATGTACTCAATCATAGTAGGATACTAGATGTAAAACAAAGATGACTAGACTGCTACAAAGCTCCAGGGAGGCTACCTAGAAAACGGGACCCTAGGAAAGACACAAGGATCATCCAATGACAAAGAAATGGATGAGATCTACATGAACAACCTGGATGACAGTGGGAGTAACATTATTATTTAGAAAGAGAATTGAATGGAAATGCTATGATAGCATGCAAGAAATTCATTGCAGGAAAACTTCTAATATCCAAGAGCTAATATCACCAAGTATAGTCAGAAGATTTTCTGTGTCCCTGTCTATTGGCAGTTGGGACAAATCTCTCCCATTCACATCCCCCAAGTCAACACTCAGAGGTTTATATTAATTATAACTGCATGGCCATCACTCAAGTCTTTTTGCTAAGCTAACTTTTATTTTAAATCAGCCCATTACTATTATTAATCTATGTATCGCCACATGTTCTGTGGCTTTACCTGCATTCCATTACATTTTGTCCCTTTGGTGGCTCACTGGCATCTCCTGACTCTGCTCCTCTTCTTCCCAGCATTCTCCTAGTTGCTCGCCCTGCCTATACTTCCTGCCCGGCTACTGGCCAATCAGCATTTTACTAAATCTATTTACAAGAGCATTATCCCAAAGCTACCAAGACTCCTTGAGCATTGGCTTTGCCTCTGGAAGACCCTTGGCTTCTACCAGGTATTAACTTGTCATAATCAGGTGAAATGCTACTTCAAGTTTTTACAGTTCTCAGCAGTTCCCACCACTGAGTTTGTGAAACTTACCCCTCTGCTTTCACATGAATGTTACTTAAATATCATTTGTAGAAGCCATTAAAAGTTATTTTTATCATGTCTCCTCTGTTGTATGACTTGATAACTGAATCACATAGATATGGAGTCAAACACTGATCAAATATTTTCCACATTCCACACACCATATAAGTAAGGATCTTAAGTTTTTATAGCTCATTGTCACTGGAACATTTTTACTAGTTTTGTTGTTGTTGTTATTGTTGTTGTTGCTTGTTTCCTTTTATTGAAAATAGATTTTTGTTTTGCCAGTCAGCTGTAGTACATACATTTAATCCCAGCACTTGGGAGGCAGAGCCAGGTGGATCTTTGAGTTTGATACCAGCCTGGTCTACAGAGTGAGATCCAGAACAGGCACCAAAACTACACAGAGAAAACCAAAGGGGAAAAAAAAGAAATATTAAAATAGATATTTTTCATATACTATATTCTTTTTGGCTTTCTCTGCCCCTACTCCTCCCACTCCCTCTCCACTTCTGCTCCCATGCATTCCAAAGCATTTCTGTTTCTCATTAGAAAAAGAAGACATGTAAAGAATAATAATAAAATAAGATAAATTAAAAAAATCAGAATATGATACACAAACACATACACTTAGAAAAAAAGCCAAAGAAAAAGAACAAGAAATTCATATAGATGCAGTGAAACACACATTTGTACACACAGGAATTCCATTTAAAAAAAAACAGAAGCCTTAACATATATGGAAATGAAACTCTTTCCACCACTTCTAAAATGTTCCCCGAGCCTTGAGCAGAGGGTTGATGGAGACATCCCTTTCAGGGATGAGTCTTCTAAGGTCTCTCATCCTCTTCCTATTCTCTGGCTGTGGGTCATTGTATTTGTTCACATCTGCTGTAGGAGGTATCTTCTCTGATGATAGCTGAGAAAAATCACTGATCAATGAGTACAGCAGAATGTCATTAGGAGCCATTTATTGTTACATTCTGTCAGCAGAATAGTAGCATCTGGTTTTCCCCTAAGTCCCTGAGTTTTCTAGTCTCAGGTTATTGGCCTCCTGAACAATGTCAGGAATGAGTGTCATCTCATGGAGTGGGCCTTAAATCCAATCCAATATTGGTTAGTTACTCCCATAAGCTTTGTGCTACTATTGCAGCAGCATGTCTTCCATGCAGAACACTCTTGTAGATCAGATAATGTGTATCTGGCTTGGTGATTACATTTTTCCTTTGGTAGCATGAAGAGTACCTTCCTATATCATGAATATTAGTCTATAAGGTTGAAGGTATGTACCAGTTCGACTTTTCCTTGTTCAATGAATTGTATAGGTGTAATATAAAGCAATAGTGTTTTACAGTCATTTTGGAGATAGCCACTGATAGCTATGGCAATGACTGAGTTGTTTAGGCATTCCCCTGAGACTCCTGTGGCCAACAACTTGTGCTATGGGGTATCTTTCTGTATGCTGTGAATATGTGTTGTTCTGAGTGGCTGATAAATCAAGCTGTTTAGTCAATGGTAAGATGGAATAAGGTTAGGCAGTACTTTCTAACTGGAGAGAGATGAAGAAGAAAGGCAGAGGTAGTGGACATAGCAGCTGCCACAAAAGGAACAACAACATGCTAGCAGATGCTGCTTGTCACTGCCAGGAGAAGCAAGATGTAAAAGTACCAGTAAGCCACAAGCCATGTGGCAAAGTATAGATTTACAAAAATGAGTTAATTTAGAATGTAAGAGCTAGCTTGTGAGAAGCCTGAGCCATTAGGCCATATAGTTTGAAAATAACATGAGTCTCTGTGTGTTTACTTGGGTCTGAGCAGATGCAGGACACAGGAAAACTTCCAGCTACAAACTTGATTAGATGTAAACTATTCCTGGCACTGGAAGCTTCATTTAGAAAGATGTCCATCTGGGGCTCTGTCTCAGCATTATTTGATAATTTCATGTAGATTGCCTTAATATATGTGTATATTATAGGAAGTTTCTACTATATTAGGTTTCCACACAACTGCTCTAATGGCCCTTAGATTTAATTGTTCCTCTCCATATTCCTTCCTACACCTCCCTCTTTTTTCTTTCTCCCTGCTTGATCCTTCTATTTCAGTCCCCACCACCACCCTCCATCTGATCTGTTCTATTTCTCCTTCCTAAGGAGACCCACCCTTCCCCCTTAGTTACTTACTCTTATCCAACTTCCCTGGTTTTACAGGTTATAGCTTGCTTATAAATGACTTAACAGATAGCATTCACATATAAATGAACACATAGTATATTTGTCCTTCTGGGTTTGAGTAACCTCACTTAAGATAATTTTTTCCCAGTTTCATGGATTTACCTATAAATTACATATTTTTTTAATGATTGAGTAATTTTCCATTATATAAGCACAATGCTTTACCCATTCATCTGTTGAAGGGCATCTAGGTTATTTTCATTATCTACCTATTATGAACTGAGCAGCAATGAACATGGTTGAGCAAGTGTCTCTATAGTAGCATGAAGCATCCTTTGAATATTTTCCCAAGAATGATATATCTGGATGTTGAGGTGGGTTTATTTCCATCTTCCTGATATACCATTACACTGATTTCCACAGTGGCTGTACAGGTTTGCAGTCCAGTCACTAATGGATTGCTGTTCTGCCTATACCGCATTCTAGCCAGCATGAACTGTCATTTGCTTTATTTATCTTGGCCATTCTGATTGGTGTAAGATGAAATCTCAAAGCAGTTTTGATTTGCATTTCCCTGGTGAGTAAATATGTTGAGTATTTCCTTAAATGCTTCTTAGCCATTTGTATCTTCCTTTGAGAATACTTGAAGGTATAATATCATATTATATTTTTGTGAAAAGGTTTGAGATAGCTTTGCATTTGTTTGCATAAAAAAGAAATCATTGCTGCTGGATATTTACACTGGATGCTCAGGTGGAGCTTCACATGTCTGACACTGAAGCTTGGATTGACCTTTCCCTTAAAGCTGAATAATCCATGCCAGCACTGAAGACACTATTCATCAGCCTCAGTTTCTGCTTTTTTTTTCTTTTTTGGATCAATTAAGCCAACTCAACTCTGATCAGAACTGAAGTAACAGCAGAACTAATATCCCTTTAAAAGGACTGATATATCTTCCCTGACTGCAAGAAATTTGTTTTCTGCAAATGACTTTAAAGGCCATATGAATCTAAAAATAGTTGGTCAGTGGTCATGGAAATCCATCTTTGCCTCTTTGCCTTTGAATCTCCATATTTTCCTTTGCTGGTTATTGGGAAAGAAACTATAGAAAATATGAATAAGTGAGTATATCTATTATATACATTTATAAAACTAGGCAACAAGTAATATTGACTCGATTCATAATTTATTAGCTATTTTACTTAAGTACATGCTATATTATCTCTGTCTAATTTACAATATTTATTAATCATTATTAAATTAAAAAATGTTTTCTTTGTCTTCAGAGAACAATATAGCACATAGAGTTATAACCTACATTAACTACAGGGAGACTAGGCCTTCAAAAGTTATGTGTTATCTATTGATACAGCTTATATTTCAGAAGGGACTATTCCTGTTAGCACCTGTGTCTCACATTCATTGAGACTTTTAAGCAACAGACATTTCTCTACATGTTTCTTTGCAGTAGAATTTCCAATAAATTATCACCTTAAGTATTTGTATAGAGAGAACACAGGAGGCAAGGCAGTGCAATGCAACACACATTACCTCCATAATATCCACAGGGTTGTTTGTTTTCTCTAGCTGGTGCCATGATATTTACGTCTTATCACCTGCTAGCAGAATCCGGCAGCATTTTCCCTTTTTTCTCTTTCTAGTTTTGAGTTGATAAAGTCTGTGGATCAGTGGCAGATTTAAACATGCTGTTTGTCCACCTGGTGCTTATTTAAAATAATTGCTTGTTTCAAGATGGACACTTGAATAGTGAGTATGTTTATCTATTCCATTCTAGGTGGGTCCCTTGATTCTATCTTTCTAATATCTAGCAATAATTCTTTGCTCTAACGGTAGTAGAAGTTGAAGCATTTTTCATTATTGTTGCTTTGTGATTCAGAGCAGTTCTATATTAGAGTCAGCCAGGTATGTATATATTGCCTCACTCAGAAATAGGTACAGCTATTTGTCAAATTCCCAATTTAGACCAATGCCTATAATTCTATTTCTTGTATTTTTTTAATCATCATAAACAGACTTTAGATGGATGGTAACAATCACATCTAAAAGTGAACAAACAGCATTATAGATAAAACAATGAAGCTTCCTAAAGCTTCGTGTGGCCAGTGTATAAAATGTGGAGTAACTATATTAGCTACTTTTCTGCCACTGTGATCAAATGCCTGACAAGAAACCACACAAGGGCAGAAAGGTTTATTGTGACTCATAGTCTGAGGTGGGACCATTCACAGTGAGTAAAGCATGGTGGCAGGGGGCTTCCTGTGGTGGGATCATGCTGCAGCTCATTGCTCATATCTCCTTACACAATGAAGAAGAAAGAGGGTGAGAAGTAGACCTGGGCTATTAGCCTCAAGGACCATTTTCTTGTAACTGCTTCTGCTAGCTGCCTCCCATCTGCCAAAGATTGCATAATCTCTCCAAACTAGTCACTGCCTATTGACTAAGCACCTAAAGACCTGAGCCTGTGAAGAGCAGTTCATATCCAAATCATAACGGCAATGATAAACTCAATTTCTCTATTCTGGTGTTAACTGTACCTGATTACATATTACACCTGATGTGTCCATGCCAGCCAAGTGAGTTACCGCTCAAAAGGGTTTTCTCCATGATAGAAATATGGAGATAGTGATGCTTAAAAAGGTAAGATGCTACATGTTAGACACTAATTCCTATCAACAAAGTAATATACCCAATGTGCCTGAAAATATTTTTTTCATAACCTTATATCCAGGATCTTCAGACTAAATAAAGCATTGTACCTCTTTAACTTGACTTAAATAGTGATTTCTAGTTATAACTTTGGCAAATCATCATTGAAAGAAATAGAGAGGTCTTTCATTTCACAGACCAATTTCAAACACAGATATGGCCAAGTGTGTAACATGATGAGCCTAAATCGATGGAGGAGAGATGTATTACATGTACTTTGCCACTCCTGGTGGGTACTGGAGTTTACATATCTGTGCTGACTAGTTTTAATAGGAGTCTCAAATGAGTATTTTCATAGATCAGGTTGACCTGTGGGTATGTCTGTGGGATAGTTTATTGATTGTCAATTGATTTAGGAAGACCTAGATTATTTTGGGTACTGTCACTTCACAGTTGTTGGTCCTGGACTGTAATCAAGTTGAGAGATTGAGTTAGATGACAAGTGAACAACAAAACAAACCAACCAACCAAGAAGTGTTTATTTTCTCTCTGCTCCTGACTGTGCACTTGGTGTGACCAGCTGTCTCAACTCCTGCCTTTTGTCTTCCCTGCAATGATGGATGGCAGCTTGAGCTGGTAAGGCAAATAAACCCTCCCCTCCCCTCCCCAATGTTTTTGGTCAGGATACTTTATCACAGCTGAAAGGAAGATTCGTGGTAACAACTAACTTGATTTCTCCATATCCTGTTACCAATGTGTATAGGGTGTGTTCAGCAATGTGTTATTACCATCAAGTTATAGTAGCAACTAAGTGCAATGGTAGTCACCTATATTGTTTTGAGGTCTCTAGTATGCTACTGACCAATAACTCTAGAGAAGATAATCCACATCTGGTGCTGAGTTTTTTTACTTGGTGACCTATGGCTTCAGGAAGGAGCATTATCTTTTTATGTAGGTTAAGTCTAATTAAATTTATTTAAGCACCTATAAAAAACCTGTTTGTAAAGTCCAGCTTGTAGAGTACTTGTTCACCTTGCACTAAACTCCACGTTGGATCTCTAGCAATGGATCAAATTAAGCATGATAATGCATTTCTGTAATCCTTGAACATGGGAGGTAGAGTTAGGAAGATTATAATCTCAAGGATACTTACTACTATCTAGTGAGTATAAAGCCATCCTGTTCTTGGCTACAGGAGACCCGTCTTCACTTTTTATTTCTGTCTCTCTCTTAAGACCCTTATTCTAAACAAAAATAACATTAAAAAAAAAGCTTTAAAAATTTGTACCCAAATTTCAAAAGTAGAACATGAGGGACAAAGTGTGCAAGACAGCAGTTGCTTCTGGCCCTCACTAACAAAGTTAGTTTCTAAGTTCATCCTTGTCTTGAAGTTTTATAGTTGAACTTGAATTGTGAAAATATCCTCTGAAGGAGCTGAGATCTGATCAACTGAGTGGAAACTGTTTTCATCTGAGTTATCATAACACTTAAATGAAAAGTGTCATCACCAACGGCAGTTATTTACAGGAAACTAAAATAGATTCCCTATCTCCAAATTTATACTTTATGCATTCTAAGATAATTCAGTTGCATGAACTTGGAAACCAGTAGACAGATATTAAATAACTAGAAACAATAAAGTAGAGATACATCTCACCTTTCTGTGTGTGTGTGTGTGTGTGTGTGTGTGTGTGTGTGTGTGTGTGTGTTTTATGAGCATCTTTCAATGATAGAGACAATGTAATACTTGCCTCAGGGTCTGCATGTTCATGAACATATAAGTAATGTTGAAGGTTACTTTTTTTTTTTTTTTATTTAGGCAGCTAATCATTGATTAGCAGTTTTGTTTACTATGGGGACAACTTATTATCACAGTGGCTTAAGACAAAAAAATCTAGACATTTTATAAAGTGTATCATGAATTTTACTAAAAAGAGTTATAGCTGGGAATGGAAAAGGTTCATACTGTTATTTTATATCAGGTAGTCATTTTTATCCAAGAAATAATCGGCACTAGTAGATACTTACTTACTGAGGTTTGAATAGACGAATTGGTTGAGAGGCAAAGGAAAGGGGATCTTTGTGGGTTTGAGGGCAGCCTGATTGAAGGTGAGTTCCAGGACAGCCAGGACTACACAGAGAGACCCTGTCTTGAAAAACAAAACAAAACAAAAACAAACAAAACAAAACAAACAAACAAAAAACAGACATGCAAACAAACAAAAAGCTGAAATAAAAATATATAACTGAAAGTGGGAAGACACAAATCTTAATAGTGATAGCCAAGGAGGGTGCTTTGTGGATTCTCCAGCAGGAAATTAATCAACTCATTAAGGATTCAGAGAGGTGGTTTGAAGAGTCTGAACTCTTTCTGTGTTATACAATCCAGTACAGATTTCTAGTTAGGAAACAGGATGGATTCCTTATGCTGGCTATCGGAACTATTCTGTTGTCTCTTTGCCATTCCTCTGTATTCTTCTAAAGGAAAATTAAAAGTCCTTGTTAACATTCCATTTTGTCACTCAGTTTGGACCCTGTGGTGGTTTGAAAGAAAATGGCGCCCACTGGCTCATGGAGAGTGGCACTATTAGGAGGTGTGGCCTTGTTGGAGTAGTTATGGTGTTGTCCAAAAAAGTCTGTCACTGGGAGCAGGCTTTGAGGTTTCAAAAGCTCAAGCCAGACTCAGTGTTGCATTTTCTCTTTTTGCTGCCTGCCTATGTAGATGTGGAGCTCTTCAGCTCCTTCTCTAGCACTGTGTCTGTCTCCACACAACCATGCTTTCCATCATGATGAAAATGGACTAAACCTCTGAAACTGTAAGTTAGCCCCATTTAAATGCTTTCCTTTATAAGAGTTGCCCTGGTCATGCTGTCTTTTCACAATAATAGAAACTCTAAGATAAACACTGTTCTGCATTTTCATTTGTACTTGCCAGGCTTCTTTTATTTTTATTTCAATTGTTTAAAAATAATTCTAGTGGAGTATAGCCCCATACAATTATAAAGTGAAATTAATTTTAAGGAGAATGGTGACACATTTGGATGTCAAAGCATAGTCACACCAATAGCTGATGCTATTTGCTTTTAAAATTTCTGTCTTATATCATGTACTTAACAAGTTGTAGGTCAGTAAAAATCCAGGAACCTTGATGGGGAGACACTATATATAGTTAAATATCTCTCTTTTCTCTACTAGAGTACAGTGGTTGGATGTTTATTTTTTATTAGAATGTTCAGATTTCACTTTTAAACTCATTTTGACAAATATAACTAATTTAAAAAATCATCTGTGACATCATGGTTAAGTGGTTTGGGATTCTTCTGAATCATTATTATTATTTTTTTTTCATAAAGGAAAGACATAACAACAACAAAAGTGTTGAAAGCCTTGATCTGAAGCAATGTGCTTGGGCCAGTAAAATGGCTCAGAGGATAAAGGTGATTGTTACCCAGCATGACCCCCTGAAGGATCCCCAAGAATCACATGGCAGGAATGAAGCATTCTTCCTGAAAATTGTCCTCTGATCTCTACTTATATATCCTGAAATGAGCACATGTGCACATGTGCGCGTGCGCACACACACACACACACACACACACACACACACACACTAGAACACACTAGAAATGAAACATTACTCTTCAATGTTGATTTCTGTAGATTATAAGGATAGACTCAGCATTTCTTAGAATGGTCAATTTAAAATATAGTGAATGGGCTTTTCTATGAAACAGATAAAGAAGACAGGTTTCCAACAACATGCACAAATTTCAGACATTTACATGAAGAATTAAAATGTTGAGTTGTTCATGTATCTTATATATTTATTCATTTTCTCCCTTTTGGAATTGACAGACACAAATCAATCATTTTACAAGCATTTTGTGTCTTGTGTGATTTACAATTGGTTTGCTCTTTTAGGTGTTTTCTTTTGCTGTTATGGAATTATTAGTGTTTTGTCTACTTGTCCCATATCCAAACAATGCTGTCTCTGAAGAAATATAATGCCTGATTCTAATGGATTTTACAACTATATTGGGATAAAAATGAGCAGCAGGAATGAAATAATTAATAATAGTTGTGGCCAGTATCTGTTCTAATGTCTAACCTGTACGAAAGCACCTGGGCACCTTACCCACCTGTAAAGTGCACACTGTCACAATGCTCCAGAGTACTGTTGTTGCCTGTTTACCACTTAGCTAGGGTGAAGTGCTTTTGTCTTTGAGAATAAAGTAGGGATTCTTCCTGAAGATTCTATTTCATTCATTAAGTTACTTCAAATTAAATCTAACAGAGAAACTACAAAAACTCTGGTGAATTGAGTGAATTCTATAGTTTAGATATCCAGGGGCTTTGCCTTCCAGTCAGTCAGGCCATTTCACCAGGAAGAACTTTGTGGCAGCAGCTGGCCAAGACATTTTCCTTTTAATTTATATGTGTACTTACAAATAATCTCTTTCAAAAGCAATATCTCATTGAAATAAAAAAAAAATCTGTTCTATCATACAGATATTTGTTAATATTCTAATGTTGAACACACCTAAATGGCATCTGTGTAATTGTCTCTTTTTATCCACTTAAATGCAGCTGAACATTATTTTCATTGTTACCATAACTTCAAGTTTCATGTCTGCCCATTTTACATATGTAGAATTTAGGTGAATCCTAGTTTTTCTTTTTTTAAGCTGAGGATCGAACCCATGACCTTGTGTTTGCTTGGCAAGCACTCTACCACTGAGCTAAATCCCCAACCCTGAATCCTAGTTTTGTACAAGGAATGGAAAACAAAATAATCTGTCATAGGCATATCTGATGTAAGTTTTGCACCATCACAAAAAGGTGCCTATTTGGATGCCCTATGATAATTTGAAAATTATCTGAAACTTGATGGTAAGAGAGGCACTGCACAGATTCATAGTGAATTCATGTTGACACATGTTAACAGATGTGCTGAATTACCCAATACTTAGATCTGTTACTTCTCAAGCATCTCTGGTTGTGTTCTATCCTATAGGAAAGCTCATTAAAACTCAGGAAGTAAACAACTCAGGAAGTCCCTGGAACTGACCAGATTCCATAGGCCTCTCCCTTCTTTAGCTTATATAAACTTGAACGAATACTGAGAGACACTCTCAGAGCAGTAGAGCTGTCTAGAACTAGAGACATAGCAAAGCTACCTGAAAGATTCAGACTTACAGTGGTAAAACTGAATTGATCTGCTGAACTCAAGTTGTACAGTGAGATGCAGGCCTCCAGGTTTCATGACCTGTCACCAATGGTGGGGTGGACTTTTGGTGATGCATCTGCCTTAAATTGCTTCTGCTTCTATAACTAACCCCTTACCTATACTACTGAAAGTAATTCCAATAGAAAGTAACAACAAAGCAAAACACATTGGTTCTGTAAGTTGGATTTTGATGGTATCATTACTTTGTTGTTGATTACCTTTGCAGAGTGAGTAGATATTTGCTCTTGTTTCCCCAGGAATAAGGATACACAACACACAGACAGACAGACAGACAGACAGACAGACAAACACACACACATATTTTCTTAAACTTGTAAAACAAAGGGCAGAAGTGAGCTTATTATGGATTCCTGCAATGTTCTTTTCTACTCAGTTTTGCATTGTAGTGGCATACAGTATCACTAAATCACTGACTCTGCAGAATAACTTGGATATCAATATCCACTTGTGTTAGGAGCCGCCAACCGCCATTCTGAGATGGCGCTGGCCTCGAATCGCCGGTTCATAAATAACTCCATATAAGGCAATTACAGAGCTCTGTGGCTGATTTACACTGCACCTGCATGAGTGTTGATATCATGACCTTGTGTCCCCAAGCCTATCCCGTGGCTCCCCGTGCTTGAATTCTGGCGGAATCCAATCACAGAGTAACCCATTCCCTTGGTTTTCCATATAAACAGCTGCTCTTTTGTTCTCGGGGCCCCTCACCTCCCGCTCTCCCTTAATCAAGAGGCGCTCCAATAAAGTGTGATCTGAGAAGAATCCTCAAGTGGTGGTCGTTCTTCCTCGCTGGTCGAGGAGCTCGCCGCACACTTGAAAATCTTTAAAATTTCTGGAAGCAAAATAGGCAAGATACTTTCTTTTTTGTTATTTGTTTGTTTGTTTTTAATTCAAACTGGTTGGCCATTAGCTCAGGCTTACTATTGACTAGCTCTTACACTTAAACTCAGCCCATTTCTGTTAATCTATATGTTGGCATGCTTTCCAAGGCTTTACCTATGTGCCATTACATGCTGCTCCCTGGACAGCAGCAGGCTGGCGTCTCCTCATTCAGCTTTCCTCTTCCTAGAAATCTCCTTGTCTGATTATCCCACCTATACTTTATGACTGGCTACTGGCCAATCAGCATTTTATTAAACCAGTGTGCAAAAGCATTATCCCACAGCATTTCCCCTTTTCTGTTTAATTAAAAAGGAAGGTTTTAACTTTAACATAGGAAAATTACATATAACAAAACAGTTATCAATAAGAATTACAGTTATAATATCTAGTCTATTTGTATTTGGCAAAATTAAAGAAGATATCTTATCTATCCTACATTTGTGAGTCCAAGAGTTCATACCTATCTTATCTCCAATCAAAACCAAGGAAAACCATAATTAAAACTACCTCATTTTTAGCTACATCAAAGACCTCAGAAGGACACAATATTACCTAAGTAAACAGGAAGAGCATTATAAGCAAATCTAGAAAAAAAACTTCCAAAAATCTAGAATGACAGAAACTTCTGTCTGCCTGGACAGTCATCCAAAGATCCTCTGCAAAGTTGGGGCATAAATATTCAGCCCATAAGTCTAGAGTCTCTCAGTCACTTCTCTCTGTGTCCTGTAGAATGTCTGGCAGTTTCTTCTATGAAGCAGGAACCTGAAGGATGATTTTGCCTTGTAAAGTTCAGTGGTCACCTTCCTGTGGGTCCTGCATGTCCAGTTGATACAACATTTTGTCAAGCAGTCCAGAAAAGAACAGTTTCTTGTCGAAATGTCTACTTTTGCCAAGAAAAAGACAAACTTCATATGGAGTGTCTTTGATGCCTATCTTTCTCTCTGAAGTAAATTGGTGCTGCCAGGAGCAGACAAGTCTCATTATCCAGAAAGTCTAAGTTTTTAAAACATTTTAAACATTTTAAAACATTCTATAGGTCTTTGAAGTGTTTGAAGATTACCTACCTAATTGAATTATATCTATGTATACTTAGAAAACTTAACATGACTATAAGTTTGACTATCATAGAAGAACAATTATTAATCTGTATTTCTCAACTGTACATTACAATTTAAATGAGTTATATACACATGATATCTTCAACAAGAGTAGAAATATATATATATATTATAACAAAATTAACTTTAAATTTGTAATAAACTATAATCTATGGCAATATAAAACATTTATCCTATATTTCTATATCATATTCCTGAGTTAAATCAATACATATATATATTTAAAGGTATCTTGATTTCAAAATTTATGTCTAAGGATATGTTGCTTTGGAAAAGATATTCTTCTTTTGTTTCCACAGAATATGAGAGGCTAATATAGTTTGACCAGCCAAGAACCCCCTGAAAGGTCTCCAATGACACCATGGCCCAGTTCATCCAATATCCAAAACCAACTTCAAGGCAACTGACAGAGATTACAGCCTCACCAACTAATCAAGTCAGGACTTAACCATAATCCTAAAATTGTCTTTGTGTCCCCATATGATACCAGCACCATTTATCGGCAGGAAGTAGCCTAGCAAACTACGTCCATATTCCCAAAAATTGGATTATAAATATTTGTCTTCATTTAGGTTATTGGTTACAAATTGTTATTGGTCATAGTCAATCTCCTTCTAAAAGAAGAAAGGAAGATTTGATATAAAAATATAAGATATTTTCTATAAGTATAATGCATATCTATGGTTCTAGGGAATGCTTTACCAGTATCTTTGTATTTTGCTCTGCATCTAATATTGTAATCTAAAAAGAAGGGAATAAATTATATCCCATTGCCCCAAACAAACCCATGCTTAAATTTGATATGTCAGGTGACTCTAGCTATTACAAACACAAATTCTGAGTACACATTGCATAAGTAAGTGGAAAGCACTCTATAGTTTTATTCCTAGGACAGGTTTTCTGCTTTCTTTCTTGAAGTCAAGATTTACCAAACTTCTTTATTTATAAATGCTCCAGGAAATACAATTCCTATGACTTTTCCAAGTGAAGTTGAGAGGTATTCAATTCAAAAATTGTATGTGAGTGTTTTTGTATGTTCTGGTTTGGAACCTTGTTGTGACATTTATTACCTGTGTATCACTGTTATATTTTTAAGATTGGAAAAAATAGTATTGTCTACCTTATTAGGTAGAAGTCAGATGACAATTTGCTGGTGAACAGTTAGAATGGGTGTATAGGACTGACATATGTCAGTATGAGTGCTGAAGGAGTTTTGCCTATCCTGGCAGAGTGGTTCCACTACTTATTATATCAGGAAGCTAGAATTAATTAAGAGTTTAATAATTTTAGTTTGTGTGATTATTTCACTGAAAATACAAAGTCAAAGAGGAAAATAACACCAATAGTAATAACAAAAATGTCTTTTCATGGGTTTGGACAGATGCCTCAGTCAGTAAAGTGTTTGGATTTATCCCCTGAATTCCAGGCTTGGTGGCACATATTTGTAAGCTCAATTGTGGGGATCCAGAGATAGGAGTCACCCTGGGATTCATTCATCATGCAGTCTAGCCTAATTGGTAAGCCCCAGAATCCACTGAAAAACCCAGTCTCAAAAGAACAAGGTAAATGACTCCTAAGGCACAACACCTGAGACTGACCTGTGAACTCATGTGCACATACACTCATGTTCACCTATCCCACACATACATAAAATGCCACTAATATCCTTCAAGGTAGTTGCTATAGTAATCTGCTCATCATTGTTTCCTTTTCTTTATTTCTCTCTCCCTCCCTCCCTCCCTCCCTCCCTCCCTCTTTCTTTCTTTCTTTCTTTCTTTCTTTCTTTCTTTCTTTCTTTCTTTCTTTCTTTCTTTCTTTCTTTCTTTCTTTCTTTCTTTCTAGGCAGGGTTTCTCAGTGTAGTTTTAGTGCCTTTCCTGGATATCACTCTATAGACCAGGCTGGCCTTGAACTCACAGAGATCTGCCTGCCTCTGTCTCCCAAGTGCTGGAATTAAAGTCATCCAGCCTTTTTTATTTTGTGAGCCAAGACTGTATTTTGACTTTCCTGTCAAGAAGTTGGCACCAACTATAGGATCAATTTCAACTTGATTATAATTTGATGTGTAAAAGTGTTCACCTACCTCATACAACGTGATTATCACACAATATGAAAATGGCAGCTTTATAGATTTAAACTTTGATATTCTCAACTGTCAGTTGCTCCTGTGCTCAGTTAGGGGTCAAAAACAGGTAAGAATGAGTCAGCAGCTATTGCATACATTTTCTTCAGTTCTTAGCATTTGCTTTATTGAAGAAGTGCTTGATTGTTTTGTCATATGCCTATCAGGCTCAAATTCCCATTACACAAAATATTTTCCTTCTTTTCAAATTGTCTTCACTCACATAGCAATGCATTTTACATTGACAGCACAAAGCTGATTTTTTTCTGTTCACTTGACTGTTCATAGCTTATAAAGCATATAGACTGTGGTCTCACAGAATCTTTATGACTTAAAGAAAAGAAGTATGGCGAAATGGAATTTTGAGGTACCATTCAGTCCTGGCATTCTGTCTTCAGCCAACCATAATGAGAGACTTATGATTCTTTCATACAAAAATTCTACAAAGCATCAAAAGAACCATTTTCTACAGATTACTGTAGTATTGCTATCAAAGAACATTTTACTTATCTTTTGTTTATGCCATTCAAGCCTTCTTTAATACTAGGAAAAAATGGACATCCCATGTGATTTTCCAAATGCTGATAGAGTATGCTAGAGTTGGGTTTGTACCCTTCTCAGTCATAGGTAATGAATATTGTACATGAGCATATGACAGATGCCATGGCCAGATAGACTGGCAGAACATTTTAAGGAGGTACTAGACATTAATTTAGTAACATATTATAAACTTAGAAAAAATGTCTTTCAGTATAATACATATTTTTGCTAAATAAATGATTCTAATATCTTAAAAAATTTACTGTGCTTGCACAGTGCATTTTATAATTTTATAATGCAATTTATAATACAATGAAAAAGCAAGCAGCTAATAGTAATTTGAGTTCCTTTCCAGTTTTTCATAAAATCCAGAGCTTTAGATTAACCAGTAGCAAAACATTGTATTATTTTTCCTCTTAAATTAGCATATCTTAGAGTAAGGCAAAAGTAATAGATATCATTAAAGCTCCATTAAGTGAAAATCATAAGCCATTCATAGTTTGAGCTTAAATTTATTGTATAAATCTTAAAATGGTTGCAGATCAAGTCAATTGTGTTCACCACCAGAATCTAGTTTTACTGTGAAAGTTCAAGGCAAAGAATACTTTATAATCTTTACTGCTCTCCTCTCCCATAGCATTCATGCTGCTGCTTAAAGGGTCTCTTGCTTATATATTATGTTTCTAATTATGTATCTTTATGGAATTTCTGTGTGTGCAAATGCACGTGTCTGTGTTAATATATGTTTCTTGTGCTTTTCTTTCAGCTCTTTTTTATTTGTTTTTTCCTATTCAGATTTTTTTTCATTTTATTTTATTTTGCTTTATTCTTTTTCACTTTTTTCTTTTAAATGCCTGTATATTTTCTAATAGAACAAGAAAGGGTGTGGACTTTGGATGTGGGAGTTGAGGAGAATCTCAGAGGTGTTGGGGGAGAGGAACCATAATCAGACTATGATGTAATATTATAAGAAAAAAATCTATTTTCAAATAAAAAAAGAGGATTATGACAAAGATAAAGTAAAATAATAAAATAAAAATATGTTTAATTGACAGACCTGAGAGATGTCTCAGTGGTTACGAGCACTTGTTGCTCTTAAAGCAGACCCAGGTTTCATTCCAAGGCACCAACATGATGTCTCACAAACATCATTAATTACAATTTCAGAGCATCTGATATCTTCTTGCCTGTGTAGGAATGAGGCATGCATCTAATGCACATAAATATGTACAGGTTAACGTTCATATGAATAAAATAAATAAATCTCAAGAAAATAAAACTATATTTGATTGTATTTATATAATTTATATACTTTACAGAATTAATATATGTATAGTTTAAATGTGCATATTATAAACTATTTTACTTAATTAGCTAATAATTAAATAACTAATGCTCTGTAATTAATTGCTAAATTATAAATGAAATTAGCTTAAGTATGAAAATAAAGATAATGCTGCAAAATTAAACATATATTAATTATATTGTATTGCTTACTTCTCAAACCAAGCTTTTGGTTCTGAAATTGCCATAAAAATATATCCTCAAACACTAGTTATAAATAAAACTCTTTTACGCATCTATAAATATCAAGTTTTATATGATGGACTGATTTGATAAGTCTTCTCCTCTATTCACCCCTATAATTGAGTCACAGCTGTTTATTTATTTTAAAAAAGTCAATGTCATATTACACATTAGAAAATTTAGGAGTTATTTTCTGTATAGTAGGTAACTGTAGTTCGCCTTGACTTGGAGTACCATGATTCACACTGTGACATGAAGATTCATATGAATCAGCTTACCATGGAAATGTTTCTATTTTAAATAAAAAAAATGTAAGTGACAAAAATAGGTAAAGAGGAGAAAGTGGCCAATTCTGCATGAAGTTTAGAGTCCAAGTCTCAACATGTTCTCACGGGGGCTCTAGAACAGAATCACTAGGAGTCTGGTCCTTCTGTGAGCAATAGGATCAAACATTCATCAGTCTGCTGGCAATGCTCAGGTCCTTAGTGAATAAAGTAGTTTTCAGAGCCAAGGAATCATATCATCAAGGAGGATTATATCATAGGTCCCTAGAAACAAATTTACTGGGAAGTTGGAAGTGTGGCTCCAAGAAATAGCAAGAGGAATCTAAGAATGCCTCAGCTGAGGACAAACAGAAGTTGGTTAATATTTGTTAGAGGTGACGCAGGGTCATGTGCAAAACAATTCTATGTAGTTATTCTTAGAATTTCTAGGAAATTATTTAAAGCAGAAGGCTCACAACCAAAAAAATAAATAAAGATGATATTCTAAGGACTGATTTTAATCCATCAGACATAACTTAAATTTAATTTTCTCCAAAATTTCCTTGCAAAGGCTGTATGCATCATTGGTATACTCATGGCTGTTAGGTATGACTATAGCCTTTCCAGTTTCTAAACCATAACTGTCATTCTGTGTTGAGAACAACAATTTAGAATATAAGTATAGAAATAATTAGTGTAAATTAGTACAGAAATAATTAGTGTAAATATTTGCTTCACCCCAGGTAAATAAAATAGAATTTGTGTTATCTAAGTATTTTTTCCTAATTTCATTTTACCTAGTAGCTTCTTTTCACAGAAACATTTTAAAACAGAGACATTATTAGGAGACAAGTTAAAAAATTACAAAAAATAAACTATCCTTTAAATTTGTCAAAACATTAGAATGATATTATTATATTTTTAGAGAACTCTAAATTGTCCTTTCTTATTTTTTATTAAGTCTATTTTCTATATTATTTTCCACCATCTATTATTTTTCCAGTGGAGCCATTATCAATTACCAAAACATTGGGCAGTTTAACAAAATTCTTAAGCTCAGGATTCTGAAATTAATTTAACTGCAGGGTCATCCTCCCTCTGAAGTTCCCAGGGAAAATCTTCTCTTGTGTCATATAGAATCTGGTGGCTGGGGTTCTCCCATTGTGCTGTAAGCCTGTATTTAAGATCTCCCTCCTTCAACAAACAGCATTCAGCATTCAAAAAGAAGAAGAAGGAGGAGGAGGAGGAGGAGGAGGAGGAGGAGGAGGAGGAGGAGGAGGAGGAGGAGGAGAAGAAGAAGAGGAAGAGGAAGAGGAAGAGGAAGAAGAAGAAGAAGAAGAAGAAGAAGAAGAAGAAGAAGAAGAAGAAGAAGAAGAAGAAGAAGAAGAAGAAGAAGAAGAAGAAGAAGTGGGTCAAGCAAGATCATGATGGGGAAACCCACAGAGACAGCTGACTGGTACCAGTTGGAGCTCACTGACTCTGGACTGACAGCCTGGGAACCTGCATGGGACCGAACTAGGCCTGCTGAATGTGGGTGACAGTTGTGTGGCTTGATCTGTTTGTGGGGTCCCTGGCAGCAGGATCAGGACTTATCCCAGGTGCGTGAACTGGCTTACTGGAGCCCATTCCCTGTGGTGGGATACCTTGCTCAGCCTTGATACAATGGGGAGGGGCTAGGCTCTCCTTCAAATTGCCAGACCTTGTTGACTACCATGGGAGGCCTTACCCACTCTGAGGAGTGGATGGGGGTAGAGTGGGGAATTGGGGTTGGTATGTAAATGAAAAAATTTTAATAACTAAATATATTTTTTTAAAAAAGAAAGAAACTGGCGGCTGTGAACTTTGCATGGCTTGTGGCAACACAACGCTAAATGGGTCTTCCTCTTTACGTTTTCCTCTGTTCTGCTTCCCTTTAGTAAAGGGTCATTCCAGTTGTACTCAAAGACCTGTTTACAGTAAACCCTGGTGGTGCACACCTCCATTCCCATTATACAGGATCTTGAGGAAGGAGATTCTTCAATTGGAGTACAGCTTGAGCTACAAAGTGAGTTTAAAGATAGTCTTGACTACCTAGTCAAGACTTTCTCTAAAAAATAAATAAATAAATAAATAAATAGTAATTAAGCTTTCTCTAATCCTACATATTCATGAAATTTAATTACATGTACAGAGATTTTATTTTAAAATAAAGTCATTTTTAATGCCTGCAGGTAGCTGTGAATTTGGTGAAGAGCACCACATTGGCCACTAGACTCTCTCCATATACTAGGTGCACTTAACTACATAGTCATGCTACTCTCTACCTTGCTCAACTTAGGTGGGTTACCCATCCTCATCTTACTTTATTTATATAGATCACAATTTCCTGAGGGTTCTATTTTAAAACTATCACCTAACATGGAGACTGTTTTTGCTTTAAAAAACATTTGATTAACAAATTGTCTGGTCTCACTATCTTTAAGCCATATCCAGCATATCCAGCATAGCTTATCATTCCCATCCCTATATTTTATTTTCTTGGCTCCCCAGACAGTATCACAGATATGTATTCCTCATTCCTCATCCAACATTGATGTTTCATTTGCTATTCCATGGATTTGGGAAGTTGTTTATCATTGTTGTACAGCATTTGCCCTTTTTCTTCCGTACACATTCTCTCAATGGCCTCGTGAAGCCAAGTATTTAAACACTTAGTGCAGTGCTTCAGAACTGTAATCCTAGCAGTGAGGAATGTGGAGCAAAAGGATGGCTAGTTCTAGTGTAAAAACACATCATGCTCTATTATGAAACACCACAATAAATAAATAGATAAGCCCTATTCTCCAAATTATACATTGATTGCTTTCTCTTGATTTCTACTTTATAAAAGTAACTGATTACTTAAATGTCCCCACTGCATTAGGGCCAAAGACAAAATTATGTTAAAAACTGTATAATATTGCTAGACATATGGTTTGTTTGTTTGTTTTTTTCACTTTAGTAATGGGGTGAAGAGAGGTTGCTGTATAAATACCTGAGTGATAGGATAGAACTCATAGATAATACTTTTGAAAAAATCCTGAATGGAAGTCATCATACACACATCTGAAGGTGTTTTAAATAACATAAAAGATATTATAAAGGCCTGAGGTTAAAACATACACTGGGTATTCTTGTAATAACAAGGAAGCCAGGTATAAAAAGAAATAAGTGGGCAAAGAAAAAACAGCAGAGGGCCACAGAGCATCCAACCTATTATAAGAATTCATAATTTTACCTAGGGCCATTAGAGAATTTTCTGCAAGTATTGCTTTCCCGGGAAGTGTTAACATTTTTTATTTGTGTATAACTTCTATAGAAAATTGTAAGCAATAATTTTGGAAATCAATAAATATGCACATATTAAGTATTGCTGTATAGTCATATATATAACCCATATCTAAACATAACATGACCAATGATCTTTAAGTTTTACTCAGGGGGTGCACTCTATTTACTAGTGTTATGTCAAAGCTCAAATAACTAAAACTATTTTGATTCCTAAAGTCATAGATGAGTGGGTAAATATAGATTAATGTGTTATATGGTAGGTTAAATGTAGACAAATAAGACTGTGTTGTGTGTACATTTTTGATTTAATTTCTTTGTCTTATTTGGTTAAAAATTTTGAGAGTACAGAAAATCCCAGTGGAAAAGAGACCAAGCTAGTAATTAAATAAGAAGCTGCCCAAGCATGATGAAAATATTCTGTAACTTGACTGTAATGTTGTTTATGCATTTGATAAACTCATGTAACTCTAAACCTAAATGCAATGCTTTTCCCCACAAGATAATCTTTAAAAATCCTTGCACATTAGGACTGGGTGCTCATTAACAGGTCAAGACATCTATGGCAGTCTCAAGCAGGCATTCTTCAATTGTAGACTTCTATCTTGGTATTCATGTGTCTCAAGGATTTTGCTTTAGTCAGGAATTTTCTGCGTTTTAACACTGACATTCAGATACTTTAAACCTTTCAATGGTTCCACATGCATAACTAATGTTCTTATTGGTTTACAGAATTTTGCTCCACAATAGAGTTTAGATTTTCTGTTTTTATCAGTGGCTTCTTCATGGGTTGCCAACATGCTCAGCAGTTTTCTGATGACAGACTATGAGTGGAAACATTTTATGTAAAAACGGCTGTGGTCATGGCAGGCATAAGAGGGAAAGAGTTCAGTACACTAATGGAGTTTCAAATTGTATCATTTCCCTTAATAAAATATAAATTAAGCTGCAGGCTTAGCTATCTCATCATTTTGCAACATCATAAGACTTTTTCTATTATAATTCCTCTTCACAATTTGCAGTTCCTTCCCATTGATTTTTAGTACAGAAGTTTGAGTGACAAAGCTCTTGGGATTCTTGGAAAGTGATGGACTATTGAATAGTCAGTTAAGATGCTGAAATTTTGAGCCTCAGTGCCCAAAGTATTACAGAGAAACAAAATGCAGTTAATTCACCAATATGATCTATTAAGAGATAAATTTATATTCAATTTAAATTCATTAAGAAGTGTTACACATATAATTACTCCAAACTCAGAAATAGCTATCACTTGTAATTTTGATTAATGGATAATTGAGAAAGAACATGGTTTGGGGACCTCAGTTCTTCACATTAATTTGTATTGGGAGAAAAGCTAACTTTTTCTCTCGTGTAAGCCTCTAGAGCAATGGGTTAAAAAATGAAGATAAAATATAATCGCCAACTGCTATTTTGTCTGCAAGGTAAGTTGAAATTCTATTTTTCATCTAGTCAAGAAAGACAATTTAAATGTGTGCCCCTCATGGGCTGCTGTGCTGGCAGTGGCACCCCAGTGTCTGCCCTCCCATAGGATGCCACTGGTGGGAGTGAGTGACAAGTAAGTCACTATACAAATTGAAATTTGATATGCTGCAGGAGTGCAGAAGATAGAGCCATCAACTCTAACTCAGTGGATAAAGGAAGAGCTTTGAATCCATCTTCAAAGATGATTGGGATCTCAAATGGGGGAAATGGAGGAGGAGGGAGGATGTGTTACAGATAGAAGTAAACCTAAGAACAAAGTAAGGCACAACTGGACATTTTCAGGTAGGGGAAAGTCATCTTAGGTGGCTCACATGAAACATGGGTAGGGGATTTGGATCATATAGTGAGAGGATTTGCATCTGTTACATTTCTACTCATGAGTAGTGGTTCTGTGTCAATCTTCCTCATTGGATTCTGTCTCAGTGAGGCAGTTACTAGCTATTACCTTCGTGAACACATTACTACCTGAGTTTACCATCGAGCCCTGTGTATCTTTAAAATGCTGTTTTCAAATACAATACAAAATTTTACTAAATGAATCTATTAATGTTACACTATTTTCACTCATTCTCCATTGCATGTAAACTCTCTAATGACACAGAGAGAAATAAACATGTTCATGAAAAAAATGAAGGCATGCTTCTAAATTACCATGTAAGGCTTGCAAGGTGGTCTGGTTGGAATAATGTGAGATGAGCAGAACAGTCAGAATATGTTGCCATCCTCAACTGAGAACTCCTGGATGAGAGATGCAAGTTGAGGAGATTGAGGGAATTTAACTGTGGCACCAACAGCAATGGCTAGCTATAAGAGGACTCAGGAACTGGATATCAATATGACTGAGGGTAAAACTAAGTAAGAAAAAGCAAGGAACAGTGTGTGTGTGTGTGTGTGTGTGTGTGTGTGTGTGTGTGTGTGTGTGTGCATGCGCGTGCACGCTGCGGAATAGGGAAGGGATGATGTGGCTCCCTAGGACCTGTATTATGAAAGAAGAAAACAACTTCTCTAAGTTGTTCTATGACATCCACACTCATATCTTGATATACACACTCACATTCCCATGTACACACACAGAAAATAATTAAATAGCCAACCAACTAATTAACTAACTACCTAGTTAACTAACCAGTTAACTAACAAAAAATAGACAAACAAGTAATAAATAAAGATAAACAAACAAACAAATATATGTAACAATAAACCAAGAAAGTACTCATTTGACCAAGAAGACTGTGAGCTTACTTTGGAAGATCTAAGGCAAGGGGAAAAAAGTAAGTAAACAAAGAAGAGGAACAGATTTGGAATCTTAAGTGGGAAGTTGAGTAAAATCATCCTCTGTAAGTTGTTCACACTGAGCCAAACAGAAAATCTGGATATTTTATTACAGGGTAAATTTCTTCTAAAGTAAAAGTTGAAAGCTGGTATTTTATTACCAGTTTTGTTTTGATGGTTTTACATTGGAATAAAATCAACAGAATCTTCACAGCAAGAGCAGACTTCATTCTTATCATAAAAATATTCTGTAAATATTTTCTATTTCCAAATCCACAACTCTGCCATGAAGCACCTTGGCCATGGGAAGTTGGCAGCCCTTATAATAGTGCCAAGAGTGAATTTGATACTCTCCCCTGCCATTCTGCTTCTCTCTTTCTCCAGTCTCTTCAGACAGCCTGCAAAGGAGAGCTCGCTGAGGCATAGCAGATTCCAAAACATACATGGGCTTCAGAACCATAAAAGAGCCATGTCAAAGTTGTACAGTTGTAGACTCTAAGTGCAGCAACTCTGTTTAGCTATTGAATTCAAACAAGGGAATAGGTAGATAACTCTAATGAAGATGGTCTCAGTTAATTTGAAACTCAAAGATTTAAACTTTTACATATTGTTAAGTACACACATGTTCTGAATTGCTAAATGTTTGCTATATGTTGCTAATGACACGCATTTATTAAAATTGTGCTTTTCTGTAAAAATATATTTTGTCATCTATTATTACAACACAGCTTTGTGTGGATGTGGATATTATTATTTGCTGGCTGTATTCAGTTTTTCTCTATAAGCATGTTTTGGTGATTATGTATCTTGTTTTTTCTATTTGAGAACTTGTTTTCTAACTTCTGAACTAGAAATCTACTTATAATACACATCCACCTGTTTTGAAAACCGGTTTCCTTTGCCTTTGACACCTTCCCTTCTTGTACCTCATTTGCAAATCTCAACTGGTTTTATCAGTTTATTTCCCTTACCAATGACTTAATTATTCAGTCCAATAACTCCAGCTCATTTATTTCAGATGCCATTAGCAAGCCACAGCCCACTTTTACTTCTGAGAAACCCATGTCATTCTCCCTAGATTTAATGCAACTCAATGTAAAATAATAATGAAGAGGACACATAGGGAAAGATGGGTTTATGCTTGTGTAGAATGAATGGGGGATGTTCGGAGCTACATTGCAACCTCTGGCCCTGTGACCCTACCTGCAAGTCTATATAGTTGTAAACCTGGAATCTCTCTGAATATCATTTTTTCAGGTGTCTTCACAGTGTTTACTCTCTAGCTCCTTCTCTTTCTGGGGGTTGATTGTGATGTTCCATTACTAATGGATACCGTGTGGAATAGACAGAAGACAGAACCAGAGAGAGATAAGTTGTTGAGAGTCATTTAGAAAGGTTTTCTGAACAAGGAGGCAGTGTTGATAAGAACATCCATTGGATCCAAGAATAATTATTATCATTTTGTTTATATCATAGTTGGCTAAAATCAGTTTCCTATTTTTGTCTTTAAGTAAACAGTTATCTATTATTTTATCTAACATGAATGATTTGTAGATCAATGTCAATACATATTTAAGTATGACACCATAAATGAATATATATTTAAAATTAATTTGAATAACTTTACATAATGTGGAGCAATTAAAACCTTGCTCTGAATCTCTGCTATGTCTGCTTTTCTCTGCCTCAAACAAATAGGCTAAATGATCAGTTACTTATGGCAGAAAGAAATCATGATGGGACTGCCTTCTTAAAAATCTTTCAAACAAGCAAGTGGACAAAACAGACAAGAAGTTTACTGTGGGACTGGTGGGTAAGAGAGATTTGTCCTGACTGGGCCAGGCAGGAAAACTCTAACTACAAATGGCGCAGAAAGTGCTGTGGATATCGCTCTGTGTAAATAAAGTTCTAATTGACCAATGGCCAGGCAGGAAGTATAGGCGGGACAAGAGAGAAGAGAATTCTGGGAAGTAGAAGGCTGGAGAGAGACACTGCCAGCCGCCACCATGAGAAGCAACATGTAAAGACACTGGTAAGCCACAAGCCATGTGGCAAAGTATAGACTAACAGAAATGGGTTAATTTAAGAGAGAAAAAGTAGATAACAAGAAGCCTGCCACGGCCATACAGTTTGTAAACAATGTAAGTTTCTGTGTGCTTTCTTGGTTGGGTCTGAGCGACTGTGGGACTGGCGGGTAAGAGAGATTTGTCCTGACTGGGCCAGGCAGGAAAACTCTAACTACAGTTTGCTACCTGCTATACAGCTTGGTAAGACGGCTATTTGTGTCTTCTCAAAGCACTTTATATTAAATATGAGTGAAACATTGGTTTCTAAATAGCATACAACTCCAAAGGTCAGAATAAAACCAATATTAGAATAGGCAGTTATTCAATGCATTGTTTTCTGTTAAAAGTGGTTGTTAGAAGAATTTCACATACTTGAGACATCAGCTCTTTGCAGTTGCCTCATCTCATGTAGCATTTCCAAGTAGCAATTCTGTTCCCTATTTGGCTGTGCTCCTTAAATCAAGGAGAGCTTCAGAGACGGTTTCACTCAGAGTGGCACAGGTAGCTGCCAGCATGCTGGGATTTAAGAAATGGTTGTTTTGCCACGTAGTTTACTCAAACCTTTGCTGTGATCAGAGGAATTCATGGCTTGATTATTCTTACAATCCTCTCCCCCATATAAAATGAATATTTTTAAAAGACTATTTTAAATATAATATTAATTCCCAAATTGATTTATCAGTTATCATTCAGAATCCATAAAAAATCTGAGTAAAAACTTCAGATACAGTCAGTGATGGCAGAGAGTTCATGAGTGAGTCAATGTCTTTGGTATGAGACACAAAGTAAGAATGGGCTAATCAGTGGTATGCTAATTAATGAATATCTGTTTGGCACCAATTGTATGTATAGTCAATATTTTCTAGATATTGAGGTTGTATAATTGAAAAGAGGTGGTGGCGCATGCCTTTAATCCCAGCACTTGGGAGGCAGAGGCAGACGGATCTCTGTGAGTTCGAGGTCAGCCTGGGCTACCAAGTGAGTTCCAAGAAAGGCTCAAAGCTACACAGAGAAACCTTGTCTCGAAAAAAACAAACAAAAACATCAACAAAACAAAAACAAAAGAAAAGAAAAGAGGTGACCTAATACCTTACCCCCCAGGAATAAAAGGAGACATAGAGCAAGAGTTTTTATAAGATGAATTAGGGCTATTATTTTAGCTAGGTACTCAAAGAAGCAGTCTTAAAAATTAAAATGTGGGCTGAATTTTAAGAGTGAAGTCGGCATCCTTAGATTTGCTTGTGTCTGAACATGGAGATTTTGAACAAGCGCAAAATGTCTGATGTGGAAGCGTTGTTGATATGGTTAGCTAAGGGCCAAGTTTGTCACAAGGCAAGAAGTGGCAAATCAGAATACTGCAATTCAGAAAGTTTCTGCAAAGAAGTCCAGGGGAGGGAGAAGCAACCCATAATCTATAGAACAGGTGAAAAATCTTTCTCAGCTATTTATCTGACTTATTGTCAATAGCCAGAATATATAAGGAACTCAAGGAACTTAACAAAAGAACAAGTAATCCAGTGATGTCTGTCCTCTTTATAGGGCAGAAGAGACGACCATGTAGGAAGGATCAGTTAAGGCCAACTTAACATTAGATAGTTGATGTTTGTGTGTAAGATAGAGGGGTGAGCGACTCTGGGATCGGTGAACCTCATTGGATCCACAAACAGGCTGGTACTGACTGGGGCAAACTAAGTGTTGTCTATGATTCTCACTTTCTTTTGCAAATAATCTACCTTCCCTGATAATTTCTCATGCTCATGAGTTTTAAAAATACCTTCCCTATGCTTCATTTATCTCTGGCTCCTAACTTTATCTTCCAACTTCAGTGCCACTTGCATGGTGAGTTCCTCAGGAGGAAAGACAGGACCACATTATCTATCAAGAGCATGTTCAACAATGAGGGTCCATAAGGTCTTAAGATCTCAGGAAAATAATTGATTTTTTTTTTTTTAAGGATCAGGAGAAAAACCATCACCTGTTATGTTGAACAAAGTATTTCATATTTACTATTAGCCTAATTTTATTATATCTATGTCATAACAAAATATGTTTATGCTTCTTTTTAATAAAGGAGGAGGCCAGAAAGAAAAGTGACTGTGGCCCATAAAAGCCATCAAGTGCCTCTGGGGCCATACTTACCTTGCCCTCCAGCAAAGCAGTGTTGAAACAGAACTTCACTCAAAGCATTTCTCTTCTTCAAATTCTACCAAGGAAACAGTGCTCCAACTGAGTGAAAGCCAACTCTTCTTTCTTCAGTGGGCTTCTTAAATCTTTCATCAAACAGACTGTCTGACCTTTCTGACATTGAGTCCCCTTCCTTCTCTCTTGACCTCTATGGCTAAATCACAGCTGGGTTTCCCTGCTTTGAGCCTAGTACCACTGCTATTCTCCTTTCTGCTCTGATAACCATCACAGATTACCTTTTCCTCCATCCTAGCAACTTGTTTGTATCACTCCTTTAACAGTTAAACATCCATCTTTCTGTGCTGACATTCTGTAGGCATGCTATCCAGGGATTGTCTCTATCTCTTCTGAGTGTCCACAGCTTTCCTTATAGCGTTCCTTACTTATCTTCTCTGTACATAATCATTTTCTATCTTAAATTACATTCATGTGAGTGAATGTCTGAGGCAGAAGACAGCTAATTGCCTGGCTGATTTGCATTCTTCCACATTTCCCTCATTAAGAACTAGAGTAAGTTCACTGAAAATACACTTCCCTGCCTGACTTCTGACCTGTGGGATTTTAGCAAAGTTACTGGATTAGACTTTTAGCTGTATAAGAAGTTAGTTGTCTCAGCTGATGGAGCCTTGTATCTTTTCTCCCTTCTTCCTGAAGTATCGTTACATTTGAATGTAAAATCCATCCCGACCTTAGGTTCGTGTTAGGAAAGCTCACTCCCTAGCCCATAGTTCTACTTTGAAGGTTGTGGAGTATTTAGAAGGCAGGGCCTGGTTGGAAGAAATTGGTGGCGAGGGGTGGGCCTTTGAAGGTGTTCCCACCAAGAGTCCTAGTCTCTCTGCTTCCTGTCTGTCACAATGCAAATAGATACAAGATGCAGATCCCATGTCTCAGACAGGACCAGTCAGCCTCCACTCAGCCACCATTGCAGTCCCACCATGATGGACTGCAATCTGTCAAAACCCTGACTTAAAACAAAGCCTCTTTCACAGCGTCTGGAAAGGTAATTAATGCAGCTATAACCCCAGTCCTTTCTATGGCTCAGTGCGTTTGTGATTGTGAAGTGATAAATGCAAACAATGGATGCCAGAACAGAAAGACTTGTGACACAGTAGACATTTGGCCCCTGTTCTTGATATGTAACTTTTTGTTGGAGGGATTTTTTTTTTAATGGAGCAATAAAAGCTTTCATGAATTCATTTTTTTATTTTGTTTTATTACACTGTAGTATCACAATTACTCACAATAAACTTGTTCTTTAGATAATTAAATACAGTTTATGACATCCACCATTCATCAAGTGATTCTTAAAAGCAACTTTATCATTTATAATAGTGAGACTCAGTAGCATTAAAAATATTTATAGAAAGACATGCTACCATTGATATATCAAATAAAAAGCATTAATTTTATTTTGTATTTTAACTCCAGGTATATCTATTGTAGACATACATATTGTTTGTTTGTTTTTTGTTTATATTCAGCCTTAGTTTTCTAAAACTTACTTACCATCAGTCTCTCTTCCACATCTTATCACAGAAACAATGTGTGTATGTGTGTGTGTGTGTATGCTTTTCTCTGTGTGTGTCTGTATTTGTGCATGTGTGCATGTCCTTGTAAGTATACAGTATGTGTATGTGAGTATGCGTGTTTGTCTCTATGTATCTGTATCTACTTGTGTATGTGCATGTGTGTCTGAGTATGTATGTGTGTGTGTCTCTATATGTCTGTATCTGTGTGTGTGTCTCTGTGTTTGCATGTGTGTATGGTGTGTGTGTGTGTGTGTGTGTGTCTGTGTGTATGTATGTGTGTGCGCATATGTATGCATGTATATCTCTACGTGTGTCTGTGTGTGTGTGCGTGCATGTATATGTATATGTGTACACATTTGGGAACCAGAGGCAACACCCTTGAGTGTCTTTCCTTTTCAGAAACCGTCCACTCCCCTCCCTTTTTTAAGAAAAGTTCTCTCGTAAGGATCCAGGGTTCCTTGACACACCTAGGCTAGGCCTGTGAGGCCCAGGAGTGCACCTGTCTCTGCCTCTCTAATACTTGGATTATAAATATATGCAACATGTGCTACGAAGCTCAGATTTTACCTGAATGCTGGGAATGGAACTCAGGTTCTTCTGCTTGTGCAGGAATGATTTTACAGATTAAGATATCTCCCAAGTTCAGAAACTTTCGTGATTTAGTTCAGTCCAGGCTTCTGAGCACACATGTATGATCTAAGCATGTATATGAAAATTAAACGAGATGAATCAGTTTCCTCCCCAGATTCTAGCACTCTAGCTCAGAATGAGAATCTGGCATCCTTTGGGTGCTCTCAAGTAAGCTCAGACAGTAGTGTCACAGACTCATTTTCACACAGCCAAGCTTAAGGGTGCACACCTGTAATTCCAGTGCTTAGGAGGAAGAGTCAGGAGGATCAAAAGTTCAAGAGAAGCTTGGGAAAAAGAGCAAAACCCAGTCTCAAGTTTTTTAAGTGGATGAGGGAAACTAAAGTTGTGATTCAGTGGTGAAGTAATTACCTAGCACTCATGAAGCTCTGGCTCATACAAAAGAACAAAACAATAAATTCTTTTTTTTTCTTTTTTTTTTTTTTTAGCAATGTGGGCTGCAAAAGAAAGGAAGGTGTTTTTACAGAGAAATTAAGGAAGCAGATGGAAGACAGATAAAAGCCAACACAGCCTGGGAATGCCAGTACCAGGTTGTCCCTTTCACCTGGGGGCATTTATGCACACATTTTATAAAACATACTGTTGTCTATTAACAGCATCTCCATTCATTTATGACACATTTTAAAATAAGCAAGAGTAATTGGAGGGTTCCTTATACATAGAAGTAAAAAATGTTGAAGAAAATGAAAATATTAAATGACCTCAATTTTATCACCGCACACTATATCTTCCCATGGAATTGCTATGTGTCATTCCATAAATGTGAATTTTAAAATATTATTGAATTTAAAGTGTTAGCCTTCATGTATGTAATTTCAATATGGCTCTTATCTTTTCTAAAAAGATGCCTACATGGAATATTGCCAAGGAAAAGCTCCAAATTCAGACCCAAACCTGCCTCCCCAAACATCACGAAAACACCAGTGAACCTGCTTGATGTTTTGTCTCAGTGGGAGAAGTTCTGGTTGATTAGCCCAGAAAGTCTGTGCAGTTTTGAATAATTGTGACTATAACACCTAGCAGCAACTTAAAGAAACAAAAAATTTTTTGACTCATGGTCCGTTACTGTGGAGAAGACACAGTAGACCATTTCTGCTCATGGTGGAGGAAATTTGAGGTTGAGGTTGTTCAAAATCCAGGGTTCAGAAAGCAATGAGCATAGGAAGCAGACATCTGGTAAAACCTCCTGTCACCAGTGACTGCCTTCTGCTGATGAGGTCCAACCTCCTAAGGAATCCACAGCCTCAGAAAACAGCATCTGTAGCTAGGAGCAACCACTTACAACATGAGATTTCAGAACCAGTTAAATTCCTAGTTACTCTGAATACTCAATACAAAAAGGCATGCTCTATGACGTATTCAGATTAATGGTGGCAGACTATGTCTGTGGAACTGTGTCAGCATTTTTATGGACTATCCTGGGCATCAACACACCATATATCCCTGCCCATAAACTGAATTCAACCTCCCACATGGTATTATAAACCAAATTTAATAGAAACACAGCTGCATCCATTTGTTTACGTATTATTTGAGACTCCTTTCAAATACATAGCAGAGAGGATGAGTCACTGTAGAGACTTCTAGGCCACCAATATCTAAAATACTTACAATCTCACTCCTCCCAGAAAAGCTTTACTGACCCCTTGACTGGACAAGATGTGAAAGAGCAGGAAGGCCCAGACAAAGATGACCCCACCTCAAGGCCACAGAGAGCCAGAAGAAAGGACATGAAGGGTGTGAAGTATATTTAAAAAATTACACAGGTATTTGGGAACTTTGTCCCATTTGCTGCTGAGTCTCAACACCCATCTGCTGCTATTTCAGGTAGATGAAATGGCTGAATAACGTGAGCCTGGGAGTGAGAGGCTGGAGGAGTTGCCCATGTGAGGATGACTGTTGAGGAACATTTTAATATATTTCTCCTTCAAGGATTACATTAGCTGTGATTGGGTTTCTGATACCAAGAGTCCACATTTATAATGATAGTGTTGTTCCAAAGAGAGTAAATCCGGCCTCTAATTTGCCTCACTTATTTCTACAAAACAAATGTAAGGAGCCTCACTAGTGAGCTGTTGCTAATAGTATCTGTGATCCTTAGTGTCAACAGTCAATTGGAAAGAATCTAACACTATCAGGGAGACAGTTCCTATATGTCCTTGGGGAATTGTTTTGGTGATGTTAACTGAAACAGGAAAAACCACCCACTCTACATGGCACTGTTTCCTGGTGGGAATCCTGGACTGTATGAGAGAAAGAGCTGAGCATCAGCAGGCATTCATGTCTGCTTACATTCTAGACTTCCTGATTGTGGAAGTGATGTGACCAGCTGCCACAAATTCCTCTTACGGTCACTCCCCAGCAATGATGGAGTACACCCTTGAACTGTGAGCTAGAATAAACACTTTCTATCTATTTTTTTTTGTCAGACAATTTTATCCCAGCAACAGGAAATAAATTAAGACAGTATCTTCTTTGTCTTCTTAATCATTATCCCCCTTCTTCACTGTGATGACTGAGAGAGGGGGACAATTACAAACCTTTGAATACACACAAGGTACAGTACTGTCCCCTCTATCACATAACAGAGTCAAAGATAAGGCTTGAAATTCACTGAGTTAGTCTGAGCTTTTGTTTATTACTTATTGTCTGTATGGTTGTAAATTATTCAACGGTTCTAACCCCAGGTTTTCCTTCTGTGAAGTAACAGAAACAAGGATTTATTTATGACTTTAAGAAAAAGAAATAGGAAGTGCCAAATATTTAGCTTCATAAGAAGAGCTCAGCATTTATCCTCAGTAATTATTATCCTCATAATTGCTATTGAATAGAGAAAGAGCAAATGTTCTTCACTACTCCCTTTTGAAAAGTAGTTTAGGCCCATTATTGGTGCCTATATAAAAAAGGAAAATGACTCAACTGTTAGAGCCAATTTCATATGACCTAGCAGCATGTGGCCAAGGTAATGTCCTTATTGTCTTAAGACAGAGTGAGTGCTGGACTGATTTAAAAACAGCCTCAGTAAAACATTGTGGGATGTCTGTATGTGTGTATATGTGTGTGTGTGTATACACTGAAATAACAGATGCATTTTACATCATTTACACATATGCTGATTTACCATTAAATCAATCAAATTTCCCCTCTTTCCAAAGAGTTTAAAAGTAGGATTTATTTGACATTTAGGAAAAAAGAATGTATTGGGAAGTTTAGTCAACATTCCCACTTGACACATTACACCGAAGCATTTGAAGGCTGTTTTAAATATGTCGTCACTGGAGTTAAATATCATGGCAGCATACTTCACTTTTCCTAGCTCAAGAATCTTTGTGGTTCCCACACCAGGACTGCATGGGTTTCATATGCAAAATAATCCATTAATGAGAAGGTAGCATTTCCCTCCCTTATTTTTTTTTTTATTTTTTATTTTTTATTTTTTTTTTAGTGGAGAGAATCTGCCTGAAATTCTTACTCCAAAGAAGGTTTTAAAACACGCCTTGGAAATATTCAGTGTCATGGTATCTATTACTGGAATTCTAATAAAATCAATATTAATTTATGTCCTCAGCTTGCTGCATTTAAATTTAGAAGAGATAGCATTCACACCAAGAGAAACAAACAATAAAACAGAATAACAGTGATACTAAAACAGTGATTTACAATTCTCTAGGCTTAAAGTTGAAAATATTTATAGTACAGTATGTGGCTTGATTTTAGAAAATAAAAGAAATTTTCAACATGCAGAATTAAACTGCATAGTTGAATCTATACAGCTCTGCTTACATTTTAATTTATTGGGTGATGAAGGTTATCAACATTGTTACCCACTACTTCCTCTATGTAAATGATTTTTCTTTTTGTTTAAAAAAAAGGTATTTTACATACTTATTGTGTGTACACATGTGCCACAATGCACATGGGGAGATGAAAGGGCAACTTGTAGTTGATTCTCTCCTTCCACTGTGTGGTTCTGGGATCATCAGACTTAGTTACTGGAACTTACTGAGTCATTTCTCTGGTCTGACGGTGTTTTGTTTTGTTTTTGTTTTTTTTCTTCCTCTTTTCCAGTGGATTAGTTTAGAAAGGTTTCAAGCAATGGAGATTAACTTCCATATCAAAAATGGGGCATTTATTCTTCCTATTTTTAGATTTGTGTATTAAGCCATTTATGTTTCTTATTGAGCCTTGGAATATGTTTGAAACTTTTCTCAAGCCTATGAGTCCAGGCTGACTTGGAACTCATAGAGTACTGTGTCCACCCCCTTGGTGTTGGAATTACATGTGTGCACTATGTCCAACTGTTTTAAATATATGAGATTATCTCTTAAAATTCAAGAAGGGCAAAGAAAATCAAAACAGTAGCTGTGAAGCCAAGTTGGTTAAGTATTTGAAGGCGATTTGCTGCATAGCCTGAGTTCTGTCCTCACATAGTGGAGAGAGAAATCCAACAGCCAAATGGTGTCCTCTGCCTTCTGAATGTATGCCAGCCACATGCAAATGTCTCTCCCTGAAGGCATATGTGCATACCCATTAAACAAACAAATAAAGATATAATAAATAAATAATTTTAGAAAATTAGCTGAAGTCTTTGGAATTGTATTTATTAATTAAATATTTTCTTCTGGGAACTATCCTTGTCTATCACTTGTTATGACCCCATTTTGAAGATTGGCTCCCTTGCCATTTGATTCATGATATAAAATGAATCTGCTTTACAGAAACTCAGTTTATCATTCCTTCAGACAAGAGAGAGCTTTGAACTTTGTAGTTGGATATGTGAGGTCGCCAGACTTGTTGGCTCATCATGGCATTGTATCTGTTCAATTGTGTAGATGATAAGGTGTGAGCTTATCTTCCAAAAACAATCTTCTTGCATCAAGGACCCATTCAAAGGACTTCATAAAACTTGGCAAAAATTTGCCCACTTGAACTAAAAGAATAAAAGAGAAGTTTTGGCCATGTACATAGGCTGTAACACTGATCCTTCTGAAATATAAAATACCATTTTATCAGCACAAAGGATGTGTTCTATTTTTAGAACAGTTCATTAAAATATATCTGTATGCCAGACATGGTGGTGCACACCTTGAATCCCAGCACTGAGAGGCAGAGGCATTAGTTTGAGACTAGCCTGGTCTCCAGAGTGAATTCCAATATAACTAGAGCTGTTATACAGAGAAACCATGTATCAAATAACAACAACAACAACAAAAAGCCAACCCAAACCAAACCAAACCAAAAACAAAAATACAAACAAAACCAAATTTAGACAAAACCAACCAACCAACCAACAAACAAAAATAAATGAACAACCAACCAACCAACCAACCAACCAACCAAAGACACAACAAGAAAACCTAGCTGTTCAAGATCAGATATACAACAAAATTGAACACCTTACTTAAGAATGTCTGACTTAGATTTAAGAAACAATTGTACAGAGAAGGACATAAAACTAACAAGAGAGTTCAAAGGTCTTTGTATGCAGAAGTCATTCTGGACTGAGCTACTGAGTTATTAGATCTGCTTTTCATTGGAAACACTGAAAACAGATTCCAAAGCAAACATCAGCAACTTGAAGATCTTAGAAAATCATTCAATTGAAAGTGGATAGGAGATGAATGATAGGGATTTGGACGCAATTCATTGATCATTAACTTATGGACTTTGATATGTATGTTTATTAACCTAGGGATTGAATAAAGGGATGAATGAATTATGTTCCTTTGGTATTTTGAACACTTCATTGGGAACACTGACTGTACCCTTCTGAAATGTTCATATCTCAGTATTAACTTTCAAAACGCAGTCTAAAGTCTTAGCAATTACAAAAGAAATGGATTTATCTACTAAATTAAGATTTTTTTCATGAGAACATTTTTTTTAAAGCTTTACCTGGATACTTTGAGTAAATTAACATAGGTTAATACATTCAGTATAGGCCAAGAAATATGATTCCATGTGCACCATAATATTTAGAGATACTAGGCTGTGTGTGTGTGTGTGTGTGTGTGTGTGTGTGAGAGAGAGAGAGAGAGAGAGAGAGAGAGAGAGAGAGAGAGAGAGAGAGAGAGAGAGGAGAGAGGGAGAGGGAGAGAGAGAGAGGAGAGAGGGAGAGGGAGAGAGAGAGGGGGGACAGAGGGAGGGAGGGAGGGAGAGAGAGAGAAAGAGAGAGAGAAAAGGCTTGATGAGGAAAAAAATGGGACAGAGCTGGGACTGGATCCACAGCAAATTGCTACTTAGGCCAGTGGAGCATGAGAGCGTCATGATGGTTCCAATAGATGTCAGCCAAGTGCCACCTGAGCTGTCGTGACAAAACCAAAATAGTGTGTATGTCTCAGCTTCCTGTTTCACTTACTAACTAGAGAAGAGCTATTTCAGGCAGAGAATGCATTACCTATTATATACTACCTCAACATTATATCTGCTTTGTGGAAAAGAGAACGGCAGCTGATTTAAAGTATGAGGAAGGTAGAGTGTTGCAGAATCAAATAGCAGGATTAGCTTCCATAAAAATCCTGATCTTATACATCCAATTGGTTGGCATTAATTACCAGCTAGGTCTCTGAGAACAATAGCATTTAACCCGTAGAAAACATAGCATTTGAAAAACTTTTCCCTTTGGGGTTACATCTTGTAATTCCTAGCTGACATCTTCCCCATACTGCAACACAAGGGAAATGACATTTCTAATGAGCACACTTGTATCACTTCTCGTAGGATCTGACTTCAATGCTCTGATGCCTCCCACAGGGTTCTGCGTGAGAATCCAAATGTGGAAGGGAGGAGACTCTAGGGAGAAACTTCACTTGGAGAACCACTACTTTATTCCATTGTCATTTGCTGTCTTTGAGATGAGGAACTATCCATCCCACAGAAATTTTCACTAAGCTTGTGTATGCATGTGCCATGTGTATCTTCATTGTCTGACCCCTAAACTCCACATGGCACTAATACCAAGCTTTCTGTATTCTTTCTTGCTCAGGCATTTTATCTGACTCTGATTCTCAGTTGTCCCACCCCTTTATTCTGGCCATATTACTCATGCTTCCATCCTTAATACTGTCTTCCACCCTTGATCAAATTAAATTTCAGTGCAGGAATTCTAATGTTGAGTGGGTAGTCAAAACATGTCATTTGTCAAAAATTACATGCCTATCTGTCACTTTAGGTCCTACTCGAGTCTCATATAGTACTTAAAATTTCTTTACTTGTAGCTTAATCATTCCATGAAATTTGTCTCTCACACTCTTTCTGTTGCTTCAGAATCTAACTAATCCATTTTCTCTACCTTTTCTTCAGTCTTCTTGTCTATAGGCTACAGATCTATTATCTCCTCCATCAAATATCCTTTGAACCCACCCTCATTTGATTTATTTCCTCGGGTTTCATATATTTTTACTCAGACACCAGTAATCATACGTGCTTCTGCCCTTATGCAGATATCATGTCTCTTTCTTTCTCACTCCCCATTTTATCTATGTGTATCAATGTTTGCATACATACATGTTTATGCACCACATGGAGACCAGAAAAAGGACATTGGATCTTCTGGAACTGGAATTAGAGCTGGTTGTGAGTCACAACATGGGTGATGGGAATTACTCCCAGCTTCTCTGGAAAAGTGTCAAGTTTTCTGAAACCATAAGCCACTCTCTACCCCCTACTTCATGTTTCTTGAAAGTATGTGTTATCTCAGAACTCTTGATTGAACTCATAGGGGAAAAAATATGCACAAAACATTAACCAGGTAACCAAGGACTAAGAGCAAAACACAAAAAAGAAAGGAACATAAGAGGGAGGAATAACCCACTACAATTTGCAGAAGAAAAACCAGCCATGACAACAATGACCTGCTTTAAATGCCAATCAGTCCTTGACTTCAACTCTGCCATTCCAGTTTTCTTCCTGTAGTTGCAGTAAACACTTTCACCAAAAGCAGCTAAGAGACAGAAAGGGCTTATTTTGTCTCACAAGTCTAGGTCACAGTCTATCACTGAGAAAAGCCATGAAGGAATCTGGAGGCAGGACCCATGGGTAACCCAGTTGGCTGCCTCATTCTCCAGCTCCTGCTTAGCTGGCTTGTTACACACTTCAGGACCACCTCCCCAGAAATGGTGCTACCCAGAGTGGTCTGTATCCTCCTCCATCAATTAACAACGAAGACTACCCCTTGCAAACATGCCCATAGACCAACCTAAGGAAGACAATTACTCTATTGAAACTCTTTCTCAGGTAACTCTAGGCTTGTCAAGCTGACAGTTAATGCTGACTAAAACACATGCATACAGGAAAATGAAAACATATCCCTGATTCTTGCATGTATAAACTGTAAGTTATGTATATACCAAAACATTGGTTTGTTTCCTAAGATTTCACATCTCTAGTCAGCCTGGCTTTCTCTCTGTTGCATACTTCATACACATACCTCATTCCATAAATGAATTCTTGCTGTTCGGTGTATGTGGAGTAGCTTTCAGAGCATAATTTGCAATAGTTGGATTGGATATGCTGTGGGATTTACAAGTCTGTCTTTCTGGTTCAAGAACATTAATATCTGTATTTAATTTAGTTTCTGTCACTGAGTACTCAGGAAATAAAACATTTTTGTAATTTAACTTTATTGCATCTATATTAACTTTACTTCATGAGAATATTACAGATCAGCAAATCAAATATTATTTGCCCCTCCCTTGTGTCATTACATTATTTTCAATAGTCAATAATTGTATTTAAAAGAAATACATAATGTATTTACTTCATGAGATAATGGAATATTCTAAATGTGTGGGATAAAAACTCAATTAGTTAAGCTGACAGGCATTAAGCTCTTGGCCTAATTAAACATAGTTATTACCAGTTACACAAAAGAAGTGAAAATTGAATATATATGAAACTGCCCAGAAAGTGCCCTTATTAGTATATTTTTTTCCTTTGTTGGCTTTGAAAAGTCATTTTTGGAAGATGGAGAGGAAGCCCAGCCATTAACAATGCTTGCTGTTCTTGTAGGTAACTCTAGTTCGGTTCAGGCACCCACATGAGGTGGCTAACAGCTGTCTACTAAAGCAGTTCCAAAAGACCATGTTTATCTGCGGAGAGCACCTGCACTTATATTCACATGTGCATCCCCAAACACATGCATACACATGATTAAAAGTAAAAATACAAAAAAAACCCACCTTGTTTTGCTCAGAAATCCTGTAAAAGTCCATGTTCTAATGATAAATTTAAAATATTTTATATCTTTGTGATCTTTATAACCATGGAACTTCACCCTTTCTCTCTCTCTCTCTCTCTCTCTCTCTCTCTATATATATATATATATATATATATATATATATATATATATATATATTTAAAATTAGAACCTTAGAGTCTCCTAATGAGATAATGGAATCTTCCACATATTATTGATTGCTGTGTGTTCAAACGGCACACCATACTTCTAGCTCCTGATTTTAAAATATTATATGAAATGAGACTAGGCCCTGAGTTATACTTCTCTATAGATTGGTGAATTTGTTGAGTATAATTTCAAGGCTAAATTTATTACTAGTTTTATTTAAAATGTTTGAATTTAATAAAAAGAAACACACCTAATTCCTCAATGATGATCTAGGGTGGTTGATTCCTTAAAGGTGTTTCTAAAACTTAAAACTCACTTCTTAACCTTTCAATTAAAATGATCCTAAAAATAAATGGAAGTGGGGCCATGAAGATGACTCTTTGGGTGAAGCGTGTGGTGTGTAAACATGTGGATCTGAGTTTGGATCTTTGCCATCAATGTCAAAGCCAGTCACGGCCCAATGCATGTGTAAGCACAGCATCTGGGGAAAGGTGAGATAGGATGTTCCCAGGAGCTTGTTGACCTGCTAGTCTAGCAAACATGGGAGCATCAGGCTCATTAAGAGTCTCTGTCTCAAAACTAAGATGGAGAATAATACAGCATTGCACCAGATATTGTCCCCTGTATTCTGCACACACACATGCATGTAACACCTTCATATGCATATACACAAAATAAATAAATCAATCCAATAAGGTATTTACTCTCAGCTGAGAAGCGAGATGGTTTCAGCATCAATAGCTAAAACACTGGACTTCATCAATTCAGTAGTTCCAGAAATGCATGTTTGCATCACAAACAGCCTCCAGTCGTCCTAGCTGAAAGGACAAAGCTTACTGTTGTGCCAGGGGTCTGGATGTCCTGATTGGAGGCTACTCATTTGTGTCAGATTTGACTACAGATGGTGGGGCTTGAAGCTTGTATCATCGGAAAGGTGACTCACCATGTTTCAGCATGCTCTCTTTTCTGGTTGTAAGGGAGCTGAGGCTTGTGAGATTTCTCTGTATCGCTGTATGATCTCCACAGTGATCTCTCCAGAATAGAGGCGTTGGATATCTGTATCTACTAAGATTCTAATCAGGGATTTTAATTCCTAAGAGGGAAAGATTGTCGTGAATTGGTATTGCTCTGCATGGCAGTGGCTTAAAAGTCACCCATTGGCATCACTTTTACATAGGTATTGGGATCTGAACTCTGGTACTCAGACTTCTGTTGCAAGGATATCTAACACTGAAAACATCCCTTGAACTTTCTTGGGACTCTATGGTGGTGGTCTGAAGTCTGCGATCATTACTCCCATTGCTTTGCATGTCTAAGTTATTTTGGACACTTGAGAAAATACATTGTAGCAAGTCACAATAAGAGACCCCTTATGCCAGTATAGTTTTTTATTTACCTGGTCATTGCTATTTTTGTTTAGTGACTTGCTTGAAACAGTCCCAAGAAGCCTATTTACCCCAAAATATATAACTTTGAACATCATAATTTTATCACCTTATTTTTATATTTTATCCAGGCTATGTAGTATTAGTTGTTGAGTCAGTATTAGCACACTGTCAAATATCTCCATATGCCTTTTCCTTTATGTGTATAGCCTTTACTATTGGAGGTATTGTGCCTTAGAGGTTGTCATCATAATTTGTCCAACCAAGTCATGAATTCTTCTAATCCATGTTTAGCTGGGTGTTGGTAGTTTGAGGGGGCTGTCTCCTGTGTATCCTGGGAATGCACAGCATGAGACATGCAGAGTTTTCCAGAATGACAGGCAGGGATTTTATTTTTAAATCTGGATTTCCAAAATCTCCTCTGGATGATGATACATCTATAATAAAAGTTTTGGCCCAACCACTTCCTGAGTATCAGAAACCAGCTCCCAGCTTCTATCCAGCCCTGGAACTTCCAACTGGACCAGAGCTAGACCTGAACATCACAGAATGGAAGAAGAAGAAGAAAACAACCTTATAAGTAACATCATGAAGAGGCTAGAACCTTATATAGAAGAAATCAAAAATAAAGTGGAGGAACAGACAAACAAAAATTGGGAAAAATGCTATAAAAACCTAGAGGAAAGGACAATTAAAACAGAAGAAAACAATAAGTCCCTGAAAGAAAATCATGAAAAAGCAAGGAAACAGTCCAAGTCCTAAAGAGGGAAATAGAAACAATGAAGAAGACACTACCAGAAGGAATGCTGGAAATAGAAAATCTGAGTAAACAAACAGGAACTTCAGATGCAAGTATAACCAACAGAATGCAAGAGATGGAAGAGAGAATCTCTGGTGTTGAAGATACATTAGAAGAAATAGATTCTTCAGTCAAAGAAAACACTAAAACCAACAGTCAGGACCCAAAATGTCCAAGAAATTTGGGACACCATGAAAAGACCAAACCTACAAATAATAGGGATAGAGGAAGGAGAAGAATACCAACTCAAAGGCTCAGAAAATATATTTAACAAGATCATAGAAGAAAACTTTCCCAACTTAAAGAACGAAATGCCTATGAAGATAGAAGCCTATAGAACACCAAATAGACTAGAGCGCCCCAAAAAGTCTCCGTACAACATAATAATTAAACAACTAAACTTACAGAATAAAGAAAGAATATTAAGAGCAGCAAAGGAAAAAGTCAAAGTGATTTATAAAGGCAAACCCATCAGAATAACACCCGATTTCTCAATGGAGACTTAAGAAAGCCAGAAGGACCTGGACAGATATAATGCAGACACTAAGACACCATGGATACCAGCCTAGAATAATATACGCAGCAAAACTTTCAATCATCATAGATGGAGTGAAAAAGACCTCCCAAGACAAAACCAGATTTAAACAATACTTATCCACAAACCTAGCCCTACAGAATGCACTAGAAGGAAAACTCCAACCTAAGGAAGGCAGATACACCCAGGAAAACACAGGCAATAGATAACTCCACAGCAGTAAACCCCAAAGAAGACAAGTACATACATACTACCAACAAAAAATAAAAATAGTAACAGGAATGAACAATCACTGGTCATTAATATCCCTTAATATCAATGGACTTAATTCATGTATAAAAAGACACAGACTAACAGAATGGATATGAAAACAGAACCCTTCTTTCTGTTGCATACAAGAAACACACCTCAAATTCAGAGACAGACACCCCCTAAGAATAAAAGGCTGGGAAAAGACATTCCAATCAAATGGTCTTAAGAAGCAAGCTGGTATAGCCATCCTAATATCCAGCAAAATAGACTTCAAACTAAAATCAATCAAAAGAGATGATGAAGGACATTACATACACATCGCAGGAAAGATCCACCAAGATGAAGTCTCAATTCTGAACATTTATGCCCCAAACACAAGGGCACCCACATATGTAAAAGAAACATTACTAAAGCTTAAATCACATATAAAACCCCACACATTAATAGTGGGAGACTTCAACATCCCACTTTCACCTCTGGACAGATCAGCCAAATTGAAACATAACAGAGATATATTGGTCTTAACTGATGTTATGGCTCAAATGGACTTAATCGATATCTACAGAGCATTCCATCTGAACAAAAAAGAATATACCTTCTCCTCAGAACCCCATGGAACCTTCTCTAAAATTGACCACATACTTGGCCACAAAGCAAATATCAACAGATACAAACCAATTGGAATAACCTCCTGTGTTCTATCGAACCACCATGGTTTAAATTTAGGTTTCAACAGCAACAACAACAACAACAACAACAAAAAAAAAACATTAAAAAAAAAAAAAAAACTACAGAAACCCTACAATCTCATGGAAACTGAATAATGCTCAACTGAATCACCAATGGGTTAAGGAAGAAATAAAGAAAGAAATTAAACACTTCCTAGAGATCAATGAAAATGAATACATCACATACCCAAACTTATGGGACACTATGAAAGCAGTGCTAAGAGGGAACTTTATAGCACTATATGCTCACATAAAGAAGCTGGAGAAATCTCACGCTAGTGACCTGACAGCGCACCTGAAAGCCTTTGAACAGGAAGAAGCAAAGCCTCCCAGGAGGAACAGACACCAGGAAATTATCAAATTGAGAGCTGAAATCAATAAAATAGAAGTAAAGAGAACAATACAAAGGATTAATGAAACAAAGAGTTGGTTCTTTGAGAAGATCAACAAGATAGACAAGCCCTTATCCAAACTAACCAAAAGACAGAGAGAGCATCCAAATTAACAAAATCAGAAATGAAAAGGGGGACATAACAACAGACAATGAGGAAATCCAGGGAATCATCAGGTCATACTTCAAAAACCTCTAATCCACAAAACTGGTAAATCTAAAAGAAATGGATAATTTCCTGGATAGGTACCACATACCTAAGTTAAATCAAGACCAGATAAACCATCTAAATAGTCCAATAACCCCTAAGGAAATAGAATCAGTCATTAAAATCTCCCAACCAAAAAAATCCCAGGACCAGATGGTTTCACTGCAGAATTCTACCAGATTTTCAAAGAAGACTTAATACCAATACTCTTTAAATTGTTCCACACAATAGAAGCAGAAGGAATATTACCAAACTCCTTCTATGAGGCTACAATTACCCTGATTCCTATACCAAACAAAGATGCAACAAAGAAAGAACTACAGACTGATCTTCCTCATGAACATTGATGCAAAAATACTCAATAAAATACTGGCACACAGAATCCAAGAACACATCAAAACAATTATACACCATGATCGAGTAGGCTTCATCCCAGGGATGCAAGGGTGGTTCAACATACAAAAGTTTGTCAAAGTAATACACCATATAATCAAACTCAAAGGAAAAAAAAAACACATCATCTCACTAGATGCAGAAAAGGCATTTGATAAAATCCAACACCCCTTCATGATAAAGGTCTTGGAGCGATCAGGAATACAGGGACATATCTAAACATAGTAAAGGCAATCTACAGCAAGCCAACAGCCAACAACAAATTCAATGGAGAAAAACTCAAAGCAATACCACTAAAATCAGGAACAAGGCAAGGCTGTCCCCTGTCCTCCTACTTATTCAATATAGTACTTGAAGTTCTAGCCAGAGCTATAAGACAACATAAGGAGATTAAGGGGATACAAATTGGAAAGGAAGAAGGCAAGCTTTCCCTATTTGCAGATGACATGATAGTATACATGAGTGACCCAAAAAATTCAACCAAGGAACTGATACAGCTAACAAAAACCTTCAGCAACATAGCAGGATACAACATCAACTCAAAAAAATCAGTAGCCCTCCTATATAAAATAGACAAACAGGCTGAGAAGGAAATCAGAGATACATCACCCTTTACAATAGCCACAAATGATATAAAATACCTTGGGGTTACTCTAACTAAGCATATGAAAAACCTATATGACAAGAACTTTAAGTCCCTGAAAAAAGAAATTGAAGAAGATGTCAGAAAATGGAAAGATCTCCCATGCTCATGGATAGGGAGGATTAACATAGTAAAAAATGGCAATCTTACCAAGAGCAATCTACAGATTCAACTAAATCCCCATCAAATTACCAACACAATTCTTCACAGATCTGAAAATAATAATACTCAACTTCATATGGAAAAACAAAAAACCCAGGATAGCCAAAAGAATCCTGTACAATAAAACAACTTCTGGAGGCATCACGATCCCTGACCTCAAGCTCTACTATAGATCTACTATAATAAAGACAGCTTGGTACTGGCATAAAAACCAACATGGGGACCAATGGAATCTTATTGAAGACCCTGACATTAATCCGCACACCTATGAACATACAATTTTTGACAAAGAAGCCAAAAATGTACAATGGAAAAAGGAAAGCATCTTTATCAAATGGTGCTGGTATAAATGGATGTCAACGTGTAGAAGGCTGCATGCAAATAGATCCATATCTGTCTCCATGCACAAAACTTAAATCCAAGTGAATCAAAGACCTCAACATAAATCCAGTTACTCTGAACCTGATAGAAGAGGAAATAAGAAGTACTCTTGCATGCATTGGCACCGGAGAACACTTTCTAAATATAACACCAGTGGCACAGACACTGAGAAAAACAATCAATCAATGGGACCTGTTGAAACTGAGAAGCTTTTGTAGAGCAAAGGACATGGTCAACAAGACAAAGCAACAGCCTACAGAATGGGAAAAGGTCTTCACCAACCCCACATGTGACAGAGGGCTGATATCCAGAATATAAAAAGAACTCAAGAAATTAGACAAAAAAAAAAAAATGCCCAACAGTCCAATTAAGAAATGGGCTATATAACTAAACAGAGAATTCTCCACAGAAGAAGTTCAAAGGGCTGAAAGACATTTAAGGAATTGCTCAAAATCCCTAATTATGTGGGAAATGCAAATCAAAATCTGAGATACCACCTTATACATGTCAGAATGGCTAAGATCAAAAACACAGAAGACAGCTTATGCTGGAGAGGATGTGGAGCAAGGGGAACTCGCCTCCACTGCTGGTGGGAATGCAAGCTTGTACAGCCACTTTGGAAATCAATATGGTGCTTCCTTAGAAATTTGGGAATCCATCTTCCCCAAGACCCAGCTATAGCACTCTTGGGCATATACCCAAGGAATGCTCAATCATACCACAAGGGCATTTGCTCAGCTATGTTCATATCAGCATTGTTTGTAATAGACAGAACCTGGAAACAACCTAGATGCCCTTCACCTGAAGAATGCATAAAGAAAATATGGTACATATACACAATGGAGTACTACTCAGCTGAGAAAAACAATGACATCATGAGGTTTGCAGGCAAATGGATGGATGTAGAAAAAATCATCCTCAGTGAGGTAACTCAGACTCAGAAGGACAAACATGGTATGTACTCACTCATAGGAGTGATACTAGATGTAAAACAAAGATGACTAGACTGCTACACAACTCCAGGGAGGCTACCTAGAAAATGGGACCCTAGGAAAGACACAGGGATCACCCAATGACAGAGAAATGGATGATGAGATCTACAGAAACAAACTGAACGAGAGTGGGAGTAACGAAGGGCAAGTTTTGAGGGAAAGAAAGCTTAGGGGAGCTGGAGATCCCAGCTGCATCAAGAACAGAAAGGGAGAACAAGAAATAACAGTCCATGATAAATGAAGACCAAATGAGAACAGTAATAGGCAGAGTGCTCGAGAGGTCCCCAGAAATCCACAATGATACAGCCTCTGTAGACTGCTGGCAATGATTGAGAGAAAGCCTTATCTGGCACCCAACATTCCTGGTACGAATTCATGAAATAGCCTCTTGCCTGTGGCCCTCTGGGCCCAGCTCAGACCCAAGGTACACTCGGCCAGCTGTGGTGGCACATGCCAGTAGGATTTACTGAAGAAGGCAGAGGCAGGAGGATCCCGAGTTGAGGCCAGCCTAGGAGAAGCTACGGAGAAGCTACGGCCGGGGCAGAGACAAAAACAGTGTCAGTGGGACCATGGAGGCAGTGACTGCTTCTCATCGTGTTGGTGACTGTGGTGATGCTGCTACCTAGAACAAAGAATTTACTGCTGCTTGTTCAGAGAAGAATTGCCAGGACCAGCATGTTACAAGAAAGCATCGGCAAAGGTCAGTTTGGAAAAGTTTGGCAAGACAAATGCTGGGGAGAAATTGCTGTGAAGATTTTCTCTTCTAGGGAAGAACGTTCATGGTCCCGAGAGACAGACATTTATCAGACTGTGATTACTCCAAACCACAGAGAGGCACAAAAAAAAAAAAAAAAAAAAAAAAAAAAAGAAGGGAACCATGATCATGATCATGCCTAACAGTGACTTTGAAACCTTCAAAAGGATGATGGGACTCCACAATGATGATGCCACATGGACTATGGCAAAGCCATTAACACCATGAAAAGACTGACTTTGGACTACATACTGCTCAGGACAATTTCAAGATGACTGGCTGAAATGATACAGCCTGACAGACTACTTGAACAAGGACTTGAAACAAGCCCTGCATTTTATCATTATGCAGCGGCGGGACAAATGATACAGGACTTGACAATTAACCCAAAAATTTTCTTTTCAGGATCCCCTAAAGATGGAAGTAATTTTAAGAAAACGACGCCCACATCTCCAAAAGGTGGGATGGGAAGTTTTTGGTCGTTTAATGAGTTTTGGATATTGTCATTGTTTATGATGATTGGTTACAAGTTGTTAGTTGTTAATGGTCAGGAAAAAAGCTGAACGTGGAGATTAGATTCAGAGGTTTTGTTTAAAAAGAAAAAAATATAGATATGAGGTAGATCACTGAATCTACTCTTAGAAAAAAGATGAAGAAATAATAGGATAAATGGGTAGATCACTGAATCTACTCTAAAAAGAAAAAGGAGAAGACATAAAAATGACAAAAGGTAGATTACTGAATCTGTTATGAAAAGAAAAATACTTTAAAAAAAAGGAACTATTTGTTTTAAATAGGATAAGTAATGAAAACTTTTTTGTCTGAGTTTATCATATGTTACTGGACTGGACATTGTTAATATGTACAAAATGGAGTTTTTATCTGAATTTGTCAAATGTTAATGGACTAGACATTGTTGATGTAATTCTTGACTGTATATATTGTATATACTTATTGGATAATTTTTCTTCTATTAGTTATAACCTTTTTTTAAATTTTAGACAAAAACAGGGGAAATGTGGTGGTATTGTGCTCCCCAAAATATTGTGTGTTCCCTGAAATAAACATATCTGGGGTCAGAGAACAGACAGCCACTAGAACAAAGCCAAAATTGGTGGCTAGAAAATGGGAAGAGTAAGCTATAGCAGATGTTGGGTGGTGGTGGTACACACCTTTAATCCCAGCACTTGGGAGGCAGAGCTAGCTGGATCTCTGAGTTCAAGGCCACTTTAGAAACAGCTAAGCATGGTGACCTTCGCCTTTAATCCCAGAAACACAACCTTTAATCCCAGGGAGTGGGGGCAGAAAGAGAAAAGTATATAAGGTGTGAGGACCAGGAATTAAGGGAGAAAAAAGCATGTAGTGAGTAAAGCATTTGGCTGGTTAAGCATTCAGGCTTTCGAGCACAGTTCAGCTGAGAGCCATTGGGAGGAGGATTCAGAAGCTTGCAGTCTGAGGAAACAAGACCAGCTGAGGAACTGGTGAGGTGAGAAAACTGTGGCTTGTTCTGCTTTTCTGATCTTCCAGCAATCACCCCAATAACTGGCCTCGGGTTTGTTCTTATTAATAAGAACGCTTTAAGATTCATGTTACAGAAAGCTTAGGGGAGCTGGAGATCCCAGCTGGATCAAGAACAGAAAGGGAGAACAACAAATAACAGTCCATGATAAATGAAGACCACATAAGAACAGTAATAGGCAGAGTGCTCGAGAGGTCCCCAGAAATCCACAATGATACAGCCTCTGTAGACTGCTGGCAATGGTTGAGAGAAAGCCTGATCTGACCTAGTCTGGTGATCAGATGGCCAAACACCCTAACTGTCATGCTGGAACTCTCATCCAATAACTAATGGAAGTGGACGCAGAGATCCTCAGCCAGGCCCCAGGTGGAGCTCCAGGTATCCAATTGTCGAGAAAGAGGAGGGACTGTAAAAGCGTGAATTGTTGAGACCAAGATTGGTAAAAGCACAGGGACAAATAGCCAAACGAATGGGAGCACATGAATTATGAGCCAAAGACTGTGGAGCCCCCAGCTGGATCAGGTCAGGCCCTCTGGATAAGTGAGACAATTGAATAGCTTGAACTGTTTGGGAGGCATCCAGGCTGTGGGACTGGGACCTGTCCTTAGTGCATGAGCTGGCTGTTTGGATCCTTGGGCTTACACAGGGATACTTTGCTCAGCCTGGAAGGAGGGGACTGGACCTGCCTGTACTGAATCCACCAGGTTTAAATGAATCCCCAGGGAAGTCTTGGCCCTGGAGGAGATAGGAATGGAGGAGAGGGGAGGGGGGATGGTGGGGGTGAGGGAAGGAGGGGGGAGGACAGGGGAACCCATGGCTGATGTGTAAAATTAAAACACACATATAATAATAATTTAAAAAAAAGAAAAAAAAACTTTTGGTGGAAGATGTGTTTATAGCCATGTGTGCCAGTAAAACTTTCATTCTGTATGGGTGGTACAGTGTCAATTGTAGGAAATGCTTGCAAAATAATCCATGTCCTGCTCCAACTAATCCCCAGTACCTGGAACATAGTGTATTTATAGCTACCCAGACTCCCAGTTTCTCTGCAATCTTAGGAAGTCCCTTTAACTTCTGGCACGACGGCCTTTTACTTTCACCATGAGCTATCAGCATCCAATTAAGTTCATCCCTGTTGCACAGGAAGATCTCTAAGATCTATGGCAGATAAAGTCTGTGGCAGAGTTACTGAGCTTCAGAGCTCTTCTTCCTACAAGCTGTTTTGTTTTCTTCTTCTTACATTAAAACCCTGGAATACTGCTCTTGAATTGCTCCTCATCTCTACAACCGGATGCCATGGTGTAGGTCAGCTCTACAAGCAGGATGGGAACATACAAAGGGAACCTCATATTCTTTGTCCCTTGCACTTTGTCCTCTTGTTGTGCCTAAACATAGATTCATCCCAACCAGAATGAGAGTAGAATAGTGGGAAGGGGCCAGTGGTAGTCCTCTCCTTTCGGGGTGAAACCGACCCAGAGACTGGGATCTTGGACAGGGAATCCCTTCTGCTCTTCTCAGAGCAAGGCTTCCAGGTGTAGCATCTTCAGCACACGCAATTCAGATACAAGTTTCAGATACCACAGTTGTCTAACGCTCTTGATTCTTGAGCTTTTGTAGATTTTATTGAATGGATGTATTTCCCTGTTTGCTCTATAGCCCTAGGGAAAGTTCCAGGGATTTAAAATAATTTTTTTTGCAATTGTTCATTAGTCCACTTTTTTTTTCAGAAAAAAAAATCTGCTATTCCACATATGGACTTTTATTTTGTATTATTAACACTTGCCCTCTATTCCATGAACTCTTGATTTATTCAAATTTTATGACTTGGCATTTGCTCTCTTCTCCTGTAAGTATTGGCAATACTAGAAAAAGGACAGAAAGCCTGGAGTAGGTTAGATAAATATTCTCAGACTAAGCTGTATCTTCAGCCCTCAATCAGTATATGCATATATATATATATATGCATGTGCATATGTATGCATGAACATGTATGTCTCAATCAATTTAGGTATTTATCACTATCTTCTATTTTTATTTTCTATCTATATATCTTTTATCTATTTATCTACCTATCTATGATCTATCTCATCTATCTATCTTTCTATTGATCTATCCATAGACCTATCATCTACCCAATCTATCTTTATTTTGAAACAGAGTATTATTATGTTGCAATAATCTCTACAGCTGAGACAGGTCCTGACTTTGATTATGAGCTTGATGTCTCAGCCTCTTAAGTAGCTGGGATTATAGACCTGAGCACCAGGTGTGAGGTACTTTTTGTTTTTAATTTTTGTGAATCTGCCTCAATTGTTAGCAAATTGTGTTTTATCATATTATATATGTATATATAATACAATATATTATATTATATTATATTATATTATATTATATTATATTATATTATATTATATTATATTTTTCTAGGCTCCTTAAGCCAAGAACAAAGATATGCCCTGATTAGTCCAGATGCTGGGATTTTGTTGCACTGAATCAGAAATTCCATTATCATCAATTGGAGTCTTATGCATGAAATCATTATTTAATTTATTATTAGCAAGAAAAAAGAGCTATTTATGTTCATTTCTATACTATCAGTGAATATATAATACTTGGAATGCACAGATAATATAATAATATAAGACTGCTGTATGCAGACGCACTGGAGAAAGAGTTTCATTTTTCATTTGAAGAGGAAATTCGTAGCTACCTCTCAGAAATTATGTTTACATCAAATAAATTTTATACTTGTCTGGTGATAGCATTTGAATAATGGATGTCTTTTCTGTTGTTCAACTTTCAAATTAGTTTCTCATGCAGTCTTTAGATTTTACAGCTATTTGCTCACTTATGTTTTCTGAAACCAAAAGCATTTTGATCTCATTTTTCACACTGATACTTTCCAACATAGAAGCAGTGCTCCACTTACATAGAAACTTCAGCTTTCTAATGTTATAAACCATATACCTTTCCTATTTTTCTGAAATCTAAATGATAAGCAAATACACACACACACACACACACACACACACAAACATGTGCACCTGCATGCACACACACACACAACCAAGCCACATAAATCTTTCATAAAATATATCATCTGTTCATATGGCTGATGAATGAATCACCTTTATTGCAAAAGGTCCATTTAAAAATAAACTACATCTCACACACACACACACACACACACACACACAACACACACACAGAGAGAGAGAGAGAGAGAGAGAGAGAGAGAGAGAGAGAGAGAGAGAGAGAGAAAGAGAGAGAGAGAGAGAGAGAGAGAGAGAGAGAGAAAACACAGGTGACTTTAAGTGAGGAACTATGCTTTACATTCATCTTATTACAGAAAACTGTATTCTTCCACTGGTGGCTACAAAGCTCTAATGAAATCTAGTGGGACTGCACTCCTGAACCTATAAACCAAGGACAGGTAATGACCTCAATTTAGTGTCTTCACATGAGTACAAACAGTCGCAGTACATTCTCACCCCCAAAGCAAGGGTCATGATATTCTATGATCACATGTGAAAATAATTCAATGAAATTTTAATTCTTTTTAAAACATAAATTAAATCACTGAGGAATGTGGGCAATATTTTAGCATCACTTATGTGTATTGACCTGTTAAATTTTCTTTGAACCTTTTATTTTCAAAGTAATATGATACAACAAACATTAGTTTCACTGATTAGAGTGCAAGACAGTTTGCTTAGTAGCATTACTAGTGTTGATTTACTGTTAAGGGCTCATATATCTTTTTTTATCATAGTAGTAACTTCACTGGAGTTTTAAGGGAAAAAAAAAAACCTCACCTTTGGGAGGAATCTCAAAGTATCAGATTTGACTGACTTCTCCAAAGCACCAATCAAAGTAGCAAGCAGTGGCTAAATCAGGAAACAAGTTTCACTCTATATAACAATTCATGGAGAGCAGAGATCTGAGGTATTTCTTCAATAGTCTGGGGGGGACATGAAGTCTTTATAGAAACGAAAATGAAGGGAGGGCAATGGGTTGGCACAATTGACAGAGCAGGCAATCTTTGTCAGGCAATGGTCTGAGTGATCATAGTCTCAAGATAGCCAGTGCTTCATGGGAGGTAGTTTGGATGGTGTGTGTGTGTGTGTGTGTGTGTGTGTGTGTGTGTGTGTGTGTGTGTGTGTGTGTGTGTATTGTTGTTACTGTTTATTTGAGTTTTGGTTTTGGTTTTGTTTTTAGATGAGGTTGCCTGTTTATGAGCACAGTGTGTTGAACATGCCTCTGGAGGCCCAAGGTTGACAGAGGATGTCTTTACCATTCATTTAATTTATTAAAACAGCCTAGCGCTGAATGTGGTGCTCACTAATTCCAGCTAGAGAAGATAGGCAGCTTATCCAGGGAATGCCCTGGTTCTGTCATTTGAGTGCAGTGACTTTAGGTGACTGCTGCACCTGCCAGGCTCTTACACTGGATGTGGAGATCTGAATTCTGGTCATTATACTTATGTTGTAAGCGCCTTTTCCCATGAACCATCTCTCCAGTCCCAGATTGACTCTTTTCCATAAAGATTTGACCATCATACCTGTTGTTTCTGGAATCCAAGGCCATTGATGGAGGGATGACTCAGAGCAAAAGACAACTTCTGAATGTTGAGGTGGACTTCCTTCCTTCAGGTTTAGAATATTGACTAGAGACTTACAGATCTACTAAGGAGATGCAGAGCAGGGGCTTGTAAAAGCTGGAAAACAAACACATTATGATGGCCCTGGCAATGATGACAGTATCTTAATAACTCTTATCTTGGCTACCTTCAGTCTAAAAGTCTAAGGTAGGATATCAGCTTAAATGATTAACATATCTTATGCAGTCTGTGCTCTGACTGGAGGGGAAGCACGGGAGGAGGTAGATTTTCAATTATTGGATTAGTTTGTCTAATGTGAAGTTCCTGCAGAGGCAAGAAAGCTAGATCGGGGCTATTGGATTGGGAGTTAGAAAAGCAAGCTTTACTAAGGATGAAGGAGAACCCATGTGATTAAGTAAAATGGGAGGTACTGTGGGTGGGAACATTCAAAGAGTAGGGTAGTAGGATAGTGTGCAGAAATATTGGGAAAAAAAGAGTTGACTGAAACTAAGGCCATATGAAAAAAATATAGAAATTCTATTTTATAAACTTAATAAAATACAGAATTAAGAAAAAAAGGGTTTGAACAGAGGTATTTTGCATATGTAGAAAATACTGCCCCCAATAGTCATAGGTAATAAAGTGAAAATCCCAGTGCCTTGATATGAGATATATCCCTCTATGTTGGTAGTCTGGGAGAGCTCAAACCTCTGCCTTCACAAACAATACAGCTCATTACCATTTTTGTTGGGTGTCAACCAGAAGAAGATGCTATGACTCTGAAAATGAAGCACACTTGGGTTGCAGAGCATTTGAAAACTCAAAATAGAACAAAACTGGAAGTGTGTCCACTACTGGCTAGGGATTGTAGTACTAGAAAATGTTATGCAAGTCACTTAGGAAGAAATATTATTAACAGTTTTTTCCTTCTGGGAACTCTACCAGTTATAATAACTTTCCAGACAAGTTGTGCCCACTGACACAACAGTGGCATGACTATGACAGGGTAACCAACCTCTTATTAATTGATGGAGCTCACACCTAGTACTGAACTCTTGAATAAAAGTCTGTGGCTGAGGAGGGGGTAATCCTGAAGGGGAGAACTATGCTACTGCTGCTACTTTGCTAAGTGGTTATATTATCAAACTGGCTTCTAAATACTTATATTTATATCTGAAGATTAGTGATGTCTCTACTTGGATCACAGATGTTTCTTTTCCCAGTGGGCAGTGGTTAATGTAGAGACTCATAACTGGCCAAAGTGCTGAGAATAAATGACTGAATGCTTAGACATAAGAAAAAAATTAATTATCACCACCTCCAACAAGGCTCAGGGACTATTATAGAAAAGATGACAGACAGAATGCAAGGGTGCAGTGTAAGAGGAGTGCCGCGAAGCACTGTCTTGAGGACGTGAAGTGATCATTGCACTCATGAACTCACAGTACTGGTGATTACTGCACCTGACCTTCACAAAATCGAGCCTGTCAATATTTCATCAGGGCGAGAAGAATGATTATGATGGTCCTGCTGTTCATGAGAAACTACTGCCAGTTAATGGTTGCTAGGATAAGCAAAATATTCCCCGAATCCCATGTCATGTGAGCAAAACTAGTTAAGCTCAATGGGATAAATGCACACACACACACACACACACACACACACACACACACACACACACACACACACACACAGAGTAAGAAAGTAGAAGGGGACTTATTCGAAAGATAAGGATTCCAGTAGGAGAGTAAGGAGGATGAGAGAAGTAATAGGGGATGAAAGGACCAAAATTCGCTATAAAATATGGGAAATTGTCAAAAATAACATTTAAAAAATCTTTGTTTTTTTTTTTTTTTAAATACTAGTAATAGCATTTGGATAAACTGTAAAATTTGTTGGCCATGTTTGTTCTCCCTCATTGGATCTTTAGTACTGTCAACAATCATCAATCATAGCAACAAAATTCCTATGCATTGAATCTGGAATGTTCTTCAGCAATTCTGTATTTAGAGTTTTGAGTCTTCAGTCTCTGAATGTGGAGACAGGCTCAGGGAAGCCCCATGCCCTCTACGCCCCTTCTGCCTCCATTTGGACCAGACTCCACCACACACGTATTTATGAATCTCTGATCAAACATCAAGGCAATTCAAAGACATTGAGTTTGATTAGTATCTGTTTGGTATGTTCCCCCTCTAAGCAATCTTCATGGGCTTCTCTGATAGAATATGTTTTTACTGTCAATTGATTTCCATTAGTGTTTGGCAGATTGTCTGACATCTTTATTCTGTCTTGAATCAATTTGATGAAGCACTCATCCACTTAATTTGTATTTTCTAAAGTTGTTCACAGTGTCCTCATAATTTTTAATGTTTTTAGCCTTTGGTGTGATGTCCCCATTTCTAATTCCTACTATGGTTTGTTTACCCAATCTCTCATTTATTTGCTTCATTTGTCTAGAGGGGTCTATGCATTTTATGAGTCCTTTCACATAATCAAAATTTGTTCATTATCAGCATGTACATTGGTTTCTTAATTACTTCCAGTTGTATTATTTATTATTTTCCTTATTCTTTGTATTATTGCTGGTATAACAAATTATCACAATTTTAGCAGCTTAAAATAGCACACATTTATTTGTTACACTTCTCAGAAGTTACCCATCTCAAAGGATTCTAAAGTCCATGGGTCAGTAGGGCTGTGATTCCCTATGGAAACTTTAGGGGAGAATCAGGTTTCTCCTCTTTTCTTGACTGTGCCACTCTTATTCTGTGAGACTATTGTCCCTTCAAGCCTTGAAGAGAGAAGGCTCCTGAGCAGAACAAAGCCACACCTAGTTCCCTTGCCACTGGGGCAGTTAAGTGGCCTGATTCTTGTCACTAGGTCCAAGAAGTAACTCTAGTGCCATAGACTAGGTCACATATTAGCTAAGCCTTTCTCTTTGTGGTCTAAGATGTCTCTCTTCCCCCAGGAAACCTTTGATGTTCACCTTTGCTATCCCATCCAGGGCCTTCAACTCTACTTCAAACCTCCAGCAGGGTTAGAATAAGGACAGCACTTCCAATTTCCCCTGCTCTCCTTCTCTGAAAGCAAACACATTTCTTTATCAAGTCGGGAATGTCAGGTTAGTCCTCATCTTTCTTTACTCTTTCCCAGCCCCTGCCTCCCACCATAGTCTTTCATGGTCCTCGTGATGGCATTGGACTCTCTCACACAGGACAAGAAAATCTTATGTTAAGCTTAGCTGGTTGGAATTTTAATCCCTCCTGCAACCATAACTCCCCCTTGCCACGTAAACTAATCTATTACCAAGTTCTGGGATTAGGATTTGGATATCTTTGGGGAATTTCTCTGTGCCATTTGCTTTGTTGGTTTTTATTTTCCCCTTAGTTTATATTTTTTTCAGATAGATTAACTTTTAATTTTTCACATCACCTCATGTATGCCCGTAAGGTTATAATGTTTTATTTAAGAATGACATGAGCTGCCTTCTGTGACTTTTGCTGTTTTGGTGCCATTATTTTTCAGTAAGAATATATTCCCCATTTTTTAACCAATGGAAAATTAGAAATACATTTCTCTAAAATGTGAGCTTCATTACTACTTAGTATTTGGTGAATAGTATTGTTACAGATTGGCTCTAGAATGTCTCCCCAGCACTTGCTTTGACACTTGTTTCCTTACCTTATGGCCCCATATCGAGAGGCTATAGAAACTTTGAGATATGGAGCTTAACTGGTGGGCATAGACCACCAGGAGAAGGTTGTAGCCCTTCCCACAGTTCTAGTCCAGATCTTTGATTTACTCATATTTTCACATTATTTTGGTGTTGTATAAATGTTGATGTTTTGTGAATACAGTGCTTTCAAATTAATAACCAAAATCAGAAGATGGTCTTATAAGAGTCTGTTTGCTGTAATGAGATGTGAGGGAGATAAAACAAAAAATATTAAACATTTACTGTTTGCCCCGGTGTTAGCAGCTTTGTGAATTATTTTCTTATTTGCTCATCTTTGTCAACATGTTGTTATTACATCTACTTAACAGTGAGCAAAACAAGGCCAAGAGGACTTAAGTGGTTTGCTCAGTATTTATCTAGCTAGTGTAATTTGATTTTATACCCAAACCAATTAGATTTCTTCATACTCAGGCTTTTGGAAGGGAACTAAGAAAAAGAAATACTTTAGCACTAAAGAAAGTTTATTTCTGTTTTCTCTAAAGGTGGCTACTCCTTGAAGTTATTGGTTTTAATGCAGTATTACAGTGATGACACACACCGTGTTGTCAATATTGTTTGTAGTATACACATAGCATGTAAACATGGAGCAAAAACCCAAAGTTTCTAGAAATATCAAGTTATGGTTATGTTTCTTGACTGTTGACAATGGCCAGCTTCTTATCTTAATGATTTATATCCCTGTCCTAGAGTGCACTGCAGAGAAAGCCATGGAAGAATAAGGATGTGACTAGAGGCTGGTTAACTGACACAATAGTAGAAGTACTTAATTTTTAATATTAAACTGAATTTGTCTTAAGGTAAAGATCACCATTCTCAGAAATGTCTACTTTTCAGTACATTTAATTGGGGATTCGTTTTGCCCCCAAAGTTAAAAGTTTTTCACTGCAGCAGGAGACCCTAATCTCTACAACATGGTCATTTTGAAGCTGTTCAGCAGCATACCCTGTATTTCTCGAAGTCAGAAGCATTCTTACAAGTCTGACCATCAAAATTGTCTGTGGATATTGTCAGCTGTCTTCTGTGGACAAGGTTCTGTCCATTGATACTCAGGTCACTGCCAAGTCCTATAGATATGCTATAGCTGAGTAACTTCTAAGGAGTCCAGAGTGGCTTCTCCAATGTTGTGCAACATTTTTGTTTTCTTTTGAACAGGTAGTTTTCTTTCCTGCTGAGCAGAGCTGTTGAAGACCACAGAAGAAGCAACTGCAAGTGCCGTAGTGGATTCATAGACCCTTCTCATAGAATCTTTTTTCCTCTTGTCCTCTGTCTCTTAAAAGTGAGATAAGCGTGCTTTATATTTTTGTGTTATTTTCAGGTTGTGCTTTTCTCATCAGTCAACATTTCTACTTCATATTTCTCTATCTTACCATATATTTAATTACTGATAGGTTTAAATTCCTTGTTAGAGTTTCAAGTAATGGACCATCCACAGGCCATACTTCATGAACTGTACTTTACTCTTAATTATGACTCATTTCTCTGCTTCTTTCTGTTACTGTGTTTTTATTATATTACAGATAATGAATATAAAATAAGCATGGTGATAAAAGTGACCTGATTTGAGGTTTTGCTTCTTTTCCATACTGTGTAGGTTCCTATGGTATTTTTCTTTACATTGATGCTGACCTCCCCTATTTCTCTTGCTGTAAAGTTGAATTGTGGCATAGTCCTAGCTTAATTAGATTGAGTTTAACCTGACTTTATCCCTCCCATCAAGCTACTACATTTTAGCTGCCTTGTTATTGTGTTATTTGAGCTAAAAAGAAGTTGAGTGAATTTCAAGTATTTTATTGTTCATTCTTGAGTTCAGCTTTAGCACTGGCTGACATTTAATAGCTATGAGAATGTTCAAGACTTCACTACCTATTTCTGCATAATTCTACCTCCAACAGCTAAAAATAGGGCAGGGCAGTGCTGGAACAGGCCATGTGTCTCTCTGTTTAGAGCTCAGATTTATCTAACACTTAAAGGGATTTGATTAGAAAAAGCTGAGACTATGTCTCTGTTTGGTGACAACACTTTCCTCTACTCGTTCTTGTAGATAAATTGAGTAATTAGTAAGCTGAAATAGTCTTTCAGGTAGAATAACCACTAAACATAAGTTAGCATTTTTCCTTTAAAATATGTTTTATATTTATTTTTATAATTGTTTTAAATTAGATGTGTATGGAGAGGGCATGCACATACAAGTGCATCTTAAAGATCAGTGATGGATTCCCTCTGAGTTGGAGTTGCAAGTGGCTGTACACTATCTAATATGAAGTTATGGGACTAGATTCTGGTCCTCTACAAAAAGCAATATGTGCTGTTAACCACTAAGCAATCTTTCCACCCTCTTACTTTTTCAAATTTACATTTTGAATTATTTTTTAAAGTTAATCATTAAGGTAATTTTGAAGAGTACTCTGCATTCTAAAACACATACATGAGATATGACTAAATCATACACCAGTTTTATTGGTGCCTGTAGCCTGCAGGTTTCTCTGGGTCCCTCAGCCACTTATAAAATAATCATTCAGAGGCTTAAATTAATTACCAATTGTATGGCCTATGACAGGCTTCTTGTTAGCTAACTCTTATAACTTAACCCATTTCTATTAATCTATAAGTTGCCATGTGGCCATGGCATTACCAGTCTGCTGGCATCTTACTGCTCCTTTGGTGCTGGCATCTCCCATTTTTCTTTCTTCTCTCTCTATATCTGCTTAGATTTCCTTCCTGCCTCTAAGCTGCCTTTCCATAAGCCAATGCAGCTTTATTTATAAGCCAATCAGAGTAACACATATTCACAGCATACAGAAAGACATTCCTACAGCACTGCCCCTTTTCTGTCTAACCAAAAAGGAAGATTTTTTAACTTTAACATAGTAAAATGACATATAATAGAACAGTTATCAAGCTAGAATTACAGTTACAATATCTAGTCTATTTGTATTTGGCAAAATTAAAGAAAATATTCTATCATCTATCATATATTTGTGAGTCTAAGTTTTATATCTAATTTACCTTTTATCATAGCCAAGGAAAATTACAATTATAACTAACTAGTCTTCAACTACATCAAAGACCCCAGAAGGTTATAATATTACCCAAGTAAACAGGAAGTGCATTGTAAGCAATTTCCAAAATTCTGGAAATAACAGAGACAACTAGCTTCCTGGACAGTCACCCGAAGTTCATCTGCAATGGTGGGGCATCCATCTTCAGCCTACAGGCCTGGAGTTTTTCTAGTCGCTTCTCCCTGTGTCCTGTGGAATATCTGGCAGACTCACTGCAAAACAAGAACCTTGTTTTGGCAAAACTTGGTGGTCATTTTTCCATGGGCCCTTCATGTCCAGGCTATATAACATACTGCCAAGCAGTCCAGGCAAAAGCAATTCTTTGTCCAGCAAGCCATTTTGTGCCAAGAATAAGATAAACTCCATATGGAATGCCTTTGATATCCATCTTTCTCTTTGAAGTAAATCAGTGCTGCCAGGAACAGAAGTGTCTCACTGTCCAAAAGTCTAAGTTTCTAAAACATGCTAAATGCCATGTTTTGTAAGTCTTTGAAATGTTTGAAGATTACCTACCTAATTGAAATATACCTAAAAACTTAAATTGGATTATCCTAGATGACTATTAATATTACAATTTTAAATAAGCTGCATAAACATAATACCTTAAATAAGAGTAGAAATATACATACAGTGTTACAAAATTAACTTTAAATTTGTAACAAATAAAATGTATAGCAATGCAAAACATTTTCAACAAGTTGTTGCTCTTTAAAAATATTCAATAATCTACCCTTTCATCCTATCATATCTATAATATCCCCTTTTCTTCTTTAGAAAAAGAATGTATTTATAATCAACCCCCTTTAAATAAAAATAAACATAGATAAACAATATTTTGGGAATTTGGATGTAGTTTCTACTACTACTTCTTGCTGATTAGGGGTGCTGGTAATCTCATGGGTATCTGAGAAAATTAAGAATTATAGTTAAATCTTGGCTGTTTGTGAGGAAGGATCATCTCAGCCAGTTGCTTTGAAGGTGATTTTGGATGTTGGATCATCTGGGCCATGGCATGATCAGAGACCTTTCAGGGCATCTTGGCTGACCAAACCATATTAGCCTAGAACCAATCCATAGGTTAGCATCTTCTTTGGAAATAAAAGCACTACCTCTTTTCCAAAGAATCATATTCTTAGACACAAATTTTGAAGTTAGGATCTTTGAAATATATATATATTAGTTTAACACAGCAGCCTTTACAATTAAATGTGTTTCTGCAGTTAAAAGTCCCAAAGATAATATAATCCAGACTCTGTGTGTGATTTCCATCTTTATGTGGCTTATTTTTTATATTACTTTTACTATCTCTTTAAAGACTTTATTTTTTCAAAACTGTCTTTTTCTTTATATTATTATCTATCCTCCTTTTCCTCTCTCTTTTAAGCCTATGCACATTTTTTAACATATAATGTAAACCATTTAGAGGTCTATTCTATATGAATCTGTCTTTTGTGTATCTATAATGCTTTTATGATCATTGCAAAGTATAAAATGGCAAGGTTGAAGCAGCAGCCATGGCTGCTGACCCCGCCCACTTCAGCTTCCCAACTTGGCAGAGGTACTCAGGAGAGGCATGCTTACCACCAACTCTGGGAAGCAATGTCTCCAACAAGCAGCATGTAGCCCAGAAACCACACAGTGTGCTACATGGCTTGGAGACACTTCTGTGTACTGCAGCGCGAATCTGTCATGCTGCAGGTCAAGCCCACATGCTTCGAAATTGCCATACTGTAGCTCACAGTTTGCCTGAGAGACACAAGCAGGAAGCTGTTTTTAGCTCCATTTTAGAATCTTTTTTTAAAGTTTGCTCAAGTTTTAGGTAGAAAGTCAAAGCAACACATTAGACAACCAAATGTAGCTGGAAGTTTTTTCTAGTCCCACTTGGTCCCATGGTCCCTCAGCCACTTCAGAGGCTTAAACTAATTTCCAATTGTATGGCCCATGGCAGGCTTCTTGTTACCTAGTTCTTATAACTTAACCCATTTCTATTCATCTGTAAGTTGCTACTTGACCGTGGCATTAGCAGTCTCTAGCATCTTGCTGCCCTGTCCATGGCAGCTGGCATTTCCCGTTTTTCTCTCCATGTATCTACTTGGATTTTCTGCCTGCCTCTAAGCTGACTTGCCATAGGCCAATGCAGCTTTACCTATCAACCAATTGGAGTAACATATATTCACAACATACAGAAAGACATCCCACAGCAGGTGCCTGTCACAGATTTCCAAATTTTATAGAGAAAAACAAAAAGTATCAGTTAATCAAGTTGTTTTCTCAGTAAGTTATATTTCCAAGATAGGTAAAGTTTGAAGTCTCTGCTGAGACTCAAGAAAACTGCCTAACTGTGAGCTGCTATAGAATCATAGCTCTTCAGCCTCTCACTTTCTTAGTGTTTACACGGTATTTCATAGTCTCTTATACTGACTACTCTTTGCTACTTGGCATCTGTATCCTCCATTCAAGGAAATTAGGTATAAGAAAAGTATCCAACAACCGCCAACCACTATCAATAGTTTAAAACAGCCTGGTCCCCAATAGCTTAACTTTTTTAAACGAAAATAAATGTTAGTGTGCTTAGGATATGCTTAATACAACACTAACATTTTTTTATTTCTAATTTATTATTATTTTTTACAGGATTGAGGGTCAAGCACATGGCTTCATGCAGGCTAAACAAGAGATCTACTCCTGAGCTATGTCCCAGCTCTTAATCTTGACAATCTTGACATTATCTTATAGTACTTAACAATGCTTAGCATCTAAGCAAATATTCTTGGGGAAAGTTTAGTAATTCTGATTTATTTCAGATTCACTCTCTGCTTTTTGCAAAACTCACTGTTTCAAAGACTGGCATGTTATGTGGTAGACAAAACAAGCCTGGTTTGTTAGCAGCTTGGCAAAGCGAAGGTGAAGGCAGATCTAAACAGAACTTTCACCCTCAGCTCCTTGACCCATCAGTCACTTTGCTGTGTGGATTTAATCAGTTGCCAGAGCTGTTTGTTTCAGAGACCTTCCCCAAGCCTCTGTCCCATTAAATTAACTGAGCACATGACGTTATTTTGGGAAAGAGAAGATATTTTATATCCAGAAGACACCTTGGCTACTGGAGACTGCATTCTTGATTCCCATTTCTTCTTCCTTCTGGTGGCCTTCATCATGACAATGTTACTTCAAAGTTGCCCAGCACTTGACTTCTGCAAGGCAGCCTTGACTTAGACTTCCTTGTTAGGGCCCTGTTTCTAGTTTTCCGGTGCTAGGGACCATGAAAAAAAGCTCTGCTCAAAGATTTGTACTTGGTTTTGTTTGTTTGTTTGTTTCTGAGTCTGGTTTTATCTGCAGCATAAATGATCTATTTGTTTATTTTTGACTGACAATTTTTACATTCTGCAGTATTCAGAAAAGTTGACTCTGTCTTCTTTAAAGCTGAAAGACATTCAGCTAGTGCCTGGTCATGGTGTTCTTTGGAATATGGAGATGATGACCTGGATACAGCACTGGACCAAATTTCTTTCAAATCTGTATGTACTGTTAGGCTACCCTCAGAAATCCTAAGACTAACAAAGTTTCCACTCTGTCCTACACTCTGTCCTAATGAGGCAGGGTTTCTCCTGTCTGTACTTTTCTCCTTCTCCTTCTTCTTCTGTTTTTTTTTTTTTTGTTGTTGTTGTTTGTTTGTTTATTTGTTTTTTGGAGACAGGGTTTCTCTGTGTAGCTTTGTGCCTTTCCTGGAATTTACTTGGTAGACCAGGCTGGCCTTGAACTCACAGAGATGCACCTGGCTCTGCCTCCCGAGTGCTGGGATTAAAGGCAAAGGCATGCGCCACCACCGCCCAGCTCTGTCTGTACTTTCTTATGGTCTCTTCTGGCTGAATTACCCTTATCACTACATGCTTAGCCTAATATTTTTGCAATTTGGCTTGATCAATATGCTTAATTTAAAATTTTCATGTAAACACCTTTTAAATATTTTCTAAATTGTAATAAGTAAGTGTTTCATCTCTTACACTATTTTTATCTTTCATTTCACTTTTTGAAAAAAAAAATAGTTTGTCATTTCAGATGTCCTAGCAGAAATGACAATGTACAGTAGTTAATTTTTAAGCTCATTTGAGACTGAGTGAAAAAAAGTAAATGTAAAAGATGCTGAAAAATAATCTATTATTAGATCTGTGTCACCTGAAAACTGTCTACAGCCTGCACAAGACTTAAAAATGAAAATGTTATGATTGGCCACATAAATAAATGACTCTGCTATAATTTTTGTTAAAATAAGTATTTGCTAAAGTTATTAGTGTCCAAAGTTGTTATAGATACCTTCCATGGCAACCAACATTTTCCCTGGTGTCTGGACAGTTAGGATTCAGTATTCTCAATGCTGGGGCAAGGGCTTGATGCCCAGTATGGGAAACATGATAATTTTCGGTTCCTTATATATGGAGCTTGCAGCTTTCCCTTTTCATGTTTAGTTTTATTTTAATTATATTTGTGTTTTAATTTTACATATCAGCCATGGGTTCTCCTGTCCTCCCCACTTGCGCCCCCCCCCCCGCCTTTCCCCCAGTCCCTCCCCTCTATTCCCTGCCTGTGCTGAATCCCCAGGGAAGTCTTTGTCATGTTTAGTTTTTAACCTTCTCCATACAATCTGTGTAATTTCCCATAGGGGGCGCTCAGAAGATTCATAGGACACTTTTTCTTCCTGGAAGTGAAATAACAATAGAAAACAAAGTCTGGGTCTAGTTGATGCTTTCTAGTGCCATTTTTCCTAGGGAAGGAGTAATCATAAGACTGATATTCCAGGGAGGGCAGAAAGTGTTGTGAAAGCTAGCAACTAAGGAATCTAAGATGCCAGGTCAGTGTTGTTTATCTGTACTGTTTGCATGTTTGTGTTCATGTGTGTTTTAGATATTATGTCTATATGCATGCTTATGTCTATAATGTACTGTGAATGTTGTCTTCCATACTGGCAGAAGTAAATAGTAAAATTGGAAGTATTAAAGCATGTTTTATAGTTGGCTTAATAAAATAAGTACATTTGTGATTATGAAAATAAACAAGTACTTAAAGAAAAGCAAAGGCCGGGTGATGGTGGTGCACACCTTTAATCCCAGCACTTGGGAGGCAGAGCCAGGAGGATCTCTGTGAGTTCCAGGCTACCATGGGCTACCAATTGAGTTCCAGGAAAGGCACAAAGCTACACAGGAAAACCCTGTCTCAAAAAGAAAAATAGTGTATATAATTACTAAGGGCTTATAACCAAAAACAAAAGAAAGAAGGGAGATAATTTGGTAATTCATTGTGTTGATTCCTATTCTACAAAATTCCAAGTGAAAGCAAATGAATTTAGAGATGGTTGACAATCTTAAAGCTCATTTGTATAACATCAATATTGTTCCTTTTTAGATTATTTTAATGATAAAATGACACTAAGTTATTTTAAATTATTTGAATTTAGATTTCTGAGATTCTGTAAAAATTTACAATGAACTTTAGAATACAGACAAAAACTCAAATTGTCATATATGGATGCAATATGGAAAAATAATCTAAGGGTTTATATAAATTGTAAGAGGTTTTGTACACCATGAAGGGCATTTTGAATGGATCAGATCTTGTACAAGATGTGATGTGTGATCAAATTGACCAAAATTGTTAGTAGAATTATTAAGTAATCAACTTAACAAAGAACAAAGAAGGCTGGCTGTAGAGCCACATTAAAACAAAAACAAAACAAAAATAAACAAACAAACAAAACATGATGGTTCAATACAGTTTTGATGCTGACTCTCAGTTAGTCACTTCCCCTCCAAGATAAGACGAGATCAGATCAACAATGAGGGCAGGTCTATTCTAGCAACAAAGAAGCATCAAAACTCAACCAGATCAATGTTTAGATGAGGGCCTATGGAATAAAGTGTTATTATCGTCAGAATAGAGCACTTTGTTTTTAATCCTTCAAAAAAAGAAAATAAATCTGGAAGATCCTGAAGAGAGTTCATTCCCTGCACTATACCTTCTGCCTTTGACCCCCTTTGCACTCTGCCTTAACATAGCAGTGTTATGGGTATTAAGTGTTTATCAACCAAACCAGTCTCACAATATTAGTTTATCACTTGTTCAAGGAATACACAAATGTCTGCAGATGCTAAACAGTACCATTTAAGTAACCCAAATTGCTACTTAAATTCAACAGAAACCAGCTAGACCAATAATTCCACAGACTCTCTCAGGAATGAATTATAGACAAAGATAAGAAGAATCACATCTTGAGTGAAAAATCTAATCAAGCTCCTAGATTTTCCTTGCTTCCTTTCCCTTTGTTCCTGTATAAAAAGATATTCTTATTAATACAAGTGTGCTCACTTTTTATTGCTTACACTTGTATTGTTAACTAAAATTTTTACTCTCAGTAAAATTCAGCCTCTATTATTATATTTGAATTTAATTTTTATAGGCAGCATATTGTTGGATCATAGCTTTAATTGACTATAGCATGAATTGTTAGGTTTTATTAATGGAAACAAACCTGGAGCCAGATATTGGGGTGAATGCTAAAAGATCAGAGAGACAGAACACTCCACAGCTAGCCTCACCTTGCCATCTTCTCAGCCAATCTTTTTCCCTCAGAATGGAAGCCTCTGAGTCCTCATCAAATTGATCTCAGCTGAACTTTTGCTAAAAGCCTAAAAGCTTAAAAAGGCTCTAGTTCCTGGTCCTCACACCTTATATACCTTTCTGCTTCCTGCCATCACTTCCTGGGATTAAAGGCATGTGTCACCATGCCTGGCTGTTTCCAGTGTGGTTTTGAACTCTGGATCTCTGCCTCCTGAATGCTAGGATTAAAGGCATGTGCTACCACTGCCTAAACCTATGTTTAATATAGTGGCTGTTCTGTTCTCTGACCCCTGGATAAGTTTATTGGGGCGTACAATATAACAACCACAATTGACTGCCAATCTATTTTAATGATCACATTTAGAATATTTATACTTAATATAATTTGTGATACATTACACCTTAAAAATGTTGTTCACTTACTTCCTAATTCTTTTCTATTTTTCACAATGGTCTTTTCCTGTGGTTTATTAATTTTTAATTCAATTTTGATTTCTCTATTTTCTTGGTCCATTTTACAATACTATAATGAATACTAGGTTAACTCAATAATGTGAATGGTCTTGTTTTGGTGCACAATTCTGTAAGTGCAAGGTTGATATATTGGTTGTAGTTTTCTTGCTGGCAGAGAAAGCAACAGAAGACAGAG